>NW_004567125.1:17067414-17297065 GCF_000260355.1 Condylura cristata | reverse complement strand
AACACTGATTCAAAAAGATACCTGCACCCCCATGTTCATTACTGCTTTATTCACAAATGGAAAGACATGGAAACAACCCAAATGCCCAAAAATGGATGACTGGGTTAAAAAGATGTGGTACATATATACAATGGAATATTGCTCAGCAACCAAAAAAAGGAAACACATGTCTTTTGCAGCAACATGGATGGAGCTGGAAAAGATCATGTTTCGTGAAATAATTCAGAAAGAAAAGGAAAAATACCAGATGGTTTCTCTCATTGCAGGAATATAACAGAACAGGCGAGAAAATAATGATAATGATGAATAGCTATACACCAGAGACATTTTGTGGGGGTGAAGTGCGGAATGGGATCAAAACAGTGGGTGGAGGGAAATGTACTGGACTATGGTGATGGCACATGGGTGATTTGGTGATGGGAAACCCAAGGGGATTGCAACTGAGATGGAAAAATACACAAGAAATCTGTAAAAATAAACCAATATAATTTTTAAAAAGTTAAAGAAAAAAAAAACCCTGAGAAGCAGATCAAAGCATCTGGGTGTTTCTTCTTGTGCACTTTCTGGCAAATTTGCATGAAAAAATATATATGATACCATCTCGGCTTCATAGGAACTCCTTTGTCCAGGTTTAATTCTTCTCAGTGAGGCCAGATCTCTCCAGTGCCCATTCAGCTTTCACTTGCCCAGATGCTGTTTCTCTGGATCTCAATGTTCCACAATGATTTTGAGAGTAGGAGCCAGAATAAGTCCCCTCACTCTCTCCTTTCTGTCATTAGTTTGTTGTTGTTTACTCTCTTTCTGTTATGGATGTACAGAGGAGTTTTCTAGAAGTCATACTGCAAGTGATGATATTGCCACTTGGGCAATTAAAGAAAGGCAAGCATGGATCTGCTCATGGTTTCTTGAGTTTTCAAAAATGTGTGTTTTTAGGCCCTCTCTGGTGGCAGAGCGGGTTAAAGCACAGCATTAAGAAGCTTAAGCCACTTCCGCATGAGTTCCATCCCCACCTGCCCCGGAGGTGACCACATGGTGTGGCAGACCTCTCCTGATGCTCCCGCTGCTCCCCTCAGCAGTGTACTTGGTTGATCTGCCTGTTCTGTTCCCCGCTCTGTCCCTGGTGAATCCTCTCACCCTCTGCATCTCTGACCTGTACCCCAGTTCTGTATGAATAAATATTTAAAAAAAAAAAGTATGTTTTTAGAGACTGACTCATTTTTGCTCAAGTACTTCTCCTGTATTCTTAGTAGTTGATTTCACTTGCATCTGCTACCATCTTTGTATCTTCATCACAATCCAATCAATTGTTATTTAGAAATCCTAGCTTCCTCCTATCTATGTGGAAAATTACAAATGTATACATATGAGCCCTTGCCTTGCTTTGCAATTCTTTAAATTTTTAGCTATAATGTGTTGTCCCAGACACTAGAACCTTTTCTAAATAAATGAAAATATAGCTACAGTATATTTTACTTATTTTTAAGGATGGATCTTTAGCTTACAAAAAGATTTTAAGATTCATTTCTTAAAGTTTAGCTGCTGGAAAACTGCTAGAAAGACTAATATGTCAGCTATACATCAATTATATCTCAAAAACCAGGGAGAAAACCCCAATGTGTTAGAAGGTGCTCTGACTCTTACAATGAAGAAACTCAATGAAAAGAAACTCAATGCAAAGAAACAAAGCTATAAACATGGGGACAAATGAAAAATAATTCCTTTGTCTTAGATTTATAGATGTTTATAATTGTTTTATTGTCTTATACAACTGGACCATTTTCAACCACATTATTATGTCTTTAAATTATGGCCCAATATTGAGAACAACCAGTAAACTTGTAAAGAAAAAGAACTCATTAATGCAATCCCTATCAAAATTCCAAGCCATTCTTCAAGGAAACTGAGCAAACATTACTGAAATTTGTATGAAACCACAAACAATCCCAAATATCCAAAGCAAAACTGACAAAAAAGAACAATGATGGTTTTACATTCCCAGACTTCAAATTACTCCACAATGTAATAGTAATCAGAACCCTATGGTACTGGAACAAAAATAGATGCTCAGATGAATGGAACAGAATTGTGTCTAGAAAAAAAAAGTCAACTTATGACATAGGAACCAAATACACTGAAGAAAAGAAAGTTTATTTAAAAAATGGTATTGGGAAAACTGGACAGTCATAACCAGAAGAGTGAAACTAGATCACTTAATCACCCTAAACATAAAAATTAATTCAGAAGGAATTGAAATCTTGGATGTAATACTTGAAACTATAAAACACGTAGGAGAAAATATTAGTGATTTTCTCCTTGAGAGTCACCTTAAAATGACTTTGGAGAATTTACTTCAACAGCCAGGAAACCAAATAAAAAATAAACAAAAGGGACTATGTCAATTTAAAAAGCTTCTGATCAATGAAATAAACTGTCACTAAAATGTAAACATCCTACTAAATTAAAGAAGGTATCTGCACATCAGACATCGCAGAAGAGCAAATATCCAAGATCTAGAAAAACTCAATAAACATGCAAACAAAATCGAACAAAAAAAAGTGGGTAGAGGATCTTAATAGACATTTCTCTAAAGACGATGATGTCACAGGCACATGAGAAGATACCGAAATCATTTGTCATTGGGGGATACAAATCAAAACCACAATAAGATATCAACCACACTTGTGATTTCGGCTTATCTTAAAAAGTCAAGAAACAAACAAGTAAGTGATGGTAGAGTGTACAGAAAAAAGGAATCCTCATACTACTGTTGGTGGGAATGCAAACAAATTCAGCCTCTATGGAAAACATTATGGAGATTTCTCAAAATATTAAAAATAGATCTACCAAATGATCCAGCAATCCCTCTCCTAGGAATCTGTTTGAAAAATTCATAAATGCTAACTGGCTCTGAGATATGCACTCCTATGCTCATTGTAGTACTATTTGCAATTCCCAAGTTACGAAAATAACCTAAGTGTCCAAGAACATAAGCGGATTAAGAAGATGTGGTCTATATACATATTGGAATACTAGTCAGCTATTAATAAAGATAAACTTTGCCTTTTGTGATGGAACTGAAAAGGGCTATACTAAAATGATAAAAAAGAAAATGACAAATAGTGTATGGTTTAACTCATATGTATAATATAAAGAAAGAAAATAACTTAAACCAAAAAGAAATTAGAAATCTGATTGTAGAATTGAGACTTCCAATGGGACAAGGTTGGGGAGGAAAGTACAGGGGGTGAATTATGATGGAGGATTTTGGGGGGCACTGGTGGTAGCTGTGGAAAAGATTCATTTAAAGTATAGGATAAGCCAATTATTTAACAAATAAAAAATGCATCAATATGATATAAATTCCACAATGCACTAAGTTTTGGAAACTAGCACTTGTTGAGTTTTGGTGAGGTATCAAAGAAGACTTTCCACAATTATCTGAAAATGCTATTAAAATTCTTTTCCCTTTTCTAACTACATATCTGTGTGAAGCCAAATTTTCTTCATATACTTCAATGAAAATAACATATTGCAACAGATGGAAAACAGCAGATATGAGAATCCAGCTGTCTTCCATTAAGCTACACATTAAAGAGACTTCCAAAATTGTAAAAAAAATAAAAAGTCCACTCTTCTCATTGATATTTCAAAATATAGTTATTTTCCCATAAAACTTACTATTTATAGTAATATAAAATGGATTTATTACTGTTAATTTTAATGATTTAATGAATGAATTTTTAAAAACTAGTTTGCGATTTCTGACAATGGATATAGCCAGTGGTGTACTGATAAATGTTTAACAACTAACATTTTGGAAGGAAAAAAAAAGCTGTGGCCTGTAGTACCTGCCAGTTTCCATGGTATAAATACTCTTGCTATAGCCAATATCAAGCTACAGTGTGAAGTCAAAAACTCCCACTGTAATCTACACGATCCACATAAATAGAAATTCTTTGAAATCTTCAATGATTTTTAGTAGTGGGAAGGGGTCCTCAGACAAAAAAGGTTGAGAAGCTTTGGTATGGATTGGATATGGCCTATTTTTAAAATTAATCATAATCATCAAAATGCAGAATTATTTTAACTACTTCAGTGCACTGAGAGAGTAACCAAGTTACAAGCATTGATCTACTTTCTAAAGCATAACCATCTATAATATACCAATGAGTTGGGGTTAAAATCTACTAGTATAAGACATGCGACACATGCTTTGGCCTATAATCGATGTGTGAAGTAAGGTTTGGATTGAACAAACACACTAAATGCCAAGGAAGATAGATACTGTGTTTGAGTAGTTAAAACTACTCTGGAATTGTTCTTCCTTTATAGGATAATATTTCCTTCAGATTGTAAGTATCATAGGGAATTTCAAAATTAGAAAAGAAAAGGAAAGGAAAAAGCTCACTTCATCAGACACTGCAAATATTTTCTCTATGAAAACATGCATCTGCTCAGAGTTAGATTCAGAGTGTGACTAACATTTTCTACCAAGGCTTGTGCCATGTCAGTTCCCTGCACTCAGGCTGTGTGTGTTAATTAAAATTAATTACACATGCCAGGGAATAGTTTCCCTCTGAATGCAGCAAATAGAAGCTGAATAACATAATTTATATGCAAGGTATATAATTAAAACCTTCACCATATTTTCTCTCAGCAGGTATAGTTACTAAGGACATTCTTTATGGGTAAGTTGGTTCCACAGTAAAGCAATAGAGGAAAAATAAAAATATATGACACATGCAATGTTAGGTCATAAAGATTCCTGATTTTGTAAATTGATATTGTAAAAAGTCAGGCTTATAACTAATATTATTCAGTGCATGATTTGAGGGAGCTTAGTGATCTTCACATAGTACTTACCCATAAGTTCCTTTGATTACAGGCTTTTATTTTTCAAACTCAGGAACTCCCTGCCAAGGTGTTACTGTTTCAGTAAAGAGGCAGGATAGTATCTGACAACTCAGGTAATAATGGAAAAGACTGTGTTTACCAGACTGCCCTGGGTGACTTGCTTAACATAACTGCATTTAAAAAGCTACAGATTTTAATAATAACTCTCTTTGGACTTTTTCCTCTTTATTCATGTTCTATTGATTCAAGTTTTTCCATATACATACTGTGGACTATTCTACAACATTCTACAGGTCATCTCTAAAAGCCTGATTATTCCAATAGTCAGCAAAACATGCCCTTAGTTTAGTTTGATTTGTTCTTGGGAGGCCTCTAAGTTTGCCAGAGAAATTTAGGTGTTTAGAAATTTCCTGCAGGCTAGACTCAGCTAGGGAAATTTTCACACTCCAGCTAATTCATTTCTTAAGCTCCCCCAGAGGTTGTTGAAATACCTGTATACTTGGCAATCTCCTTCTTGCCCTCAGTTGGGGTAACCATGCCACCACCAAATCATCTGCACACTTCATAAACTCACTATGACTCTGTTCTTAACATAAATAACCAGAATGTAAATACCTTCATTAAAACAAAAGCCTCAGATAAGATCAGTTTGATACCTTAGTTCAGTTGTTAAGCATAACTAGCCTCCTTCTAAAAGAAAAGCTATTTTTTTCCTACAAATACTGGCAATACAATCTTATTTACAAGCAACCTCAAGTTTAATGACAGGGGTTTGTTTGTACCATTCTCTTTTAATGATGATCTAGCAGACCTTCTCTTGCAAATTCACCACACCAGCGTCTCATTTAAGGAAAGTCTCTGACAAGCCAGCACACACATTTCTGCTATATGTTTGCTACTAGCGAGTGCTTCCCGATCATTAATGAGCACAGCTGGGAACGTTTTATGGTTCCCCAAATGGAGGCACACGTCTATCCCAAACCCTAAAGTTTGTCTGAGAGGAGTGGGGGGGAGGGGTTTGCCCATGAGCAAATAGTTGTTCCCGGAAGTAGGTAGGGAATGGGCAATATGTTTGTTCTGAAATCCTAGAAGAAAAGTAAACTTGCTGTGAAGGGCATAATTTCTTTTTGTTCTTGTACTTTACACAGTCGTGTTACGCTCATTCATCAAGACAATCCTTGGATGCAAACCTCCTGAACATGAATGCCTCAAACACTGACCAAAATCCCTGCATGGGATCAACTCCAGTCTAATAACTTAAGATTCAACTCCAGTCTGAGTCTGTGGAAGAAAGGAACTAACTGAATCTTAAATTGCTGATTCTACTCTAGCATTCCCTTTGAAACAATCAAAGACTCCCATAGAGCATAAGGCCTAATTCCCCTAGAAAAATGGATATGGATGACTCACAGGTGTTTTAAGCATGAAAAATTTCACCAAAGCTTTCTAATGACATTTGAAAGAGCTGAAAAGCACCAACTTGCTATTTTTCTCCCTCAGAGGAGGCAGAAACAGTCATTCAAGTGGGGCATCTACTCCTATTTCATCTCAGAGTTTAATTTGAAAACCAATAAGAGTAGAATTTAAATTGATTGCTTCAAGCCACAGACATTTCATACCCAAGCAATTATTCTGGCTTTCATGAGACTGTATCTTAGCTGTGAAATCAATTATTACAGACTTAGTTCACAAAAATATTACCAAATCATATTTGATTTCTGTCTTCATGAGGTTGATAAATAAGTCGATTGAGCAGGCTATTTTGGTCCTCCAATACATCTCTCTTCAGGCTCCCCTTTGAAAAGATTTTCACCCCTCCTTTGTGTTATACCTAGGATTTCCTAAACACTCATAAAGGGAGAGATGCTGTAGTGAGAATTGGGAAACTATTGGATACACAGGATCAGAACCATGTGATGACAAATATCTTTGCAATGAGAGACTAGAACAAAGGAAGAGCGCAGACTCAAAAACATTGTTCTCTGATTCAAAGATTTGTATTTAACAGCTTTCAACGATATAAAATGTCCTTTTATTGATTTGCTAAATGTGTACTCCTATCCAACTTCTCACTAAGGCAAGCACAGTGGTTATCTTTCAGATTTATAGAAGGAAATAAAACATTACTGTCATATTGTACTTGACAATCAATAACTCTGCAAAAGTCTTCAAATTTCTGCCTGACCCATGTGAATTTAATAGTTCCAGAAGAAGCAAGAAGGACCTAAAACTTATGAGCTGAGAAGTAAAAGCCTGTCTTCTGGTTTTCTACCTCCCTAACTGTCAAGTTTTTATAGTTAACAAAAAACGTGAAATTTGTTGATATTTTGGTGAAGCTAATGAAGTGAGGATTTGGAAAGCTAAATGTAGATAGTTACAAAATACTTTTGAATAACAAAGCAAAATTTTGAGAACTCTGGCACAATTTACAATAAAACATCTGTATTTTTTTTTCCTTAAAGGACAGTGCCATGGGCTTTTGTTTTATATAATTCAGTTTTATAGTTTGTATATATCTGAAATTCTGGGTTTTAATTTTTTAAATGAAGGATTTATTTATGTGCTAAAGTCATCTCCTCTAAGAGTTTTCCTCTAGATCTTCATTGTTAGTCTACCTATAGAATGTTTTTTTTATTAGTAATTGGTATTACATATATTTTCTCTATAAAACAGAGGGGAAATGTTTAATATCCACCACTCACTCACTCATTCATTCATCCATGTTCTTGAACATTCTCAATTATAGGCACTGAAAATAAAGTAATAAATAAGGTAAACACAGCCTCCTTCATGGAAATTCCAGCAGTGGAGATATAATGAGGACATGATTAGGTTTTAATTCATTAATTAATTTACCATTATGTTAAAAGCATAAAAAACTACAAGGTGTTAAAATTCCATTCCTTTACTTAAACACACCAATTGAGAGTTGCTCACAGCAAAACTACTGACACTTGATTCATACCAGTTGCTTACATGCTCGTCTGGGCAGTACCTCAGATGTCACGTGGGAAAAACATGTCCTCCATATCATGCCTCAAGTTACAGAAAGGGAACACTGAGCTAGGTTAGTTATTGGGAGTGGTAAAGTAGTTCTACTCTCACCCACACCTTTTCCCAAACAGCCCTAGGTGGAATGATGACCAGCCCACATTCCATGGGAAAATTACATGACACACATTTCATTACTCAGCTTAGATGGAAAGACTGGTTACTAACTGAATCTTCATCTAACAGAGAAAAGTCTCCTTGAATCAGAGTATTCCTAAGACAAAATAATGCTCACTTAGTATTCTGTGAAGCAAGCAGAAATGTATTAGATATTCTTTTGATAATAGTGGGGTAAAATGAAATAATACAACTTAGGGTATCAAATTTATGTTTCATACACAAACTAAACTGCATTGTATTCCTAACACAATATTTCATTTCCCAGTAAAAAATGCCACTTGATATTACTATACTGAATTTACAATATATGCTAGCTCTACCATCCCTATTGATGGAATAGATCTTTTAATAAAGATCTGACACTCCGCAACATCCACCTAAGACATGACCTTTTAGACAGACATTCCATATACCTTTTACCCAGCATATTTGTTTAATTAAGCACTTTTCCAAACAACTTAAACTCTAAGCATGTCTTAATATAGAAACATAGCTATAAAGGTATATAAATGGAAAACCTGACTCTAATTCCTTTCCAGCTAACAAGTGGAAAAATATACCACTCAACAATGAGAATAAAGAGCCATTCTTTTCAGAACACCTAAAGAGCTCACACAAGCTATAATGCAGTATTATTTGACATTTATTGAGTGTCAGCAATGTGCTGGGGTCTAAGTGGAGCAGGGAAACATCCTAAAAATCACTTTCTGTAGGAAAAGGGGGGAGGAGGTGAATTGGAACACTTGGTAATGTTGATAAGCCATATCCTGAATTGCTGCTACAAAGCAGCGTCAAAGAAAGAATGCTTTATTTTAAAAGAAAACAGAGCAGGACAACCCCAAGAGGTGCTCAGAAAATAGCATGCGGCTGCTCTACATCCCCCCCTGGACAGACACAGATCTCCGCTGGCTACAGAGCTGACATACCTTGGACCAAATGGGCCTTAGCATGACCTTAAAAGTGAAGGCCTGCCTGGGGAGAGCAAAGACCAGCACAGTGAGGCCATTATCTAGATGTGCTCTTACCAGAGAAAACACGGCATTTCTAAGAAAATCAAATGGAACAAAAACCCTGCCACAAAGAAGTTCAGGATTTTCAGCATGGTTTTCAATGCCATGAATATGAGGGTAAAGTAGTCAATTTATCAGTTTCTCCACAAATGTGGGGTGCCCACTTTGAAAAGCCAGGAGAGGGACCAGGGATGCATATTCTTACCTGTTGGATTTTCAGGTCAAATCAGGCTAGGTGTGAAATTCACCCTCCTCAAGTGCTGAAGTCACTGCAACTAGTAACAATTCCTTCCATTTATAAAAGTCTTAGCACTAAAACACTGTTTAGAATGGCTCAAAACTCTGGCCACTAGACTCATAAAGATCATATTAACTCACCAGGACACTGAAGGCCTTTTAAAGAAGGATGTTAAATGTATCAGTTCCCACACACCTGATGATTGGGGACCACAGAGCAACTGCTTTAAATTTTATAGTGGAAAGTTGAAATATAGCAACCAAATGAGCTCTTAGGAATAATGCTCGATACAAGTAGCAACGATTAATATGGTTTTTCAACAACAGGGTACAGAGGTCAGTACCATATCCGGCTTTGCCAATGAGGTTAAGAGTGCCACAAAAATTCATTAAGACTTACCAGTAAACTAAAATACTTATAAGGAAGTTAAAAATCTCTCCGTTGTTGTTCTTTTAGGAACATTTTCAATTAAAATGATAAATGGAATTCTCATTCCATAGTTAATATCCCAACTATCCCACCAGGAAGCAGCCTGGATTAGGAGTCCTCAGACCTGGATTCCAGCTCCAGGTGGACCATTAACGTGTCTGTGACATGGGGAAGGCATTTTAGTATTCAGATGTCCACTCCTTAAACTGTGAGGTGAAGAGGACATGTATGAGTGCCACCCCAGTCTTCATACAAGAGTTCTTAGTCCCAAGCTAATATATCTCACATAGGTCTGCTGAATAAATCAATAAATCGATTCAAAATATTACAGTTGAAAACAGGGATGCAAAATACAAACCAATAGAAACATTTAGAAAATCTCTTCTAAATTAACCAAAGATAAACCCATAGAAATGAAAGAACACTTAATTTCTTGTAAGGTCATATCTCAGAGAAAAACTAGAAACATAACTTCAAAATCATTTTCAATGGTGAAAAGACATTTAAGTGCATTGATAGAATTATGCTAAGCATATGGTCTTTGGGAGTTTTCTTCCTACATGCAGTATTAAAATATACAAATTCACTGGGAAGTCCAATTCAATAAAACCTCTGGAAACAAAAAGCCTTTTTTTTTTTTAATTAGGGCCCATCCTACCTTCCAGAAGAGAAAGACAACAGAGTAAACAACACTTCCTACTCATTTGAGTTGCTCAATACAATTTCTGTTTGCTATATTACTTTCCCTTTTCTTTCCATCAATTCCTGACAATATCCTTGCCAGTCACCTTTTATTATGCCAGTCACCTTCTATGATGTCTACTATTCCTTGAAGTTAAACCCTATGTAGTAACTATCATAGAAGCTGGTTAAATATTTATCTTACACACTAAAATCTATTTGTCTCCTGTGTGGTATCTGTTCAGTCAGACTACCTTGTTTCCTTATTTATCTCTTTATTGATTTTTTAAATTTTCTGTGTTAAAGTTAGTAGAAAATGAATGTTGCCTGACACTCACTGGTGGTTATATGCCATACAAAACAAGGTCACATCTAGCAACCTAGCATATCATGTAGAGAGCAATGTGGATATGCAGGAGTCATAATTCAGAAATGCACAACAAATATTTTAGAATTCAAATAACTGAATAAACATTTGCTTATTGAAAAACTAAATGGCTTATTGAAAAACTAAATGAAAAACCAGGGGAACTTAGGGCTTTTTCATTCTTAATCATTTGTAAGATATTCGTATCTGTAAACAGAGAATCTCAAGGTGGTTTCTCTGGTTCACTTTACCATAATTCTCACTTCTGGGAGGAAGTCAGGAACATAGTTCTGTGTCTTTACAATCTAGTGGTAATAAAAGATCACTTAATTTCAACCAAAATGTCAGAATGGAAACTTTAAAATTCTTTCCTACAAGACATCTAGAATTGTTTAAAAAATATTACTTTAAATTCCTAAATTCTCTTTGAAATGGAGGAATCATTAAGAGCCCCCTTACCCAAAATAGACAAAATGAAGTACACCTTTTGTAACTTTTGCCACTGGTATCAGTTTTAGTAACCATAAGACTAGGATTTTTGGCCACAAAAAGTAAGAAATGAGACTTTGGTATTTATGTGAGAACCAGGATTGTCTAAACACCAAAAAATAAGATGGAATGGAGGAACAAATATGTTCACTAGAAAAGAAAGATACAGACTGTCATTTTGGCTTGGTCACAGATAAAAAGGGCATTAGTGAATTAGAAGACAGAATTGAAGAAATAATCCAAAATGAGGCAGAAAGAAATACAAAGTAGAGGGCTATGCATATGAAGAATAGGGTAAATGGTCTAGTAAATGCCTAATAGGAATTCCAGAAGGAAAAACTAGAAAGAAATGAAAAGTGACAAAAATCATATTGATAAGGGTGTAATTTTGCAGGATTTATAAAAATCACAAACCCTTGGTTTTGGAAACACAGTGAATCCCAAGCAAGAAATAGGAAGCAAATCATATACGTAAACACATCACATTGAAACTTGAAAGACAAAAGGGATCTTATACTTAACAGGTGAGGAAATACAGATTAGCTACAAAAAGTAGTAGTAATTAGATGGACAACTGATTTCTCCAAGCAGAACTAAAGTCAGGCTACAGACGAACAGTAGAACATTTAAAGTAATAAGATACAGCTATCAATATCCAGCTGAAAAAGAGTAACTAGTCACAAAAAGGATCAAAAGGGGGTGGTATTCACATCTGTCACTCTGCATTCGGGCAAGGGGGCTGTGCATGTTCCTAAGGTTCCTTTAGGATCTGCCCACTTCTACCCTGCTCAGAAGAAGGTATTAACAGTATTCAGCCTGACCCCATTACCAGAACACAAAATCACTCTCTCCAGGAAACCTTATTTTCCTTGTCATTTTCAGTATTTTTCTCTACAAGTTACTCTCAAAAATACTACATCCTTTTTTCTTTTAAGTCCCATTTCACCATTTGGTAAGGAGTTGTATTTCATTTTCTTTCTTTTTGACTCTACATGCCTTGCTCTTGTGGTTTTATTAAGTATTTTGTATAATGAGTCACTCTGAGCAACTGAATGGGAAAATAGGAGAAAGGCTTCTTTTGCTATTTTGATTCATTGTGTGACTGACCCTGGGCCAGTCACTGAACATGATAAGGGAACTTCATTCATTGCTAAATAAAGAAAAGTGAACTGGAGAGATAGGTTCAAATTAGATCCCAGCAGCTAGTGATTCCATCTTTGCAAAACTGAATCAAAGCAATTAATTAGCTTTTCCTAGAACATTTCTATTTGGTTTTCCAAACCTTTCACTATCCTTTCCTAGTTGTACATCCCATCCTGTTACTTGTCCATTTGTTTAACTTTCCTGCTTAGTTTCATTGAACACTCATTGTCCTTCACAATAATCAGCTCCAACTAAAATTTTGTTGTTGGAAAACAGACAAGCAAAAGGATAAAGCAAAACTACTACAAATGGGAGGGAAAATACATTTAGATGCAGAATTCTGAATTCAGATTTATACTCTTTCATGTACCAGTTCTGTGATATTCCAACAGTTAACAACTCTAAGCTACAGTCTCTAATTTATAACCACTCTGTTCTTTTCACATCATGGGAAATTGTTACCAAAACCAGATAATGAAAGTAGACAATGCTGTGAAGAACTGTAAAGTAATATATATTTATATTTATATTCACATTAGCTGAATAACTCTATTCACTGATGTATGAAAAAATTCTATTCACTGATGTATGAATTTAGTATGATATATATTTAAATTATATACAGTCATGTTAAACACTATTAAAATTGTTATATGAAATTATTATATCTAATTTGTCAGTATTAACTATGCAGGAGAAGAAAAACTTCATAGCAGCAAAATGTTTAAGAATGGAAACAGCATTATCTTGAGGATTGCTGAAAAGCAGGGAAAACCCTAATGTTGATTTTTCTTATTCTAAATCTTTATCTTTTGAATCCATAACCCTTGGTGGAAGCTAAAAATACACAATAAAGGAAAACAGGAGTTAACAGATTTCAAGGGGGTTATCAAATATAATATCTGAATCAAGCAAAAGAAATTCAAGGGAAAGACAATCTGAAGACAGATGCTGCATAATTTTCTTACCTTTGTTCTGTGTTAAAGAGTGCAAAGATGTGCTTGCTAGACATAAAGCTCTTTTCCACATCCCGAACTTTCAGGTTATCCAAAGGGAGCATATACTTCTTTTCTTTTTCCTAGAGAGAGATAGACAATTGGCTTTAATAAAAAAAAATCTTGAAGCATGCCAAAGGAAACACATCACCTGAGTTGGCTGACATCTGATTATAATATTTTGATGCTATCACACACTATTTTGATATGAGCCACCAAGTTATCTGACAAAGGAGCCTCCAGCAATCCTCAACACGTGGCTGAGAGGGTGAGGGGAGGGAAAGTGTACAGGAAGGAAGGGTTCAGCGATGGAGAAAACACATGGTCCTCTAGCCTTTCTTCCTCATGTGGGTCCCCTTAGATGTTTTAAAATGTTAGTTTGATATTAAGAATTTAACCATCTGTTAATATTTAACAAAAATGTTCTGGTCCTAATTCAATGAGAAATGCCAGATGGATTTCATTTCATATTTTATTTGCAGCCTAAGCAGTTTTGATAGCCAGTGCTGGCAGGGGACTGGAAGCACAAGGACCCCAGTATGAAATACCCCCTATAAACTATGATACAACACAGAAAATACTTCCTTCACTAGGGTGTAGACTAAAATGGAGGACCCAGGAAAAAAGACAATTCCCTAAAACAGTTTAGAAAAGAAAAAAAAAGAATCCATGAGAAGTGATCTTTACTAGAATACATTTTCTTTTAAAGTGAACCATTCTTTAGGAAGAAAATGGACATTGGAGAGGGAAGGTCTACAAATGGGATCAAACTGGTATTAATAGAACATGCCAGATGCCAAAGAATTATTAGGAACATTTACCTTTAGGGAATGAGCAGGAGCAGTATCATATGTATCAATGTTGACAGTCAGCATAACAGAAAAGAGTCAAACACTCAGTTTAAGAGACTTAGCTTCTATGACCAGTAGAGTCCTTGCTAAACAGTCATTCACTGAATGGTCTCGGACACTATCTCCAATGTTAATGCTGAGAAAAAGCAGTATTAGCTTCCAGAGGAGGGGAACTTGGAGACTTTGCGGCAACTTTTAATAAGCAGCTACTAATGCCTAAATATATACCAGCGAGGTACGTTATACATAAGCCTTTTGTTCCTGCCACTTACAGCATTAATAAGAATTTGTGACTGGGTTTACCCCATGGAGCACAACTTTTCAGCTGTCTGTGGGGCCGTGTTACCTGTCGACACCATAGATTGCTAAGCTCTTGCAGGGAGAATCACTGTCTTTGCTACTCCTTTTATTTTTACTTATTTATTTTTGGTGAGGAGACAGTTTTATTTATTTTAGTTTTATCCCATTTTACACTCTTGTGGTATTTTGATAGTACAGGATTCCCCCCACCCCCAAGGGTAGTCGCCCCAGCTCTCCGACTACCAAAGCACCCACAGTCCATTGTTCTTCTCCCTCCACAATGATCTTCCTCAGCCTCACTTGATGCCTCAGCTTTCAAGGGTTAGCTTTAATGTTTGGTTTTGACTGACCCTTTGTTTGATTTCTCTATATTCCACATATACATGACACCAGTCAGTATTTTTCTTTCTCCTGTTGTGAGTTTGCCATGCTTTACTCCTAAATTAATCATGGAATATTTGGGCCCAGCACAGTAGAATAGAGTGGAGAGAGATAAATGACTAAAGAAGCTGAAGGAAGTTCTTGGAGAATAAAGTGGCTATCCTAATAGCTAATATCCTCAAAGAAATTTAATGGGAGTGGGAGAACCCTACAAATAAACATGAGAAGAAGGCACTGTGAGAAGATCCTGAGATTTCTTGTACAAAAATTTATCATATTTTAGCAAACCCAAGGATATCTTAAATAGTAAAATACTAAATGTAAGTAAGTTGAGTCAAACTTCTCTGAAACACTTGTCAGACATTTTAGGATGGGATTCTAAGAAGCTTGATCTGAGACTGAATGAAGAGTTATCCAATATACAATCAAATGAAAATGCTTGAGAACAGGGAACATTTTTTTTTTGGATGTTTTTCAATGCCCTAAATTTAAGCAGCTGGATTTTTTAAAATGCACCATCTATTCAACCTTTTGAAATGATGGATTTGCCTTTTAATGGGAAATCTGCATTTCATTGTAAAGATGGAACACAATGTCCTTGGCGTGCTTTCTATAGAAGTAGGCTCCCTTTTGTACTGCATTCTTTAGCATATAGTGAAGATTGAAAATCCAGCAAGTTTACGTCAGATATTAAATACTGGAGAAACACACACAGATGCAGACAAGGGAACATGAAAAATGTAACTTTATTTCCAAACTTCTAAGTGTCATTTCTCCAAGATTTTTGAGAACATATTGCTCAATTACTTTATAATCAAGAGTTTGTCAAACTGACAAAGGAAAAAGAAAAAGAAGATTGAGACTGATTTGTTTAATTAAAGTTGTAAGGCAAATGGAGGATTAACTCAGACAGCCATCCTAAGTAATGAAATAGCATGGATATTCTTACAATTCTTTGTGTTTCTGGGAAAGAACGATGTCCTGCTAAAAAATCATTTTGAATACGAAATAGTTTTTTAAAAGGAACAGTAGAAGAGAAAGAATATACAGAATTATGTTTCCAAAAAAGTGGAATGCTAAAGTATCCTTTAGCTTAAAGGAGATATTTACTATGTCATCTTTATAATTTCATTAATCTGTCTCATAGTAACTACCAGCCAAAGGTGACTGCAGATCATCGCAATATAGCTAGATTAGGTTGTTTTCTAAATGCTAATGTTATCAAATTACACAAACTCAGTATGAGACAAAGAAAGCAAACCATTTCATTAATACTTTGTTGATAACATGTTGAAATAATATTTTTATAATTTATGATTTTTTTTGATTATGGTTTTTTTATGATATCAAGGTAAAGCAAGTATTATTGAATACAAATGTTTTGTCCCAACTTCTGTGACTGGCTTCAAGAAAGAAAGATGGGAGGCAGAAAGGCTGAGCAAGCAGAGTTTATTGCTCCTGGACAGCAGCTGACAAAGAGCCCCTCGGCTGGGGGTCTGCAGCTACAGCCAACCCAATAAGGGGGAAAGGGTCTTTTATATAGAGTCTAGGTCCACATTCCAAAGGGGTGACTCATTGCTGTGTCCCCTGATGCTAGGCCTAGTTCCTCCCACCTGTATCTCCCGGATGCTTGGCCCATTGATTATCAGTTTGTTATCACCTTCAGCTAGTCCCATCCCGGATGCAAGGTCAGTTTATTACCACCTTATCAAGCCTGGATGCAAGGCTCAATTCTTTCAGTCCTTGTCAGTAAATCTTTGGTCACTCCCAACAATAATTTCACCTGTTTATCTTTACCTTTCTGAATGTCACCATTTAAAATGATACATTGGAACTCACATTAAATTTCCATTAACAGAGCTGATCCCCAAGTGCTTTTTACTGCTTTCCTTCCTCCAATTTATCCAAATTTTCTCTTCTGACTTCTCGATTTCTG
Organism: Condylura cristata; assembly: GCF_000260355.1. Taxonomy (NCBI): domain Eukaryota; kingdom Metazoa; phylum Chordata; class Mammalia; order Eulipotyphla; family Talpidae; genus Condylura; species Condylura cristata. The sequence continues at coordinate 17,280,220 of NW_004567125.1, read as the reverse complement.
CCATCTGGTCTATTTTTCATTCTCCTGTAACCCAAACTGAAGCCTCACTATCATTTCTGATACACTGCCTACCATCACCTCCTTTTTTACACCAAGACTATGCTGCACTGTGTTTGAGGTATTTAAAAGAGATCCCTTGTTTGACATCCCCACTACATTAAACCAGGTCCCACACATCTCACAGTATGAGTCAATACATGGCCTCCTATCCAAGTCTTTTCCTTTACTAGACTTTTCAATTCATTATGGTCCTTTAATACTTTTTTAGTTTTCTATTAATTTTGGAATAAAATCTAAATTTCATAACATGATATTGAAGCACACCTACAAATCAACTTATTCTAATTTGTCAAGATTGCCTTTCCTCCTTCATAAGAATTCCCATATCTTTGAGGGAGAGTGTAGAGAAAACAAAAAAGGAATCAGGGAAAAAAAGATAACTATAATAAAGTTAAAATCAAAATCACCAGGCAACTATAGATCAGAGACATTCTGTAGGGAGGAGGAGAGAGAAAGACCAGGACAGGAGTGGGAAGAGCACAAGGGACCATAGTCATGGTGCACAGGTGAATGGGTGATTGGAATTTCACAGGTGAACGGGTGATGGGAATTTCACAGGGAAACTATACATTGTAGCAAAATGAAGGATGATATAATGAATATATGTAAAAAATTTTAAAACTCACACACAAAGAATTCCCATAACAACCAAATACATCTTTACTGTAAGTTTTCTTCCAACCTAAAGTAACCTTTCAATCTCTCCCAAACATTTCAGTGCTATTTAGAATCCAACTGCTCTATGCAAAAAGTTTTCCCAAAGTTTCTGTCACTATCCCATCTCTCTCCATTCATATAATAGATAGTTTATTCTACTCATTTTGAATTATACATTGTATAAAACATCCTCATCATTCAAAAATTTCTGTGGAAGTTGTTCACTGGCATCTCAGACTGAAATGTTCAGTCAATACTACTGTTCAATTAGGTTACATTTGTAAAGAAAAACAAAAAAGCACAGAGTATTTTTTGTAATATTTGTAAATTAATAAGAAATAAAGTTTGGTATTTTAAACATTCTACCTTGATAGACATTTGGGAGGAGGCATTTGTAAAATTCTAGAGAAAAAATTATTTAAATGGAGATTCAGAAATAAACTTAATATTTTAAAAAGTTTTAAAGACTGATTTCACTACTTTGACATCTTTTCTTCATGTTTAAACATGGCACCTTTTCTTTCTTCAATACAGGACAGTTACTAGCACTATTTCTATGGAAGGCGTCCAGGGATTATTTGTTCAAAGAGAGAGGAAACATGAGAAAGTGAGTGATTTGTTTTCTTTTTTCTGCAAGAAGTAGACAAGAGTTAGAAAAGGAGAAAAAGGGTAGGTCAAAAAATGGCATCTAATGTTTTACCGTGTGGTCTGAGATGGGAGTAACAGAAGAGTGAGTAATAAAAAGCAGTAGAATCAAAGTAGAAGGAGATGGGAGCTATGAGATGATCAAAGTATGTTGTCACTGACCTTGGAGAGAAACAAAAGGATAAATGAGCCTAGTGTACAGTCAGAAGTGCCTGTGAGGGTCTCTACCTGGTCTCTATCATCAATATACTGTGACTGCTGGAAGGAACTGTACACTGGGTGTGGAAAGCCTTGGGTGTGGGAGGACTGCAAAAGATGTATACATCTGGAAATTTATCTGGAGCAAGCTTTATAACTTGAGGAACATTTGAGCAGTGTTGAGTTAATGAATAGATTTAATTCTTTTTTGTGTGCACACCTTTTCTCACAATTAAGGCAACAAAATCTTCAAAGATAAGGCCAAGAATTCTTCCGTACTTTTGTATAATACCTAGAATAGTGCTGGTCATTGAAATTCACAAAGCATACATTATAAAGTCTGTTCAAATGATTTAAGAGTTTCTGATAGCTGAAGATATTTGAGAATCAATCTCTTTGAAAAGATTAAAATGCTCAACTGATTGACATAGCTTTTAATCATCATCAGTCAGAGTTTACATTAATTAGCACATTTATTTCTGTCTCTGCTGTTTGTGTTGCTTTACTCATTAGGAATGTCTTCTTCCCTCCAAAAATGTAAAATATTAGTGGGCTTGAAATTTATGTCAGTTGCCAACTCTTCCATTCAACCTCCCCTGATTATAGCATATAATAGAACTCTTTCATAGCTCTCAACTTTTTCAGTTTTCATCATAGGCTATGTTGGATGGCATTTCTTATTTATGTTCATCTTGCCTCTTAAAGTATATTTCTAGCTCCTTGAGGGCAAGAACACAAAATAATTCTGTTGTGTTTACTCCTGCAATTTAACACATTGTTACATATACAGATGTTGGTAACTAACATTTGACTGTTGGTGATGCATCACAGATAAAATTTCAAGATGGAGGAATTGTACTATTAAGTTGTACCCTTTCCATTTTACTCTTATGTCTACCTATATTACTATGTCAAAAATTATCTAATTAAGTATTACATAAAAGCTCATTTTTGATGTCTCAAATACCGATTTTTGAATGAATTTTATAACTTTCTGAAAGGCATCATAGTTTTTCAAATGAAATTCTGCTAACAAAAACTAATGTACTTTTTTGATTAATATAAACCTCATAGCTTAAGCATATATCAATAAGTATAGTATATCAATAAGTAAACTGTGCCAATCTAACAAAAATCAAAACAAAAACAAAACCAGCAAATATACTTCTTTATGAGGTAATTACCCATTAAAATATTTTTATGATAAAGTATAGAATAGAAAAAATAAAGAAAATATATATTAAAAATCAGTAGTGCTACCAAAATATCTTTAAAATACATAACAAAGGCACTAAGTTGATTTTTTAAAATATGATTGTGACATTGTGATTTACAGGAAACATATATCACCATTCAGATGACCAAAACACAATTTTCATGTATGTTTTGAGCTTAGTTCCAAGCTCTCAAGTTCACAGCTCTCAAAGCCCTTCAAATGTTTTGAGTGAGAAAAACGAGAGAAGCAACTATTGCCATATTTGTCCCTTGTCACTAATTTCTGAAATTCCTTCAGAACCACTAAGGTGAAATGGATGATCTTTTAGTCAACAAACATCATTCAAACATACCTGAGCTTATGTTATGAGGTGACTGCCAAGTGGTGGTCAGAAGAACCAGCCATGTGACTAGAGGGTCTGAAATTTCCCTCATACCTCTGACCTTTGGGAACAGGGGAGGGACTGGAGATTGAGTCTACCAGCAGTGGCCAATGATTTAATTAATCTTGTAGTGAAACTTCCACAAAAACCCAAAAGGAGGGTTTCAAAGTTTCTAGGTTGGTGAAAATGGGAGATTTGGGGAGGATGTTTTGTTTGAGGAGAAGGAAGCTTCAATTTACCCCATACTTGGCCCTGTGTATCTTTTCCACCTGGTTCTTTCCAACACTTTATTTATTTATTTATTTATTTATTATAGAAAATGGAAACTCTGAGTTCTATAAGCTGCTATAGCAAACTGATTGAACACAGGAGGGTATCATCATATCTCAAATCTATATATACAGATCAGTCAAAAGCATAAGGAACAACAGGGGCTTGGGGCTGGCATTTGAAGTGGGGATGAAGGCACAGTTTTATGGGACTTCTCAAACCTGTGAAACCTGATGCTGTCTCTCGGTATCCAAACTGAGTTGAATTATCAGACACCCAGCTGGTGACCAATAACTCCTTATGTGTTGACAAAGACCCCCCACACACACACACACCCCACCACCACCATCACCAGAATTGGGTGGTCAGAACCTTTAGTGATATTTGGCACAGGCTAAATAGCTGTGCCTCCCATTGTCAATTCTCTTGTCACAATCACATCATAATATTCCATGTGTATTCTCTATTATTATATTGGCCACACGATACACTCTTAATTTGCTAGATATTACTTCTCCTACTGAGGAACTGACATTATTTATCTTCTCTGTGCTGCACCACCCTGTTCGCAATGAATGGAACATTTCTATGGCATGGCCCTGCCAACAGTAAGTGTAGACCACATGGGTGGTACTGCTGACCCAGCCAAAGGAGTGACCAAAAGACTGTGCCACCAAGAAACTAGTCCAAAGACAGGGCAGTAGCCCTTGTGTTAGTTCAAGTTGAAAGGATTCCTCCCCCAAGGCTGTAAATGATTTTGCAGAATACTGAAAACTCATGAGATGCCATACTTATTGCTCAAGAGATGATGTTGACCAATATTTTTCCAAAGAATTTTTTTTTTTTTTTAGTACATTGTGGTCAGATGTTTGCAAACAGGGAAACTAGAGACATTCTCCTGGACTTCTGGGTGGGGTCCAGGGCCAAGAATAAAGTGATGCCCCCTTAAATAAATGCAAGTCTTTTATGCTTTGAGAAACTGACACAAGAGTTATGTTACATATTTATTATGCTCCCCAATTCTACCTTATTCTTTAAGATAACACCGTACTGTCCTTTAGAGTATATTCAAAATTCTCACTATACCCACTGCACCAACCATGGGACTCCAGCTTTGCAGGAATGTCAATGTATTTTCATTTTCACACAGAACATAGCCAATCACATCTTGTTTTTATCTATACATTTCCTCCACTAGAAATATTTTTGCCTATCTGCCACTCTGCCTCTCCCTCAAAATTTCTTGCAAAAGATACACCATAAATAAGCTCAGGCTTAATTAATATTTTTCCAGACACATTATAGGTCTTATTAAAGGTCTTTTTTCCCCTATCCCACTTGCAGATTTAATATTTTTAAATCAGTGGAATTCTTACAAATGTTTTGACACCAAAGTCCAATAAAATGAATTAAGCTAGAGAGTGGCACTCTTTTAATGAAAGCAAAGGTGGCCTATGCGAAAAGCTGCCTGGTAAGACTCATTCTCTTACACTGCCTCTAAGAAATGTGGCTGCAACAACTCTGGACTCTAGGACACAAATCTGGATTTCCCAGTCCTCTCCCATCATCTGGTCCACCAGCCAGCCTAATTCTCCAAGTGTTCCTACAATGTCTTTTCCTCTCCCCTCATCACCAATCTGCCTAGAACCTAATTTTCCTCTAAGTCTCCTGTACTAAATAGCTCCATCTAGCTTCTTGTGATTTCTAACTGAGCAGACTTATCTTTCAGAACCATGTGTGCAATTCACCAGATTCTCCCAGTTCAACCCCTGCCTGCCTGACTTAACACTTTAAAGCACCCACCAAGAATTCGAGATAAACTTCTATGGGAAGGAGCAAATCTGTTACTATTTTAGCTTCTACTATTATTATTAATCATGCTTTGTACATTGCTCACCTGTTACTCTTTACTTATGTCCTGCCTTCCTGAAGGGAGTTTGAGTTGCATAACTGACATTCAACAAACAAGTGTTGAATGAACAATGAACATATGACTAAATCCCCTCATGGAATGGCATAGTGGTTTGCCTAGATTAAAGACTTAGAGATGATGATTGACTTATAAAATAATTAAAGTATCAAAGAAAAGAGAGTGGTTGTAAAAATATTGAGAATACCAGAATACTAGTTCCACATGCTGTTGAAAACTAGAATCTAGTGTTTATTGCTATTAAGACATTATAACTGTAGTGGTGGTATATAAGTATGAAACTCATAACAAAACTACCAACTTTTAATTTGGGATCTAACTCCTGCTTTAATCAAAATTACATTTGAGTAGTAAACAGCATGTGTGAGTCAGCAGTCTGCTAGTAAATAGTACTATTTTAGATTCTTCTCTAGGCCACTGAATAAACTGTCCATGTGTGAAGGATTGTCCTCACAGGCCTATACAATCCTGGGCTCACACTCACTGAGATCCTTAAATGAAAATATACCCTGGAATATTCTCCTCCGGTGAGGCACAGGTAGTACCACTTGTCGCTGCTCAACTGAAGACCCTATTCTTCCTGATTCCTTTCTCTAGAGGTCAATTACATTCCCACCTCCTCCAGGAAGTCTGTCTGGCTATAAGAGCCCAATGGCGGGGGCTCCCTCCTTCATTCTCATAGCATTCTGAAGGAGCAAAACACTTTTTTTTTTTTGCACTTAAAACATATTGCTCTATATTTTCAAGTACATTGACTATCCTCAAAATGGAGATTCCCCTTTCACTACTAAAAAAGGTGTTTTTATACCTTGAAAGTGAAAATATTAGATTTTGTACTCAAATTTTAATACTTAATCTCTATATTAATCCTAATGCTTTAAAGATATAAATATGTGAGTATCCATTACTTTAGGGTTAATAATGTACTAGAGTGATGAAATTCACATGAAAGAATAAATGTAAAGTATTTAGGGCTCAAATTGGCAGACTGACCACATGCCCACATCTCTACTCTTTTCACCAAACCTGTTATGATCACAGTAAAAAAATAAAAAGATACTGATCTACAAGGACAAAGAAAATGGGAGGGAAGGAGATTGGCAAGAGAATTCCCAAAAGCTTTGTAAGAGTGAAAGCAGACAGACGAGCAACCACTGGCATAACAAACACAAAGTAGTTAGATCCCAGGTATCTGTGAGGGAGGGAATACAGGAGAAGTCACTCTAAGTGGAATCAAGGGGACCCTACACTAGGAGGCATCACTTGTGGGTTGGAACAGCAGGATTGAGTGTCTGTATGAAGAAGCACAGTTCAATTCAAAACCCTCTTTTCTTTTCCCGATCTTACTTTTTTTACCTAGGGTTCCAGAGAAAATATAATATCAACCAATCTGATAGATTTCTTACAGATTTTGATTCAGAACTGAGTCACAGCAGAGAGAGAGACAGGGGTGTGAGACCCCTATTTTACAGACTTGGATCATCCATCCAGTCTAAAATTCTTCCTGATGCAGTAGCCTCTGACTAGTGGAGGTAGCAACAATCCCAGTTCTAAAATTAGGTTTGGAGAACATTGTTATGACAGCCTTGTGCTCATAAATTTGCCCACTGGTTCTTTGAGCAATATATATCCTTTTACACATTTTTTTTTCTACTAGAGTAGATTCTGCTCTTGGCAATTAAGAACTCTGGAAATACAGTAGCAATATCTAATGATGGTGTATTATTTTGTCTTAATAAACATGAATGGAAAGTAAAACAGAACAATAGCATTGACCAGCAACACTTCATAAAAACAACATACACAAACTGTGTTTGTATGTGATGGTTACACAGCTGTGAATTTCCAGGACTCAAAGAGTCTTTAACTAGTCTTTAACCAACACTTAAACACTTTGTACATGATAAATAAGATACACAAAAATTTTAAATAAAAAATTCAAGGGGAGGCCCTCCCTGGTGGCGCAGCGGGTTAAAGCACAGCACTGAGAATCTAAAGCCGCTTCCGCATGAGTTCGATTCCCGCCTGCCCCGGAGGTGACCACATGGCGTGGCAGACCTCTCCTGGCCCGCCCGCTGCTCCCCTCAGCAGTGTACTTCGTCAGTCTGCCTGTTCTCCTCCCCGCTCTGTCTCTGGTGAAGCTTCTCACCGCCCCTGAGCCTCTGGCCTGTACCCCAGTTCTGTATGCACAAATAAATAAATCTTAAAAAAAAAAAAAATTCAAGGGGAAAAGTTACAAGGATAGTGTTTGAGCAGCTTTGCAAGAGAAAAAAAGAAGGCAACAGATATGAATAAGAAAGAAAGAAAACCCCAGTGGCATATACGCTCATATACTATTACAGACTACCTCTCTAATGGCTGTGTGTTTTTCAGGTTAAGTCACTCTACTAATAGCTACGTACAGGGATTTAGTTTGTGTTTTATACATTTTCAATTACTAGGAAGGAAAAAATTTACAAAACATGGCAAAATGTCCTGCAAAGACTTTTAAATTAGCATACTGAAAATGTTTAATGGCCTCATTTTCCTATTTCTTTCTGTGTTGCTAGGCAACACAACACTTTTTTTTTTTTCTAAAAGAGAAACTCTCAAGTTTAGGATAATGACTGGTTTATTTGAAAAGGTGTATGATATGAAATGAATTCCTGGTAGTAATAGTAATATTCCTTAACTCATTTCTACGGCTGCATATTAAATTACAAAATGAGTTGAAGAGACCCCACAACTGAAGTTATGCTTACTTTGTAACAGCTTTCAAGTGCATATTAATCATACAAAACTCTATGTGCATAACCCTTTCAGTATACTAGTATTAAATAAAATGTTATTTTTTCCAAACATAGCATATATTTATAAAAGTTCAAGTCAATAAAAGGACCTTGTTTACAAATGCAGTGTAATTTTTACTTATCTGGGAAAATGGGGGTCAGCAAGGCATGTACAAATAAAATTCTCTGACAATTCCCAGAACTCGGTAGATAAATGATCTAAATTTTATCCCTATCATTTGTCACCAAGTTACAAACAAAACCAAAGCTGAGCTTCCCTCTTTCTGCCCCACCATTTCAGCAAAGAAACACTTAGCAAGAGGTAGTACAGGGAGAAAGCAAAGGGATGAGCAGAACATTCTAGCAAATTAGTGAGTTTTTCTGGTCTTCTGCATCAACTGTTGAGCTGTACTTTTCTCTTCCTTTTCTGCTGAAATTAATATAATTCAATGAAGTTCTTTCCAGAGGAAAATAGTCTGTTTGAAAGTATGAGCCTGCCACCATGCCCCTTGACATGTGAGAGGCCTCTCCCTCTGTCTGCTCCAGAGAGAGATCTTGAGATGGAACAAAACAGTGAGCCCTGCCATGTGCCTTCTGAGACTCAGACCTGGGCTTAAGATGACATTTGGCTGCACTGCACCAAGCATAGCTGGTGGTCTGTGCACCACTACTGGCTCAAACACATGTCTGCACAGAAATAGGGCTTTGGGCAAAGGGATGAGAAAGCTGGAATAGTTATTTTCCATCGATCCTAATCAGGACTCCTAACAGCACAGTTTTCTGGGGGAAAAGTAAAGAAGAAAACCAAGTTCAGGACAGGATAGAAAAAAAGAGGGGTAGAGGTAAGAGAGAGTGAAGAGACCTATTCAGAACTGCGAGGAAATTAAATCACCCAGGCTGTACTTACTCTGTGCTTTTGTTGTAACTTAGGTAGCCCATCCTTATCTCAAGACAGAACTCCAGGAGGGCTAGCATGGTCAGGGGAAGGAAACATACTTTGAAGGTAAAAACACAGGGATTCAATACCTGTGTGATCTGACAATAACTGTGAACCCATGATGGTCACTTGATTTTTCTAAGCCTTACTTTATCTTTGTATGGTAATTATGGTTGGTAATTCATATCTAATAGGGAGATGAAGATTCATGCACACAGAAGATTCATGTACAATGACCCCTGATAAATGTTTTTCCTTGATAAAAACCTTTTAAACATCATCTTCCCACCCATAAACACATTACGGTCTTCTCTCATCAATGTGTATACTTGTACATGTGCAAGCCTGAGAACTACAAGGGAGAAATAGGAAGTTAATTATATGCTACAGATAAACACACATTAACCATGAAAAATATCAAGCCAGGAGGGCTACAAGAAGTAAAACAATATCAACTGTGTTACGCTTTCTTATTCAAGGAAAGTTTGCAAGACACCCAGAAATGTAGACTGTGTACATAGTCAGAGAGAGAGGGATGGCCTGTGATGACAGGCTCAGAGGTGATATTTGTTCCTCACCCTTACTCCCATAATACATTGCACAGAACCCACCAAGGAGAAACAAATCTGAAAAAAGTTGTAAAATGAAAATTCCAAAATTAAGGAATCAATATTTGTTTCTTTATTACACATACATTATTATACTTTAATTAATTTAAACAACTAAGTATCAAGACTGGCTGGGAAATAAAAAGTAGAAAGGGTCTGATTCTTTCTCTAAACCTTATCTATTCAGGTAGCTTCACATCTTTTCTGGCTCCAAACCCAGATAGCCTGGGTTGGCTGCTACTGCTAATGCCTCGTTTCTAGGTTTGTTCTCCATGATATCCCAAGAAATGTCACCTTCTTGTCCATTACTCCATATATCCTGTAGGATTAACTCGTTTAAAAAACAGAAGTAGGGATCAAGTCTACCTCTGTAGATTCCTGCTACTAGTAGGTACTTACCACTTGCTGATTTATGACAAAAATTCACCTTCTCTATGCTTTGTTTCATACATAATTATATATATATATAAAAACTAGTCTTGGCTAGAGAATCTATTATTTATAACTTTTCTTCCTAGGCAATATATTTGCATTTAAATTGGATAGAGGTGAGCTTCTTGGACTGTCATTAAATCATCTTAACAGATAGATCCCTAGCTTGAGCCTGTGTCCCAAAATTCTGTTTTCCCAAATCTTAAACCAGTAACTGTTTTAAATTACTGTTTCTCACTGTCTTGTGAGAATAAGAAAGAGATTTTGTGTTGATATTTAATAAAATTAGTATAAAGAATTTTCTGAATTGCCTAGAAGGGAGACAGTTATAAGTTAATACTAGCTCTCAATTTTAGTACCCATGTTTGTTGCATCAGGTAGTAGAGTAGTAACTCACTAGTAGCATCCTAGTAAATAAAGGAGCAGAGGCAGACATCAATACATCAATGATGTATGTTCCTCAATGCCATCATGTTGTCCTGTGTGGATAAAGGTTTCTCTCTAATAGAATGAAAGGGTAAGAGCATGCCAGAGAATACAACACAGGACAGCTCAGACGTGCCAATCTCATAAGTACCTGTGCCTAATAGCCGAAACACACTACTGTTGACCAGCTAATTCTGTTTGCTAAAGGATATCATCCCTCATGTGAAAGCTTTCTTGGCACTGAGGTTCTGCTGGAATTTGACATAGTCTGCTATTTTGATACAAAATGAAGTGTTTATATATTTGTAGGCATCTAAAATAGAACAACAACCTGTTTAACATACTTAAGTAATATTATGAATAAAAATAATTGGTCTACACTCATAATTGATAACAGTTTTCATTTAAATGATGCTTGCACATTACCTATGTTTGAAAAACAGGTAAAAGACATTTGGAATACTCTTAAGGTGTTGTTATAGTTAAAATAGGTATACACTAACGATCTTTACTTATAAATAATTTGAAGCAGAGCTTAGAGATTGCTTCAATTTTGAAATGCCCTCAGCAAGAGTAAGAGAAAAAAAAAAACACAAGTCTGGCCCTCAAAACCTGGGAGGCCCAGGATAACTGGAGCAAATACTGGAGGCCCTTGAGGGGGTGGTTTTCCGGCTCTGTACTTCAGTTTTGCCATATGCAAAACAAAGATAATAATACCCAAACTGAATCCCTAAATTGAAAAATGAAAACAAACAAACGTAACTTTATGGGAACAAAGATGTTATAGATGTGAAAACATTTTCATCTTTGAGAAAAAGAAGGTACTATTTAAAAAAGGAGCTCTTGTAAATATCTTGACAATATGTGTCTAATTCATTCTGACATGTGTAATTGAACCTATGTTTAATTTTTGCTGCAAATTATCTGCTTCCTTTAAGAAGCTGGGTTGGTAAAATGCTGATATACGTAGCTCAAAAATAAAATTGTAGAAGAATTAGGAATACCTATGAGCATACATAATAAGGTTGTAGTCCTAACAAAGGAGGAATAAAACAAAGAGGAAGGAAGCTACAGAAAAAGATGATGCCAAGGATGGGAAAAGCTGTGTCACCCAAACATCATTAGAAGAAACTGAGAAAAGGAACTAGCGAAAGTGGGGGTAATGGAGATTTCCACACATAGACTTCACTAATGACATAGAAAAGCTTAACACAGATGGATGAGATCAATGAAGACCCAGAACAACTGAAAGAGAGATAAAGAACAAAAATAGATGTATTGAGTTTTATCCCACTTTAAATGACAGAATTTATTCTCTCCTCTTTCCCTTCCAGTCCTCACTTTCCTCTTCCTCCTCCTCCTAACATGTTCTAATAATAAATGCTTACTGAGTTACTTACAGTTCCATTGAATCAAATATTCAATTGAATCAATTGAATATTTCTACAAATTGATAAATTTTAGAATCCCTTATTATTATTTTTTTTAAATTTATTTGTGCATACAGAACTGGGGTACAGGCCAGAGGCTCAGGGGTGGTGAGAGGCTTCACCAGAGACAGAGTGGGGAACAGAATAGGCAGATCGACGAAGTACAATGCTGAGGGGAGCAGCGGGCGGGTCAGGAGAGGTCTGCCAGACTATGTGGTCACCTCCGGGGCAGACGGGAATCGAACTCATGAGGAAGTGGCTTTAGATTCTCAGTGCTGTGCTTTAACCCGCTGCGCTACCAAGGAGGGCCAGAATCCCTTATTTTTAACTATATATTAACAAGTAATCATTGTAGTATTTTAAATGACACTTAAGGTCTTAATAAACTGCCTTCTGAGAGTTCCACCCCTCTCTCATGCCACTGACTACACCCTCACAAAAAATCCTTCAATTCCTTAAGTATGACAGAAATGTTTCAAGATATTCTTTCTATAGGTTCATCTGGGATACCTCCTTGATGTGGGAAGAGGAGTGTGTAACTTGATTATCCCTTGACCACTTTGTGAAGCAGGAATTAGGGAAAGCCAAGACCAGGAGGCAGGAAACAGTACATGAGAAGAAGGCAGTAATTCAGGGAAGACACAGACATCATTCTAGACAGGAGAGCTGGTAAATGATTGAGTTTGGGAGCAGATTTTGGAGGAGAGCAATGTCCAATAAACTCCAATCCTACAGGCTAAATCTGGCCTTTTCTTATGTTTCCCTGGTTCCCATAGTGATGAACAGTTTTTATCTTTTTAACTAGTTATGAAAGACAAAGAGAAAAAAGTATCAGAAACTGTAAGCGTCCTTTAAAACCTAAAATATTTACTATCTACCCCTTACAGAAAAAATATGACAATGCTTGGAGTAAGTCAGCAGATCTTGAAATCAAACTCAATGAATGAAGGAATGAGAGGAAGATGGGAATGAAGGAAAACATCTGTGTTTTTAGCATGGGTGGCTGGGTGAGGGACAAGCTTTCTCCTTCATTCCAGATCACACCCTTTTGGGGGCCTCCTTTATCGGCACATGTCTTTGTTATTTACTTTCACTATCATATTTATTTACTTATATGTCTCTTTTTCCTTCTTGGCAGAGGCTTCTTTAAGGAATGGTGTTTTTTCACTTGGTTACTCAGCTTTGAACACAACAGATGTTCCACTACTATTGAATACAACTGAAGTCATACATTAAATTCATTTTTGTATACTAGTAGTATCAACTTCTTAATGAATAAAAATTATAATCACTTTGTGTGTGTGTGTGTGGTAGAATTTATAAATTATCTTTGCAAACAATCTTTTTCTGTCTACAATGATAGTTGTATTATTGAGATAAGTTCCCCTTACAAGAAATTCTATTTTTTTTATTTCCTTGAATGCAAAATTTTAGGAACAATAAGCTTTTTTGTTTCTGTGTATTAGTTAAAAATCTGTCCTTTAGGGGAACAATGTTAGAAGCACAAGATGAAAGAGAAAATTTGGCAATGGATCTTTATGAAAAGTAAAGATGGGAAAGAAAATCTGGGCATTAGGATAATAATCAGCACAAATGATGTGGGCATGAGGGAGGTAATGAAAAAAAAAAAGAAATCAAATGTGGAATTTCATGTTTTAAATTTAATGGTAGGACCTGCTACTCGGATAAAGATGACTCTTGGCCATACTGGTTAAGTACTACCTCAGAATTCAAATTTGATTCTCAAATACATTTGTTCATAAAAAAAAAAAAAGACAGAAGAGCAATGTATATGGATATCCAAATCTGGAGCTCAGAGTTGGAGATATAATTGTGATATTCATAGAAATGGTCATATAGATGATCTTTAAAACCAAAGAAATGAGTTCGGGCAGAAACATTATGGTTAGACAGAGAGGAAGAGGCAGCTCAGGCTACTCCAACACTTAGAAGTAGAGTAGAGGAGAAAAACCAATTAAAAGAGATAATGACATAGAGCTAGAGAGAGAAATCAAGAAAAGGAGAATGTTCTAAAATGGAGGGATAGAGGAAGAGGTCAATTATAGCCATTACTTCTGTGAGATGCAGGTGCAATACAGATAGATAGCAAAATAACTGTTACATGTTTCAATATATAGGAGATTAATATCTTTCCAAAGCACTGTTTTGGTGGTAGGAGGGGAAAGAACTGGCTTTGAGTGGGTTGAAGTGGGTTAAAGAAAGAATGAAGTAACAGAGGAAATACTACAGAAAAGTCCAAGAGATATGTCCATGGAACATTTAATCCGTAAGCTGTCAGAAAAAAGCGAGGGGTGGGGGACATATTCACATTTGCATATGTGTGCATATGTATACATTTACTTAAAAATTTTAATCTGGATCAAACATTATTACTTATTTTTCCTAAGTATTATTATTACTTATTTTTCCTAATTCTTAAAGAGCCTGTGTCTTACATGATGATGAGGTGGTTAAACAAAAGGTCCTCTCCTTGAAGTCAAAAGGGGTTCTGTACAAAGCAATCAATTTCTTGATTAGGCAAACTTTTCTAAGTGCATGTATACTGTGAGGAGAAGTGAAGAGGTCACAGCATCAGCCAACCCAGCTGGGTTAAATAGCAGTGCTATTAGCTCCTTCTATGGTGAGAAAGAAAGGGCCATATTTATAGAGTTTCACAGGTGGTATCACAGGCATGACTTTTTTCCACTGAAGAAAACACTATCTTTTAGCTTGTATCCCAATCAGGAGATTTGTCCCCACAGAATAAAACATTCTTACCCATGGCAGAGCTCAACGGACAAAGCAGTGTCACTACAGAGGAGACAAATAAACAGGGCAAGATGAGACAACTATGGCCAGGGAGACAGAGTGAGCATGATCACAGCTTCAATTCCCTCAGTAAATGAATGAAGAAGAACAAGATCAAACTCCAATAACACGAGAGAAAGCTTTGAACAAATGCAAAAGCAAAGGTGAGGAGTTTTCCGGATGTAGAAGTCAGGAATTTATGCAAAATCTGATGTCCTGACACACTCAGAAGGAGTTAGCACATTCTTGGAAGGGTCAATATACTGTGGACAATGAAGGCAGCATTCTCTTGACCAGTTTCTTAGAGAGAAGAAGCTGGACATTTACATAAAAACCCAATATGCATGGGTGAGTGTAAATTTTATTATAATTTACATACATATCCATGCAAGAGTAAATACAATAAAGTGCAATAAAAAGGATATAATAAAAAGTTTTAATTCATACTATGGATTCAATCATTCTCCCCCAATCTTTTTATTAGTCACTTGAGTTTTAAAATTCCAAAAGGTATTGCTAGAGTTAGAATCTAAATATAGGGTAAGTCTAGAGAGGGGTAAAGTGTTAACAATCATACCTTACAGAAACCTGATTTAGCTGAGTATATTTCTAAGTGTGTTATTCATTAAAAAGTGTTAGTGATGCAGGCACACATACATGCATGTTCACTGGGCATTTAATGGCATGTGAATGTGAGCTTTTATTGACTCTACAGATTTAACTGTTTCAGAACATGTATTTCAACTTTTTGTTTTACATCTGTTTTTCCACTAGACAGTAAGTCACAGGAGAGAATGGAAATGAACCTAATGCTAGAATTTTGAACATAGCAGTTTTCTAATTGTTAGGTAAATGGAAATTAAACATAATTGAATTTAGAGTATTCATTAATTAACTCTGAGTTAGTATATGCATTGACTTCCCTGTTTGAGTTTTCTTAGGTAAAACTAGAAAAATAATGCAAATGTAACTCTATAAATAATATATAGCGAAATCTTAGCTAGACTGTATTTTGATGGCAGTTGTATACAGATGAGCAATATTATTCAGAAGTCACCTATTATTTAAAGAATTCTAAGGAATACTTTGAGCTAGTTGGGAAAATGTGCACCATAACACAAAGTGCCAAAAGGAGGGAATTTCAATGACAACTGTTTATGGAAAATGTTAAAAAGTATTTTTAAAGATTTATTTATTTATTCACACAAGAACAAAGTTTTTTAAAAAAATATTTACTTATTTATGAGGTACAGGCCAGAGGTGTGTGGAGTAAGATTCAGCAGAGACAAAGTAGAGAGCAGAACAGGTGGATCTACTGAAATACACTGCTTAGAGGAACAGCAGGCAGGTCAGGAGAGGTCTACCACCCCATGTGGGTCACCTCCCTGCCTGGGGGTCGAACTCGTGATGTGCTGCAGTGGCCCCAGATAGCTTCACAGCACTGTGATTTAACCCACTGTGCCACCAGGAAGGGCCCCAAATTCTAAAAATTTATATTTATTTTCAGACTTAACTTGTGGGATTGTACTCTAATCTCACTAAATGAATGTGGGGGTTTCACTAGGAAATATCTGGGCATACACCTAATAGGAAATTTTAGAATGTATATAAATAAATTTTACAAATATACTGATGGACTAAGCTAAAATAGGACAAGACATTACCTATATTCAGGAGAAAGAACACTGAGCTTTTTCCTGATTGAAAGAAACAGGTCAGCTTGCATAGTGTAAATACATACTAAATTATATGAATTGTATTCCAAAGGAAATATTAATAGTAGATTTTTGTTCTCAAGGGTAATTTTTAAAAAAATTCTATCCTTGCAATTTTCCATCAAAGGTATTCTTAAAATGAAGTATTTTGACTATTTCATATAAGTGAAATCAGGCAATATCAGTCTTTTATGTGTTTGAATCATATCATTTAGCACAAGAAGCATGTCTTCAAGTTTCATCCATGTCTTTGCATAGTGTAAATTTCCTTCTTTTTAAGGCTGAATAATATTCCACTATGTGTATGTTTACCACTTTTTAAATACATTCATTCATTAATGGAGTTCAAATTGTTTTAAATCTTGACTAACATGAATAACGCTGCAATGGGTAGTGAAATGTTAGTATCTCTGTGAGATCCTGACTTCAATTCTTTTAGATAAATAACTGTAAACTGGGATTGTTGGATCTACTATATATGAAGTATATAAAATAGGCAAAAACCACAGAATGGAAAACATAGAATGGTGATTTCTAGAAGCTAAGGGATATGAGAAACAGGAAACCGGTAATCAACAAGCATAAAGTTTCAATTACGGAAGATTAGTAGTTTCTAGATACCTGGTGCATAACATCGTGTCTCTACTTAACAATACTGTATTGTAAACTTAAAACAATTTAAGAGAAGAGATCTTCTGTTAAGTGTTCTTACCACAATAAAACAAAATGTTTAAAAAAATATTTTTCACTTTGGGAAATGTGAAACTAATAAAGCTGTTTCTAAGTTCTCATTTGATTCTTTTATTTAAGAAGTCAAAGACCCCATCTTTGAAATATATTCATTCTGGCCATATAATACAATTCTCAGTACTTCAGCCTCATTTATTTTTATTATCTCAAATTCCCCCTAAATGCTGGGGAAATAGTCTTAGAATTGCCTGTTTATAGGTTATCAACTTCCTGATGCATTTTATATGGAAATATAATAACATGGCTATTTGATTACAGTTGTTAGTAAAATAATTAAGGATAGATGCCATGAGAATACTGAAGAAATTCAGAAGTGTACTGATGCATATGTACTACGACTAGAAAACATAAACTAAGCTGAGGTGACAAGCTGTCACCAAAGAAAACAGCCTGAGTAATGGGAGGAGAATAATAGATTAGATGGCAAGAAAGCCAAGCTCTAGTCCTAGATCTGCCACTGGTCAATTCTACAATTCTAGGCACCTCAGGTAACTACTCTGGTCTTGATCCTCATGTAAGAAAGAGAAGTGAGACCAGATCCTTTTCAAACCAATATCACTAAGAGTTGTCCTGGATGTGTTTCAGGAAGCATGAACGTCCAGAGGCAACAGGGCTGGATCCTGAGTTCCCACCCTGCTTTACCAAAAAAAAAAAAGTTCATTTTAATTTATTTCATATACTGGGATTTCATGGAAGATTTTGATTGAATAAAGGATTCTAATACTAAAAAAAAAAAAAAGAAGAAGTTTGAAAACCACAAAGTTGAATTCTGAGGGTCCTTATAGCTTTAAGTTCTTGCTTTGGAATTAATCTATGCCTCAGAATGTATGTGAGTAAGCAGTGAAAATGCAGTTTGCCCTGAAGAGAATTTCCAAGTCACTGAACATCAATCATGAAGCGTCTCTTTTGCTAACATGTGGCAAGTTGATTTTTTTCTTTTTCCCTCCGGTCAATTTACCATCTGCCCCATCTTCATCAAAACATTAATTTCAGCTTAATCCCCTTTCTTCCTCTCTGGTGGTAAAAAACCTGATTTACTTTGAAATAAAACAAATAGAGTGCAGCTATGCTTTCATATGCAGGGTAGTTTCCATTTGATTATTATAGAACTCTAAAATACTAAAACAATAAATTTTTTCTCTTTTTTGAGGCTCAGAGTCTAAGTCTATTCAAATAAAATGTACTAAAATTCATTAGACATACTGAGTATTAATCATATGAAAGCGACAATGGATGTTATATCTGCTAATAGAAATGTAAGATTTTGTCCTCAAGGAAGTCTATACTTTCTGGTAAAAGGGAAAGTCAAGTCTATGAGAATTCAAAGGTCAGAGAGCACTTATTTGGGAAAACCTTAAGAATCTTAAAGGTTGGGCAGGATTTGGATTGGCATTAATACAAGGATGGGGTATTTCTGATGAAGAAAATGCTAAATTAAGAAGTTTAAACTTAAGTCAATGGGAAATGGGTAGTTGGGGAACATGTACATTTTATGACAATTAAACTGGTTTTAGAATATATAAACAGAAGGTAGAGATTAAATGCTGGAATGTTATCACTGCTCCCAAGGCTCAGGTAAAAATGTGATAAAACAGGATGACAGTAAAGAAAATATCAAAAAAAGTGATTTATGGGAACTAACCCCAGAGCAGACTTTTCAAAAACTAGAACATAGAGCAGGAAGGAAGTTATTGCAAGGGTCAAGAAAGAAAAGTATGGTAGCTTAGACCAAGATGGTTAGAGAGCAGAAGATTCTATCTGAAACAATTAGAAGGTAAAACTAACAAGGATTTGGTGACCAATTGAACAGAAAGGTGATGTTCACAGACAGAAAACAATAGGCAGAGAGGCATCATGAATTCAGGGGAACCGTGCATTCAACTTTGGATATTTTTATGCTGTGCTGATGTATCCAGGCTATCCAAGGTGAGTTAGGGTAATGGAAAAATGGCACTTTAGTTGAGATAGTTGTGAGAATATTATGTTCTCAGAGAAAAGGCAGATCTCAATGAATGTAAAGAACTGTAAGAGTAGAGTAATAGTAGAAAGTTGTAGGACATATGGGAATATTTTTATGAAAGATTATAATTGTGCCCACAGATGTGTCTGTAGAGGTTTCACAATTTAAAGGAAATACATTGTTTATATTTTGTTGAGAGACAAAGACTTCAATACTTAATATGAACAAAACAAGAAATATGAATATATATTTTTCTAAACTGTACTTGTATACCAGTATTCAGTGAATGCATGAGTTATGTCTCTTCTGAGTTCTTTGATGGGTAGAATTTTCTCTCCATCACATGTCTGAATGTTTAGAACTCTGTTAATGTTCTATTTAGTTCAAGTGGTTGTATGTTGGTTCTTTGGCGCCATTGTCGATAATGACATTCAACAAAACAAACCCCTAAATATGGCTTTGTTTTTCTCTCAGCCCAAATGAAGACTCAGTTTTTTCTTCTTATGTGGGAGACAATGTAAGTGACAGATCCCCATTAAACTTACTTTAGTCAGTAGATCCTCACTGACCTTTTTGCTAATCTACCTCCTCACCCAGTCTCCTAAATACTTGCTCTCCTGTTATCTATTGTTACTTCATTGCTACAAAATTCTAGCCCTCAACCAAGTTCTTGGGATAGAGAAGGGCCAGA
This sequence comes from Condylura cristata, assembly GCF_000260355.1. Classification (NCBI taxonomy): domain Eukaryota; kingdom Metazoa; phylum Chordata; class Mammalia; order Eulipotyphla; family Talpidae; genus Condylura; species Condylura cristata. The sequence continues at coordinate 17,260,337 of NW_004567125.1, read as the reverse complement.
GAATCTGTATATTTAACAAGTGCTCCACGTGAGTTTGAGATTATAAAATTTTGAAAAAATCTATGCAAAGCTTCTTTAGGACCATCAAGAGAAACCTGCTGGTCCACACGCAGAAGAAAAGCAGACTGAGCCAAATTCTTTCCTTTTGTTTCACTCAGACTAAGTCTATGTTTAATTCTTCATATGTGAGATGCCTACAGGAGTTTTCAAAGAAGCAAAGAGACTATCACCCAAAATCACAGTCATAAATAGATCCACCATCATTTTTGGCATTCATACTTTTCCTATCCAGTTCCACTTCAACAATACACTCCCAATTAACATAGAATCCCTCAGCCACTTGACGGTTAAAAATTAATATTAATGAGGGCTGGGTATGCGATAAGCTTTATTCTGTGTCAAGTATACAGCATTCAACAAAACAGACTCCTTGACTTCCTCTTACTTTCTAGTGCAATACAAGTGCAATAAAAAATATTAGAATATGAGTGTCATGGAGAAAATAAGCCATGACATGGGCAATAGGGGGAGCATCCAAAGAGAGAAAGTGTGTGTGGTTTGTAGGTCACAGATGTTTAATGAGTAGAATGAAAGGATAAAAACGGTTGGAACTCCTTTACTTGAAGCCATCTCTTCCCTCTCTATTGCTACTGTGAATACTATTTGCTTTAACTAGAATCACCACTTACACAATGGTATTCAAACCACCAAGAACTTTTATTACCAATGTGATTTCAGATCCTCTCTACAGCTGGAGAAAATGAGTGAAGCCAAAGAGGGCACATGATTTTCCAGAAGTCAGCATACTGACTAGGGTTGAGATTGGAATTTGGAAGAGCTCAGGTTTCCTATCATTCAGAATAATCTTTAATATGCAGACCAGAACTCTAATTGAAAGAAAGCTACATTTCTTTTTTTAAAATTACTTTTCTTCTATTAATGTTTTGTTAGTGAATACATATTCATATGGGAGGTATCTTTAATAACAAACTGTCTCTGATTACAAATTTTGAGTTCCCATACTCTCCTCTGTCCTAGTAAGTAGAAAACATGTAGGAAAGTGGAATGAATGTGTAGAATGAAGAAAAGAAACATGTGATCCAATCAACTCTCAGACAATCCCAAATACCACTACTTCTTTCCAATACATTGCAATAATGCTTTCAATTTCTCATCAGTTCTGAAATGGAGTGGTCTACATATCTAAATTTTAAACTTTTCATTTTATTATCCTCTAAAACATTATTTTATGAACAAATAAAGGAAATGCCCATCATGATTATCAACTAATGGAATCCCAAACAGCTACACTGTGATAGCTTGATGTTTACTACTTTAATATGATATCCCTGCAAACTTCAGATCCAAATTCCACCTGGTTGTTCCATCCAGTCCCACTTAGACACAGTGCTTTTCCTTCTTGTCTTATTTGGTAATGTGATCTCCATTTCCTCTACCATTTAATCTTCTCTGAGAAGCATTGCTGTTTCTGACATCTGTTCCCTTCCCATCCGCCTCTGTGAACTCTGAGATAAAGACAAAATTTTCAAGAAATGTAAAGCTCATCTGTCAACTTACTTCCCCTGCCACCTGTCAGAGGCTTCACTTCCTCTCCCAAGTGCCCTCTAAACTCTATATGGACTTGAAGTATTTTTTGTGGAGCTCTCTTTGGAGAACTTTTCTCTCTCTCTCTCTCTCTCTCTCTCTCTCTCTCTCTCTCTCTCTCTCTCTCTCTCTCTCTCTCTCTCTCTCTCTCTCTCTTGTTTTTCCTATAAATCTTTACAAGTCATTTTTATTCACAATGTATCTGATTATTTCCCTTTGCATTTTGCAAACAACCTCTATGACACCATTTCTATTATATTAGAAGTCTGCTATTTCAAGAAACTTCTAACTAGTGCAAAGATCGAAAGGCTTTAGGATTTAACCTATAATCTGGGTGTTTGAAGAGATACCACAGCTGCCACAGCTGCCAAGATGGGTATGGAAGCAAACAATCCTTTTTTTTCAATGACCTCATGCTATTTGTTCACATTCTTAAAATATTTAAACTGGATTAGTGCAATGGATTCTGGGTTTAGGGCTATACTTGAAGACCACCTGTGAGATTTAGTTTACCTATTTTAGCATCATGGTCAGATGAACCATGTTCTACTTTCTCCATGCATTTGTAATCTAGAAAAAGTTAACTTCATATTGAATTTCTTGAAAATCTGTCTTGGATGTGTATCTTTTCTAAGGGTCTTCTATTTTGAAAGTACAATTAAGACACAGTTTTCCTATATGAAATGTACGTTCTTAACCTCTGTAGTTACCCCCAGGAAAAGCATGCAAAAAAACAAAAACAAAAACTGAAAGTATTCTTCTTGTCAAGGAAGATAGGTCTAATTTAAGTTGCTGTAAGAGAGGGTTTTCTTAGGCCACAGTGAGGACATGAAAAAGAAACCTCCACTAGGAAGGTTTCTGTATCTTTGTCCCATATATTTCCATCTTTCCCTTACCTCTCTTCGACTGAGACCTTTGGGTTTTAACTGTGGAGATCTCCCTGACTGACTTCCTCTTCAAAATCTTTCAGAGTTCACCTTGCCTCTATACATAGAAGGACACACAGCCACTTATACCTCTTTGTACTCTCTCTTAGTTCCAGAAAACAGAAGTCACTCTTTTCTCTGGTTTTTTTTTTTTAATTTTTTAAAGATTCATTTATTTGTGCATACAGAACTGGGGTACAGGCCAGAGGCTCAGGGGCGGCGAGAGGCTTCACCAGAGACAGAGTGGGGAACAGAACAGGCAGATCAATGAAGTACACTGCTGAGGGGAGCAGCGGGCGGGTCAGGAGAGGTCTGCCACACCATGTGGTCACCTCCGGGGCAGGTGGGAATCGAACTCATGCGGAAGCGGCTTTAGATTCTCAGTGCTGCTTTAACCCGCTGCGCCACCAGGGAGGGCCTCTTTTCTCTGTTTTTATAGGTATATTATTACTTATTATTTTGTACAATGTTTTGCTGTTTATAGTCTATTTTCCATATTAAAATTCTTAATTTTTTATTTCAGATATAGTACCTAGACATTGTATAAATTCAAGGTAAGCTTTTTAGAATAAATTTAATTTTTTACAGCAAAGTAATATATGCATATGATAATGTGAGATGAGAAACAAGTCTTCCACTCCATCCTTCTTCACTTCATGAGGAAATTTCCTTGAATAGAAATCTAGATTTTTCTGGTGCATACCTTATATAATATGTTTAAATATTTGTTTTCTTGATTTAACCACTGTAACAACAGCTACTGAATCGCCTTATTAAAGAAGAGGTTTGCATTCACTCAAAATTCCCCTTACAGTTCTCTTCCCAGTGATCAACAGTTAGACAAGCCCACAATTCCCTAACTAAAGTCTTTGAAGCCACCTATTTTTCAAAATTTACAATGGTTATATTGCATAAATGAATTGATATGTGTGTAATATTGTGTAACTATTTAATATATGTAAATATGTCACATGCTTCAAACCTCTCTGCAGTAAGATAGGTGAGCATTTAAATTAAGTGCATATACATTTAAGTATATATAAAGATGATATATAACTTCATATGAATACAAATCAGGTGCTGTCAAAAAATGTGCCAAAATTGGCTCTTTTTCAGCAAATAACAAATTCACACATTATATTCACATACTATATCAAGTGGTCAGTCTTTTTATACTGTGGTTATGCCTGTAGAACAGAAAGAAGTCTTATAAGTTAAAGGACACCTCTAGAACCTCAAGACATGCAGGAATTATATTAATTAGAAGTTATAATTATAACCCATAATTGGTTTCAGAAAAAAAGAAAAACTCTAGAAATTTTCACCTAAATATACTAAACAAATAAAACTAGCATTTGCTGGTCCCTCTCTGGTGGTGCAGTGAGCTAAAGCACAGCACTAAGAAGCTAAAGACACCTCAGCATGAGTTTGATCCCAGGCCCGGAGGTGACCCACATGGCACGGCAGACCTCTCCAACCCACCCTCTGTTCCCCTCAGCAGTGTACTTTGTCAGTTGACCTGTTCTGCTCCCCACTCTGTCTCTGGTGAATCCTCTCACCGCCCCTGCATCTCTGGCCTGTACCCCAGTTCTGTATGCATAAAGGTTTTTAAAAAATAGCATTTGCTATACAATTAGCATATAAAAATTCAGGAAATACACTCTGTTGACTACGCTAGCTTATCTTTAATTTATTTATATATTTCACAACACTGTTCATTTTTGCACAAGTTTGATTTTTCCTCTCAGGTCTAGTCCCCATAAAATAACCATCACCAAGATACCCATGAATCATCACCATAGTCTCTTGTGCTCTTCCTTCTCTTGTTTTGATCCCCCTCCCTCCTCCTCTCCTGCTGAATGTCTTCAATTGATAGTTTCTTGTTAGTTTGTGTTTTTTTTTTTTTTTTTTTCTTTATTTCTTTTTTCGTTCCTTTATATTTCTCCTATAAATAAAAATAAATTAAAAAAAAAAGAAACCACCCAATATTTTTCTTTTTCCTGAGGACTGATTTCACTGAGCATCATCCTTTTGAGTTTTATCCATGTTGCAAATGGCAAGAGTTAATCGTTTTTAACTGCTGAATAGTATTTAATTGTACATATATAACACACCTTGATCTAGTGGCCTGATTTTGGGCATTTAGGTTGTTTCCATACTTTAGTCATTGTAAATAGTGCTGCAGTAAGTATAGGAGTGGACTGCTCCTATAAATATAAAAATATAATATAATAAATATAATATTAAAAGATAGTATAAAAAGAAGAAGACTATAAGGTAGACTATGTATTTTTCCAACCACTGTTACTATGATTCCTCTAACACTTTAAAATGTTTGTTTCTTTTTCACTTTGTTTTGTTTCTTTTTCTAGGTCTTTCTCCAAAGAAGTCAACTAAAAAAATAAAGCATGTGGTGGGGAGGGTGCAATACTAGGGGAAAATAGAACATTGGCTGGTTTAGAATGGTATATTCTAAAGTAGCACTTAAAATTAATTTAAGGATTAATTAAAAGTAGGAAGAATGAAAACAAAACAAACAAGATAAATAGTAGGAGGTAGTGAGCAGAATACAAAGTATGCAGCTAAATTGGACCAGGAACACAAAGCTAAAGAAAAAGCCTCCAATGTATTTATAGTTTTGTCCCATTAACTCTCTATTTGCTTTTACCCCACAGAAGTGATAAGGAGCTTTCAAATATCTCAGAAGAGAGAGGACTGAGCACAACCACTTCACAGACTCTACCCACCGCAAAAACATGACTTCCTACCAGCCATACTGGCTTTAGATCTCTTTAGATCTCTAGTTTTTTAGCACTGTTGTTCTGTAAAAGAGAAGCAGAAACAAAACAGAATCAGTGAACACTCTAGGGCTTAGGAAGAAATCTCCACTTCTCCATGCTTCAGGGAACAGTAGTGCTATTATAAGGACAGAATGTAAAGAACCTGAAGGCAAGTCCGTAAGGATCACTATATGGACGGCAGTACTTGTGGATTGTAATTCTAACCTGAACATTATTTTTCTAGGAAGCTTTCCATTTCCAGTGGGAAAAAATTATCCTAGCTGTATCACCTCAATTATTATACTGAGATTCTTGTAAAACTTGGAGATGATCTGGTGAAAAGAAAATGTATGTCTAACAGCAAAATAAAATTTTGATGTCTTTTTCAAAATCCTTTACAAGATCCATACCTAACTACTCAGGAAAAATATTTTGGCGAGCAGCTTGGCTTATCTTGGACCTCAAATTTCAGCATAAATCAAGGTAACAAACATATTCAACAACTTTTTTTATATTAAATGGTATACAAATTATATACACGTTTTATTTATATAAATATATTATCTCCCTTTTTTTGTTTATATTTACCTTAAAGAAGCTTTGATGGCCATAAAGGTAAAAAGAAAGGAAACAAATTCCACTTTTGAAAAGAAAGAATTATTGACAGGAATTATACATCATTCCTTAGTTTGGACTTTAGAATCTCTGAGTAGCTTTAACCTATTGAGCTTAGACACCAACAAGTTAAGTTTTTACTTGTGTATATAATGAGTTGAAGTCTTTTGATTATTACAGAAGCTTTCATCACCAATGAGGAAACCAGGTTTTCTTTCTGCTTTTTTTTTTTTTTTCTAAATTGGGGATGATGGTGGTGTTTAGGGCAGTAAGCAGATCTACATTGTAGTTAATATGGCAAGCAATCTCTCCTGTAGTCAAATATTTGAGATGCCATTAAGGGAGTCAAAGTAGTTTAAATTTTATCAGTTGTTGGTAAACATTTCAAGGAATGAACTGTATATAATATACATGAATCTTGTCTTTGAATGGAGACACCATTCTGGAATATGATTTTCAATATGTTAAATATGATTTTCAATTTTGGATGGAATCCAAAATTTTGCATTTCATCTCATAACTAAATGGTTCAACGTATTTTACTCAAGTTCCTTTATGACTCCTTGATACCGTTTACTGAGTTTAAATATATATACATTTATTTAGAGAGAGAGAGACAGACAGAGTGTGCTTTTATATCTTGAAAACTTCTCTAAATCTATGTCAACCTCTTCGGGTTCATCTACACACAGAAATCATTTTATTTCCAAGGTACTGTGCTTTATCTGCTGCACAAAGAGATCTGTAAATGTGGACATGGAGGCAAATGTCCACAATGCTTGTCACTAAAATCTTAAGTTTGCACTTCAAATGAGTTCATAGATGCCCCCATTTCTAAAAAGCATTATTATTTTACATGTTCTGTAAGTCAACAGGATTCAAAGACTATAGTAGACATGGTCTTTATCCACATGCTAGTTTCCAGGAAGTTAGGATCAATTTTAAATGTGCTTACTTGATGTCTATTGAGTAGCCTAATTTGAAACTAAAATACTTGCATAATGTTTATGAAATTGGTATCAATTTCTTAACAGTATTTACGTTCTCTCAACATAAATGAATCCTTACTATGCAAAGATAAATTACTCATAACACAGATCTCCTTTTTTGCATTTTGTCTACTTGGTCTTTTTCTCAACAAATCTCTTCATTGGTAACTGGAGTGGAGAGGAAGAGAAGACTAACTTCAAAATGTATTGATTTCATGTATCCTCTCATTACTGAAAATAATAGGTTATTTTAAATGCTAATCTATTCAACTACCTCTCGGCACCTACACTGTTACGCATTTATCTTTAAATTTATGTCCTAGTTTGTTACTGGATATTTTTCATACTTGTATTATATTAGCTATAGTTAAGGTACTTAATTTTATTAACAATAAAAAAGGGAATTAATAATAACAGATCCTAAAATGATTCTGATTCATCACAAACAATTATAACTAGTAAAGCTTTCTGGATAAAATATACATTCATATTCCAATTTTCCATGTTGTATGTATTTGTAGATTTAGATTGTCCTTGTTAATGACAACAGTTAAATAATAGTTAAATGACTAGAACAATATATTATCCAGCCAGACCAAATTATAAGTTTTATTTTTCTCCATAAAAGTGACAATCCTGGGCCCTCCCTGGTGGTACAATGGGCTAAAGCACTGCATTATGAAGCTCTCCAAAGCACTGCAGCATGAGTTTGATCCCCAACCAAGGAGGTGACCCACATGGTATGGCAGACCTCTCCTGACCTACCCACTGCCTTGCTCAGCAGTGTATTTCAGTAGATCTGCCTGTTCTGCTCCCCTCTCTGTCTCTGGCGAACCCTCTCACCCACCACACCTTTGGCCTGTACCCCAGTTCTGTAAGCATAAATAAATCTTTTTTCTTTAAAAGTGACAGTTCCAGGCCCTCCCTGGTGGCGAAGTGGGTTAGAGCACAGCACAAAGAAGCTTAAGCCACTTCCACATGAGTTCGATCCCCGCCTGCCCTGGAGGTGACCACATGGCGTGGCAGACCTCTCCTGACCCACCCGCTGCTCTCCTCAGCAGTGTACTTTGTCGATCTGCCTGTTCTGTACCCCACTCTGTCTCTGGTGAATCCTCTCACTCTCCGCATCTCTGGCCTGTACCCCAGTTCTGTAAGAATAAATAAATCTTAAAAAAAAAAAAAAGTGACAGTTCCATATGATCAACCACCCTCTTTTTCTAGGTAGCTACCAGAGGAATACAAAGACAATAAATCAAAGACAATATATGTACTCCAATGTTCACTGCAGCACTAAATACAATAGTCAAGTTCTAGAAACAATCTAAGTGCCCAATGATAAATGAGTGAATTAAGAAAATGTGGCATAGATACACAATGAAATACTACTCAGGTATTAAAAAAGATGAAATTTTGCCATTTGTGATAAAACGGATGGAACTGGAAGGGATTCTGCTAAGTGAAATAAATCATAAGGAAAAAAAGACAAATACTATGAAATTTTACACGAGTTCACACATTTGAGGAGGTGTGAACTGTACCCCTAAATCATACTGTATAAACAAACATTACCTCTTTTAAAAAATAATGCAACTTTTAAAAAGATAACGGTATACTACAAAATTTAAAATAGATTTACAAAGCAATAAGACATAAATTTTAGGTTCAGATGAAGATAAAACAAAAACCTTTTTGAGTTAGCACAAATTTATAATAATTCCCATAGTGGGATAATATAGTAAGCACCTAATAGCTTCTGTTTTTAAATGATTCTGTCAGTTATTTCACAGTTTGAAGGGAAAACCCACATTTAGAAAAACTTTCTACTTCAAAGGATAGATAAAATTTACTTTACAGTAAGAACTTTAGTAGCACCAAATAGTGATAATAGGTTTGTTTAATATTTTCTATTTTACATTTTCAAAATATGCTTGCAAAATAATTTAAATATGTAATTAATTTTTGATGCCAATATACTTTCCTTAACAATTAATTGCCCTGAAAATTTACTAACTTTTGAAGTTTCCAGAAATGCATAATTCTCAGAATTTTCACAAACTAAATTTTCCCATATAACCTGTGGCCAGGTTAAAAAACTTTATAGCATACCAAATGCCATCTGCCTGTGCCCTCCCCTAACCATGCCTTCTGTTAACTCTTTCAAAGTGGCTTCTACGAGAAAGGAAATTTCTTAAACCAGTCATTTCCAGTTGACCTGAAGCACAGCTAGTTTGTACACATGGGACTCCCTCTAAAAGTTGATTTGCTATGTTCAGATCACAGTGGAGTTAGTACTGCTGAATTAGGTGAAGGTTACTGTGTGTGGAAAGAGAAGGATCAACATTGTATTGGGTAGTCTGCACACCTGCCTCCTGACACCAGATTTTCTCCCTCCAGGTAATTATTTGAGCTAAGACTTAACCTTTCTAGGTTACAGATTGCTTTATCAAAAAAGATGTTTGTCTATATGATCTCAAAGGTTTATTGCAAGACAGGAATGCTATGCTTTTATATGGAAAGATGCTTGGGTGCACAAGTGAGGTGAGAACATTTCTGAAGTTAAAGATGAAAGTACTCTTTCCTTTCAGTACTGATCTGACTAGAGGGTCGTCTGTCTTTTATCTTTCTTGTTTCTGGAACCATGTGTTTAACCTGGATTAAAATGATCTGATCATCCCCTCATATAAGATCAATCTGTGATATTTAATAAATAACTTTTTGACCATAAGTTAAGTGTATAAAATATTTAGTCTCCTGACAATGTAAGTAAAAGGCTTGAGTTTCTTAAATACTATCTCATACATCCTCCTGTGAGTATTTGTGTACCATAAGAAAAGAATTTCATTCCACATATACATGAAATACAAAATACTCAGAAAATGTGGTGCCCATGAATGAATGACGAGATGGTGCTTTCAGTTAAGCATCGTTCAAAGATAGGGTGTGGTTGTTATGTTTTCAACAAAACTATTTTTTATCAAATGAAATACCTTCAGTGTTTGCACAACAGTAAAAGACATACATCAGCTTCTATTTAGGAACTTCAAAACTTCAGACAATTGGCTCACATGAGTCATTCATTGTTAGGAAAGAATCTTCTAGCAGCAGTGACCTGGCCTCAGTTTGCTGTCTGGTTGAGATGTGATTGATACCAGAGACAGAACAAACTTCCAACTTCTAGCAACACTATGGACAAAACTTCCATGAACATATGAATTAGAAATATCAGAGTTGATGTCTCTCTGTCCTTTATTATGAGTCAAGTATCATTTCTGCAAATTTCCTTCTTTAATTCATCAGATTTTTCTTTTCTACCTTATATTAGAATGATCCTGGACTCAGCTCTGCTATAATTATTTTATTAGGTGAATATAAAAAACAAATTATTACCTATAAGCTACAAGCTCACTCCTTTGCTACAATGCAAGGAATTGATAGCATTAAAGGATTTGAACAATTTAATCTTGAGTATGTGAAATCATTACATAAAGCTCTCCCACCCCCTTCTTCATCCTCATAAACACCATCCTCACAAAGCAGACAGACTTACAATCACAACACTCCAGGTTCTATTTTCTTTTCACTTTCCACCTGTTTCTTGAAAAATCCATTTTCTTCACATCCATCTTCAGTAGGATAACTGGACAAAAACTCAAGTTTTAATAATCAATATACAATTTCATATGTGTAGTCTTCATCAGTCCAGAGATTTTTCCATTTCCATTTGCCTAATTCATCACTTTGAAAGAGCTGTTTGAAGCAGACATTGTATATCAAACCCAGAGCAGCAACTTTCTCTAGTCATATTCAGTCCACACGAGATACTTAAGGATGTAATAAAATATAAAAAAAGCATATTCTAACTGCTTACTATATGGAAGAAGGGGGGAATCATTTCAGACAGTAATCAATTTCATTGTGGTGGGGATTTCTGCAAAATGCATTAGGAAGCTCACGCCTGTGGCAATGGTCACTGCACATACTTTGGGATGTTTCCCAGACTATAAGACTTTTTCCAGACATCCAGGAGGAACGTTAGTATGACAGAGATCCTGCTCTAGTCCTTAAAAAATTGTAGAAGGAAAACTTTTGACGGTTCAGTTTCAGCTGGATTTTGTTTCTTAGACAGTCGTGTTGCCTAGTTATGGAAAATACTAGTAATCATGGAGTGACAATAATCAGAAAAAATCCCCCCCCCCTTTTTTTTTGTTGGTCTAAAATTCAGTTAATCACAGTATTGTTTAAGCAATAATGCTCACATGCTTTGTTAAGTATCTTTATGGACATGGCAGATTCTAAACTATCCCAGATATTGTAGTCATCAAGCTAAATGACAACTTTATATGTTGGAAACAAACAATACGATATATTTGTGTTTGTTCAAATGCCCTTTTGCTGCAAAGTAATCTTAAATTTGCTCAGGAGATATGTCTTCAAGAAGGGTTACTGAAATCACGTGACTTAATAAGTGCTCTTTTTCCATTTCTTTCTGTATCATACTAAGTTTTAAACTTTTCTTTCATGAGTGACTTCGCTGTGGCTAGGGATGAAATCTGAGTATAAAAACTGACATAGCTTCTATCTTTAAGAACATACTGATGAATGTTTGAACCTCAGAGTTTCCACAGACATATGCTAGCCTCTTTCTCCCCTCTCTCAAAGGCATAACTCTTTTTGTTTTTTGGACATATTCTGCCTCCTATAAATCTTAGAAAGGAAAAAAAAAATAGGAAAAAGAAAAAATGTCTCCTTAGACTTTGTTTGCTGTTATATCTTGGCTCCTTTCATAGTTTTTCTGATTTGTTCATATGTAACTTTTTAATTTCTTTATTGTGCTTGTGTCCGCTTAGTCTCTCCTTTTGTTTAAGTTCTAGCTCCATTCCATTGTGTTCTCTAATCCATACAGCCCATAGTGTTAGAAACACTGTGTTTTCTGCATTCCATTCTTTACTCCTCATCTTTCCTGCTAGGGCTGAAAGCTAGTGATCCTTTAGGAAAGCCAATGTCATTTTCTTTTTTTTATGGATTCTCACATTCTTTGTTCTAAACCTACAGAGGCGAAGAAAGGCATGCCTGTTTCTGCTTGACTTTATGCACACACACAACATCATTGGGGAAAGACTTATTTGGGTCTGATGATTTGTACTGTGCTTAAAGTTTTAAAGATATTAAAGAAATATCTTGAGGAAATCATTGAAGTTTTCTGTGACTCAGTCTTTTTATCTGAAAAAATTAGAATAATACCTATATTATCTAACTCAACATTATTATTATTATTAGGATCAAATAAACTCATTTCTGTCAAAATACTGTGAAGCTAAATTTGTGAAGAGCACAGGATTGTTTGGCTCATAGTAGTACTATGTAAATATTAGTTGTAATCTTATTACTACTACTATATAATTATTAATAAAATTGCAAACACCAAACAAATATGCAATCCTGACTAGTACATGTTTGATGATTATATTATACCATCTTATAGTGCTAGGTAATAATTTAGAACAAACACTTCAAGCCTTACAAATCTATCTAGCTATTTAAACCCTTACTATAGTACTGCATTTTCCAAGTGATTTTTTTTTAATAAATCACTTAGTCTCAGAAATATTAGACTGAAAAAAATTACTGAAAATTCGAGATCCTATTGCTTGGGTGACAAGTCTTTTCTAGAGCAGCAGTTGTGGGTGGGCTTGGACCCAGGCAAAAGCATCATGATGGGCTGGAGGGAGAGGTAGTGGGGCCTCTTTGCTTCATTATACACAACAGCATAGCTTTTCATTAAGCCATTCAGATTGGTTAATGCAGCCCAATCACAGATGTTACTGACTTGACTTATAGATGAGCAGAGATATCTAACACACCAGCATCATGTCCAGTCCTGGACAAAGTTGAAAACTCCGCAGTGCTCATTCTTGCCACCTGAATTAGCTTGTTTGGGCTACCACAACAAGCATCACCGACTGGGTGATTTCAACAACAGAAATGTTTTTCTCAAAGTCCAGGATTAAGGTGTCTGGAGGTTTGATTTCTTCAGAGGTCTCAGACTCTCCTTGACTTAAAGAGTGTCTCCTCTTATGTGTCTTCACATGGTTTTTCCTCTGTATTATCCTCTTGATGTGTCCAAGTTTTCTCTTCTTATAAAGACACCACTCATATTGGATTAGTACTTACCCTAATAGCTTCAATTCACTTAATCACCTCTTTTGAGGTGCTAGCTCCAAATACAGTCACCTAGTTAGGTACTGAGATCGTAAGCTACAACATGAGTTCTGGGTGACAAACTGCAGGAACTTGAATGTATTACATGTTGTAAGGTTACTGTTCCATGAAACTTTAATTCAGCTGAATGACATTTCAAGGTAAATAGTGAACAGAATTCATTGCCAAACATAAAAATTAGAGTTTTTATTGTAAATATTAAAATTTTTGAAAACTTGTATCTGTCACAGTAAATTTGCCAACTTCCCAAAGTTTAGACATATTTGGTATAACCCATGGTAATATAAACTAATGTGATTGTTGATACCATATAACATATCATTCAGAGAACCGTGTTTTTAAAATGATCACTGCACAATATTGTAAAATTATACAGAGGATTCATTAACAGTGCAAGTAAACAAACCAATGGATTTTAATGTTATAGACTATGAAAAGTTAATGGGTCAGGTTTTGGATCCACATTGCAACTAAACTTAAGAAATTACCACTTGGCCCTCCCTGGTGGCACAGCGGGTTAAAGCACAGCACTGAGAAGCTAAAAGCACTTCTGAATGAGTTCGATTCCCGCCTGCCATGGAGGAGACCACATGGCTTGGCAGACCTCTCCTGACCCGCCCGCTGCTCCCCTCAGCAGTGTACTTCGTAGATCTGCCTGTTTTGTTCCCCACTCTGTCTCTGGTGAATCCTCTCACCACCCTTGAGCCTCTGGCCTGTACCCCAGTTCTGTATGCACAAATAAATAAATCTTAAAAAAAAATTGCCACTTGTTGAGTTTTGGTGTTGTATTAAAATGAATATATCACACAAAAATCTTAACTGGCTATTAAAATACTGAATCTTTTTCCTGCTACATATCTGCTCAAGTCTGAACTTTCTATCTTTCAACTAAACAACACATTGCATCACATGGAATGCAGAAGCAGATATGAAAATACATCTGTATCCTATCAAGCTAAACATGAAAGAAATTTGCAAAAATGAAGAACAATGTCACTCTTCCTATTTTATTTGTTTTGAAAATTAGTTATTTTTCACAAAAAATATATTACTTGAGATAAAATATAATGTGTTTAGTATTATTTTTTAAAAGTAATTGTTTTAATTCTTCATTTTAATTTCTAGTTTCTTATATTAAAAAGATAGTTTATGGCCACATAAACATTTTTTGAGAGTATTCAATACTTCTTCAAAGTTAAAGGGGTCCTGAGGCCAAAAAGTTTGAAAACTACTACTACTGAAGAACTAGTTTTTATAAAGGCAAAGTTCCTGCTAGAGAAGGATGGTAAATTCCTAAAGTGGAAACAGGTATAAGTTTCTCTGAGGAGTTGACTGCAGATGATGGCAGGAGAGTAAGCGAAACAGATTATTGAAGAAACTACATGCTCTGACAAAAATTTTGAATTTCCTCCATTAGACTGATGGAAGAAACTTTAAAACTTCCATGACTATAACACATGAGCACACACACACACATGCATCACAAAAAAGTACCTAAACACACTCATACTTATGTGAATAAATACAACTGAAGCAGACTGTAATAGAACTATTTCTTTGATTTTTTTTACATTTTACAAATTGTGATGTAGTCTGTTACTTTCTTTTCTAATCCATTTTTAAAATTCAATGCAATTTATTCATCTAAATTCACTACTCTCACAGTTTGCAACCTGTAATTTGTAAAGCACTGCTCTATGTATGGAGAATCAAGGAGCAACAGATGTTGGACCCAGGGAAGGGACATGATCACATCTGTGTTTTCAGAATCACTACATGGTGTGGATGGTGGATATTACAAGGAGCCTATTGCAACTGTCCAGGGGAATTTTGGTAAGAACATGGCCTGAAACAGAGGATTAAGAAGAGGGACTGTATTTGAGAAAGGACAATGAGGATTTGAAAAGAGTTGATGGAGTACTTACAGAAGATGTGTCTATGATAACTCTGAGGAAGTTTGTAATTTAGGAGAATTATGCAGCTGTGGAGAGACTGCACAGGAAAGAGGTTTGCAGGACACCGAGGTGAAGGCAGAAAAGAAAAAATTGAGAAGTTTGCAACTCATTGAAATAGCAAAACCCAAAAAGGGAAGAGAAATCTGATTCCATTGAATTGGAAATCATCCAAGTATAGAAATAGAGAAATAACTGATTTTAGTGTACATGCTGCCATTTTAGGATCATTGTATTTGTCCTTCTCAGTCTTACAGTAACATTACATATGTCCTTTTTGAGCATATGTAATGCTCTATTTGTATCAGTTTATGCAAAATAGCTATGCCCCTAGAAGATATAGTATCACAGAAATAAATAAAACAAACAAAAATACATACCAGTTTTAAGTTTCAAAGTAAATTCACAGTGTGAAACTTCCTGAACATGACTCAACTGTATAACAGAAAGGCCATACACATGATCTTTGTCAAAATGTACCACAGCACAGGTAGAGGTAACATGTGGCTAAGACAATATTTTTCATGACAATGAAACCTCTGCATGCATACAGAGGGATATACTTTACAGACCAACTGTAACAGAATGCTACACTCAACTTTTTTGTAGAGATCTTATGAGGAAGGACACAAATCTTCATATTCTATGAATGGAAAAATGTTCAATTCAAAAGAATTCAAAATTTAGAGCATATGCTTCAATTCAATGGTTTCTTTTTAATCACTTCATGTCAAATTTACTCATTACTACGAAATAAATATTCAATGGCAACAAAAATCCTTGGTACAAGACATTTTACTTGAAAAATATCAAATGCCTTTAGGATCATTAAAAAATGTGTCAACAAGTTGAAACATTTTACAGTGATGGAAGTCAAATTAAATATCCTTGCAAATATTACATACATATAAATAACCAGTTTAGCAATCAAGCATATCATAATTTATCCACTATACCACATAATCTTATAATTAACAAACTGTGTACATTTTCTTCTGATACTAATCCATACAATACACTATTATTTAATACACTACTGGGACTAGGCATTTTAACATGCATGGATTATTATTATTATTTATATATAAGTACATATATTAAAAAATGCTATGCAGCAGAAAACTTCACAGACTAGGAAAGAAAGGCTGACAAGTAATGTGATAAAATCTTTGAGAAAATACAGTAGTCCTCTTCATCAGGAAATCTGGGTATTTACCATAATCATCACAATTCTCAAAAATAGATTTATATAGTCTTAAATACATGCAAAATGCTGGGATCAGATCATATAAACAAGTTGCCACTATTGCTAAAATGTTGTTTCCTTATAACCTGTTTGGTCAGTTCAGTGACCAAAATCTGCTCCATGACCTGAACTTGTCAGTACAATGTTTATGCTTTGGTCTCTCTGACCAAAAGAGCCTGAACACATCTATGAAAGGCAATCCCAAGTTTCAGCAGATGTAGTACTGAGGAGTTCACATGCAATCTAAACATAGGGTGCAGAGAAAGCAGCCTGCAGCTTACCCTTTGGGAAACAGAAGGTACCTCAGTTATACAATAGCAGTTAGCAGATCAGAGAGGTTAAAAAGACCCTCTAGCTCATTCTTTATCCTGAACATAATATTTAATCATAGACAAAGACTAAGCAGAAATTTAAATTACAAGTCTAACGTCCTGTTTTGTAATTTTTAAAGATCAGTTCTTCCCAGTAGGATTCAGGGTTTTGTGTTTATTCAAGTGTGTTCTGTTTTATGGAACAGATAATTTCTAGATACAGGAAATTGGTGACTCAACTCTTACAATTTTATTCATACTTCCTCCAATGACAAATGCCATCATTTTAGGTTAAACTCCTTTAAGATTTTCTGATTCACTATTGCCAGCTTTCTCTCAATTGGTAAATTCACTATTGTTTAACATTAAAATGCACCACAAAACCAAACCAGTTTAAAAAGCTTGGTAGATTTGTCCTTTGTGAAGTGTAAACATTACACTAAAAATAACAAACTCATGTCCCTATTTTTATAACTGGAGTGCTCTTCAAAATATTTCTTATAAGAATTTTAACACAACTGATTCAACATTCAAAGAAATGTCTCAGTCACTATACTAAATCTTAGATATCAAATTTAAAAATATCATCTGCACACTTCAAAACTCCACACTTTTGATTAAAAAATATATAAACAAATAAATCATGAGATATTCCATATACAACTAGATACATGGTTTAGCAATCTAACCTGAGTAGACCTATACTGTTAAATATACCAAGTTGCTAATTAGTAACCTTCAAAAACTTAAAACACCAGGACAAATGCCATAATTGGTGAATCTACCAAACACTTAAGAGAATATTTCTCTATAGTCTCTTATAGAAAATAGAAGTAGAACATTTCCTAACTCATTCTATGAGGACAACGTTACTTGAAAATCCAAACAAGGTAAAACCATTATGAGAAAGTGAAACTGAAAATCTATATAAACTACTAATATAGATGCAAAAATCTTCAACAAAATACTAGAGCATCAGATTCAATAATGTATAAAAAGAATTATGTTACATGACCAAGTGGGATTTATTTCAGATATGCAAGGTTGGGTTAATACTAAAATATCAATTAACATAGTCCCTCATAACAACAGGTTGGTTAGAGAACATAAAAAGTTATATGATCATATCAGTAGAAACAGAAAAGATATTTGAAAAAACCAACATCCATTCATGATAAAAACATTCAGCAAACTAAGAATAGAAAAGAACTTTCTCAAGTTAACAACAGACATCTACAAAAAAACCGCACAGCTAACATTACTTTTTACTGACAAGAAACCAGATTTTCTCTCCTAAGATTGAAAACATGCAAAAAATATTCCTCTTCATAATTCATTATTCAATAACATACTGGAAATTGTAGCTGATGCAATGAGAAAAGAAAAGGAAATACAAATGTACAGGTTGGAAAGAAAGAAATATATTTGTTCGTTGCTTACAGATAAAATGACTGTGTAGAAAACTCCAAAGAACTGTGTTCTCCCCACTCCCCAAAATATACCCTACAGGAATTGCTAAGTGACTAGAACATGACTGCAAGCTGTGAATTAATATACAAAAGTCAATTGCCTTCCTATATACCCATAATGAATAAATGGAATTTGATATTCTAAACATAACACCATTTACGTACACACCTAGAGATATATGTATAAATCTAACAAAATATGTAGAAGACCTATATGAGGAAAATTATGAAATTCTGTAATAAGACGAAGTATCTTAAAAAATGGAATATATTCCATGTTCGTAAATAGGGTAACTCAACATCAGTTCTTCTCAATTTGATCAATTCCATCCCAGATAATTTCCCATCAAGTTTTTTATGGATATTGGCATATTGTTTCTAAAATTTATTAAAAAAGTCAAAAGACCCAGAACAGTAAATATGTTACTAAAGAAGAATAACATACTCGGAGAACAAATACTACTCAAGACTTACTATAAAATTACAGTAATCAAGAGAGGGTGCGATTGCTAAAATAATAAACTGATCTGTAGATTACACAGGAGGCCCAGAAATCAACTCATACAAATATAGTTAACAGCTCTTTAACAAAGAAGCACAGACAAATCAGTGAGAAAGATTAATATCTTCAACAATGCTGACATGACTCCACATCACATGCAAAAAAAAAACAAATCTAACAATAACAAGAAAAACAAGCATCTGTGCACTTATCTTACTCTTTTCACAAAAATCAACTCAAAATGGATCTTAAACGTAAATGAAAACATGCAGAAATTAGCAAGCAATGGAGGAAGGAGAAAATCTAGGTGACCTTGGGCTGGGTTATGAGTTTCTAAACATAACACCTAAAGTCCAATAAATAAAAAATATATATTAAGTAGGACTTATTAAATAAAGACTTCTGCTCTGTGAAATACACTTGTAAGAGAATCAAAAAACAAAAGCACAGAAACTGAGAAAATATTTGTAAAACACAAATCTGATAAAGGACTGGTATTTAAATAATTTAAAATTTAAGAATGAGAAATAATACAAAAAATATCACATAGCAGATAAGCATATGAAAAGAACTCAATGTCATGTCATTCAGGAATTACAAATTTAAAAAATTATACACCACTATATACCTATTAGAATGGCTAACATGCAAAAAAAAAAAGACTATTAAATACTGGTAAGGATGTGAAGCAATAGGAACTCACATTTATTGCAAGTGGTAATACAAAACGGGACAATCATTTTGGAAGACAATGTGGAAGTAATTCTAAACTAAACACATTCTTGCCATATAATCTAACAATCATGATCCATGACATTCACACAAATCAGTCAAAAACTTAAGTTCACAGTAAAGTTTACACCCAAACATTTAAAGCAACTTTTTAATGATTATCCAAAGCAAGAAACACCCAAGAAATTCCTCTATACCTAAATGGATAAACAAGCTGTGGTTATCCATACAGTGAAATACAATTCAGTGATTAAAAAAAAACAAACAAACTAGTAAGTCTCAAAAAGAAATGGTGGGACCTTAAATTAATTTTTTTTTCAATGAAAGACAACAAAAAGGCAATATTGTCTGATTCTAAATATAGTGCATTATGGCATTCAGACAAAGACAATAAAAAAGATTATGGTTGCCAGGGTATTGAAGAAGGAAAGAGTGAGGAAAGGATGTAATGAAATAGAGGGGATTTCTAGGGTGATGAAACTATTCTTAACTTTGATACCTAAGATGCCATTTAGTGACCTTGGTTTCCTCACCTGTGAAATAGGATAATACACGCTTGCCAAGAGGGAAAAAAAAACAATGAATTTTTGTAGCGTACAAACATATAAGGTTAACAACATCTGGGGTAAGAAATTGAATGTGCCCATTTCATCACATATACATATGTATATATGTATACATGTATACATATGTATGTGTATATGTATATATTTATATCATATTATATGAATAAAGTTTAAGGTGATCAAAAGCAAGAGTACTTCCCCAAGCCTACTTAAAACTGAACTGAGACACAGTGCTAAAAATTATTTCCTCATAAGGAAAAAAGAAGATATTCAGAGAAACATAATAATAATTTAAAATATATAAATTTTCCCTTCTGTGAAAAAGAAGAAAAATAGCAGGAAAGGAGAGAATGCGGCCACACTGAAATTTCTGATAAAGGATGCAAACTGAGCTTTGAGGAACAAGAAGATGGAAGAGAACCCTACAATAAAGAATTGTCAAGAGTAAAGCAAGGTAACATGTAATGCTTCCTTTATTAGGGACCACTGAGCCATATATTGGGGGACAAACCAGAAGAACAATGAGGCTAGATTCTCTGTTCTCAAGGAACACTGGAGAAGGGAGAGCTTCACTTGAGGGAAATTTTTTTAAAGACTAAAGAATGAACTGGACAAGGTTTCTGAGATTACACTACAACTATTATTTTTAAGTCTTTGATGCAAATATGTCATAATGCTAAAATTTCATTAAAACAAGTAGCATTCTTATATTCCATTTATATATATATTCAAAATATTTCATAGCAAAAAATGGATTTAAAAACAAACAAAAGGGGACATACAGGCTACCATATGGCTGGTAACAAGTAGGACCAGAAATCACCAGGAGGATGGTCACTCTGGGTTGTGGGTGAGGGAAGGCTGTTGGGAGAAGAAAATGCAGCAGGTTGTGAAGATGGGAAGGATTCTGATGCAAAAACAGAGAAGGAAGAGAAGAGAAGCCTAAGACAGGACCTTTGGATAAACAGACATAAGATTGATCGGTCCTCAGGGGAAATATCTTGTACTTCAGAGGGTTGACAAAATGGGAAGAAAATGGAATACCCAGCACTGATGCATCCTCTTGCCTCACCAAAGGGAGTTGCCTTTCTCTTAGAGATGATAACCTGAATGGCAATTATTTTCAGAGTTTAGGAAAATTCCACTGCAGAGGTAAGGTTTATGACCATGGTTTGCAAAGCGGCTTTGGGTTAGACAGCTTTGGGAGTCATTTTGTGAATGTGAGCCCAGGAAAGGGCCATAACTCTGAGAATGTTCTCAGATGGGTGTGTGATACCAAAGTATTTAAGAATCACTGGAATAGATGGTCTGGCTGCCTCAGACCTTTTACCAACCACTGATTTCCACTCCTTCAGCTAGGCTGACCATTTCTGGAGGTCAAGAGTGGTCATGACATCTGCATCCATGGAGGAAAATAATGGATTCTGGATCTCATGTCCTCTTCGAAAAACGGGAGCAGTGTCCTTTCAGTTTATTTCCCAGAAAGAAAGAAGCAAACATGCTTCATTTTATCTGCATTGGGTACTACCTTAAAGGGGTCACCGGAATAGAAGCTGTATTTCATCACTACAAAACTGAAACAAAACAAAACAAAACCCGACACAAGGTCAACACCAGAGTCCACATTCCCAAACCCCTGCTCAGCTCTCCAGGTCATGTTGTCTTTCTGGTTTATATCTCCACATTTCTTGGAATTTGTAACCGGCGTTTAAATTAACTCTGATGCACTCTGCACTTTGAGGTAAATTTGGTTGTAAGCAATAACAATTTAAAAAAAAAGCTGGAGTCTTCACTCCCTTTTGGGCTCTAAGCACCCAAAGGATGTTCAATCATCCCCCAAACTCTGGAATGTCTTTCCAGAAAGTGAGTTAAAATGACATCTCTGCTTATCCCATTTACTGATAAACAATTTTTGGTGTCCTTCCTTCTCACATTTTCACCCTTTTACATTATAAATGAGTTATAGTAACCAACAGATGAGTTACAAAACAAAGTAAAATTCAACAACTAATTGTAAGGAGACCACTAGGAATTAAAGCACAATGTTTATTTGAGGATGAGTCAAATTCCTCACACACACAAAAAAACAAAATATGGCTTCTCATACATAGTGGAACGTATCCACAAACCCTGACACATTATTTTATTTTCAGTTTCTAAACAACTTATTTAACTTAACTAAATTATTTGCAGTCTTTCTTTCCAAACTATGAAGCAGTGTTTGCAATATATTTATAATAGAACTTTAAAAAGTTGCTACATTATTACAATATTCTAGAAGAATTACTTCTAAGTGCACAAACACATTAAAAATCCTCTCTTCAGGCCAGGTTACTATATAATTCTGAATACAGTATGATCTTGCTTTCCTTAGAGACCCTTTGGAATTTGGCTCCCATTTCAGTCTTTCTCTGCCAAGCATATAGAATGAATTAGGTGAAGCCCTGTTAGTTACAAACACGTCCCACCCACAATGGTTTCCAGTAGAGAGCTGAATGTTGTGAACCCACAGTTCAACTTAAATGTAAAAATAATTCTACTTTCGAAATGAGTTTCACTTCCCTTTTGTGTCTGTTCGTCTTTCTCTTCATTCCAATTTTACTTTCCAGTGAGAGAACGAAATTGGAAAAATGTAAACAGGAAACAAATAGTCTAAATGAATATTTGCAGTTTTTAATTTCAGGTATTCATATACTGAAGGGGACTTTCGATCTCATTACTGAGGCAAATCAAGCAGGAGGCAGGCATCAAAAGCTTCCTTCAATTTTATTTTGCTTTGGTTTCCAGAGTTCCTGGTAGCTCCTTGAGGCAGAGAACAAAACCTACTGATGAGCGAATTCCAAGGAACTGTTCCTTCTGTTCTGACTGGCAAGATCCTACCTCCTTCTTCTGCTCTTTTGTCCCTTCTCTTATCACCTCTACTTCTACAGGAGATGCTCAGCATGCTTTTGCTGTTCTGATTATCTGCTACTAAGAGAAATAATCTAGTGGATTAATTTATTGTAAGGTGCCAAACATACAAGGGAAATAACATGGGTTTTTGGCAGGCCAACTGGGGTGGGGAGGGGGCTCAAATCTCTGCTATATAATTTACCTATGTAGAAGACAGATTTGGGAGCCATTCTGAGACATGGATTTTGCATTTGTAAACTAGGGGAAATGCAAGATTGCAAGGAGAATGCATATATCAATTACAAAGCCTAAATTCAATACTAAGTGAATCTTAACATGTTGTCTTCTCTTTGCCTATCTCAAGACTTACACCTTCCAGAGCAGGCTATCCTTTAAAGCAGACAACTTAGAGAGCAACTTTTAATGTAAAACATAAATTCATAAAAGAAGGCTTTTAGTTTCTTAGCTCCTAGCCCTAGGAGATGTTCTGGGGTATCATCATACTTTCAGATTCTATTGTTGAGTGCTCTGTTGAGGACAGTCTTTAGAAGGGAGGATGGACACTTCCAGATTTCTCAACTTTTTAATAATATTAATCCTAAATTACTAATTTTCTGATGAGAAGCATCCCGATTGTGGAAATAATGCTTTGCCTTTATAGACAACTTTTATTTTGTGTGGTAGGTCTACTTTGTCAAAGTTGTACAAATTAAACTGTTCTCAAAGTTATGATAGCTGCCATATTTATTCTATGACTATTTTCTTTATTTGTTTAATAATTTAGGTTGTCTGGTGTTAAATTTGGGCTACATTTCTAAATCCTGCATTAGTAGGTCTTGAATTATTTGAATTCTTAGCAGATTTTTAACAAACTTTAGTGTGAGGATTTTAGTATTTCACAGCCATGCATGTTTACACTGCTCACTACATATGCTTTATTGGAAGAGATGATCTTTTCCCATCTATTCTTTTTATCTATTTCTACATCACATTAGATTGCCACTCTTACCTCTACCCCACACCTCCTTTTTCCCTCTGCAGGGATTCTGGAAGGTAGCACTGTTTACTAAAAGGACATAATTTCCTCCCCTAGGACAACTTTCTGATAGAAGTTTGTACACACAGAGATACACAGATACAAAGATGAACACAATAAATGAATAAATCTTTGTATAAACTAGCAAATTTTCTGGTTCTGAATATATAATGTCTGTATGAATAATAACCAATTAATGGTGTTAAGTCCACCCAACTGAAACATTCTTAAGCATAAGAAGATAAATTATTGCCCTGATCTTAAAAGTCTTTTTTTTTAAAAAAAAAATCTCTGAGATATTTTAAAAGCTGTAGAGTGATTTCAAGTAATTCTTGTCCAGCTTTCTTTTTCATGAAGTGACTGTGAGCTCTTGAGACCAGGGGCTATGGCAAAATGAACTATATACCCAGGACTTGGTAGACATTCAAGAACCTTGAGTGACCATATTGAAGGAGATGACTTGTTATTGAGCAGTGAACAATGGTGATAAAGCTCCTGGCCTCTTGGGTCTTACACTAGGAGACAGATACATAAATAGGTAAGTAATTGAAAATAGGGAAAAGTGCTTCAGGAAAAAATAGAAAGTGCATAGATTGAGAGTGACAAAGGGTGACATATAATGTAGACTAGATAGAGAAGGCAGAAGACGTATTTTTGAGAAAGGTTATAATTATGCTGAATTTTAATACTGAAAGGATATAGACCTTAGAGTAGGGGAACTCCTTATAGAAATAGTGGAAAAGGTTCAGTATGGTGAGGCACCTTCCTGTGGATAGTGAGAGGGGTGTGGAAGAACTAATAAAGGAAAGAGGTAGGAAGGGACCCGGACAGGGAGTGAAATGAAAAACTGTGTAGTATATCCTCACTGGCAGGTTTTAAGTAAGAAAGTGACAAGTTGGCCCTCCCTGGTGGTGCAACGGGTTAGGACGCAGCACTGCAAGCTGGCCGCAGCTACTTCAGTGTGAGTTCCATCCTGGGCCTGGGGGATAATCCACATGGCAGACCTCTCCTGAATTGCCTGCTGTTCCCCTCAGCAGTGTACTTCGACAGTCAGCCTGTTCTGCTCCCCACTCTGTCTCTAGTGAATCCTCTCACTGCCCCTTTACCTCTGGCCTTTACCCCTGTTCTGTGTGCATAAATAAATAAATCTTAAAAAAGAAAGAAAGAGACAAGTTCTGATTTATGCTTTTAATAGATGATTCTAGTATATGCATGTGAGAATCACAGAGGGTAACAGTGAGGAGGGAGACAATGGCAGGCATTGTGGCCCTCTAGAAAAGCAAGAACCTTGGCTTAAACCAGTTTGTAGAAGTAGGCAGAAGGAAATGAATGTGAGATATGTTTTAAGATAAAATTAGTAGGAAGCAATGGTGGATTGAAAATTATGGAATGAAGAGAGAAGCAAAGATTTCTTACTTCTAGCTTTCTGACTTGAGTGAAAACATGGAAAAAGGTGTCTTTCAGATGGAGAAGTCTAGGCAAGAAGTAGATTTGGGAGAGACCTAGAGAGAGGAGAAGGGTACATAGCAGTTATGCAATGATAAGCATAATGACTTTCACAGCACTCAGAGGGAACAGGACAGAGATCACAATCATCTGATATACAAAGAAAATAGGCTCAAGAAGGATAGCAACTAATCCAAAAACAACTATTACTTGTGAATCAGGAATCCAGATTTTGTTGCTACTGTTGTGACTGTTGTTTTAAGTACTGGTCTAGTAATACCTATTATAAATGTCCTCATTCTCAAATAAGAAAGTGTTTGAATGTGTCACCAAATAACTGGAAATAATTTTAGACAACTGATGTGGTTCACCATTCAAATAATTGAAGCTTTATCTTCCTCTGGCCCAAACCTATCCCTTACTAAACAGTCTATAAAGTTACTGTATTTGAGTTTTGTTACCCAGAATCACTGTATTTTCCTGAAAGCGCTAGGCAGATAATTTTAGAATCTTTATTTACTAATTTTTCACTTAAAATATTAAAATTAAGATATCAATTTATGTTGATTTAGCTATTTTTTAAGGTTTTGTATATTATTTTCCATATTTCACATCAAGAGGTCTATAAAACCAGTATATTTTAACTATTTGAGAAATTATTTGCATTTGATACCAAAATGGCCAACAAAGATATCCCTCTACAGGGTAGAATGTGGAGACAATGTGGAGGGGAATAGTTGGCATGGTAGAGTAAAAGTGTATGTGTATACATATTATAATAAAACAGGTGATCTCATTCCCTCCCTCTCCAGGTCCATCGTTTCCCCTTTAACACAATGAATTCTGGCACAGAGCAATGTCTTCACCCGTCAGTTATCTTTGGTAAAGGAGCTGGGAAATGGATTATTTCCTTTTTATGGAAATTATTTCCTGTAATTATGATATTAAAATTAGAATAAGGCTTCAAACTGAATAATTACCTACACCATTGGAAGCTTACCACTAATTGAAACTTATCCTCTAACTGAAGTGTTGATTGTGATCTAGTCCTGAAATGTTATGATAGAAATCTACCACCAACTGTAGAAACAATGAACATTGGAGTCCTTAATCCCTCCTAACATGAAATATAAGATCAAGCCTACTTGTCTTTACTTTGGACTTCCCTGAATAAAAACAGAAACCTAGATTTGACACTTGGAATTGTGAGGGTTAGTCATTACTGTGCAGGCCCAGAGAAGGAAGAAGACATGCAGGGCATTAAATGCTCTGCTTCCCTGAGGACCTCTAAGCAAGTCCATTACAAACTTATTTCATCTTTTAATGTTTTTCTTGTACCGTGTAAGAAAAAAGCAAGTCTATGGAGAAAATTCCTTTACTGAACTTAGTTGGATTTGGCTATCTTGTTTTCTAGGAACTAGTTTTGGCATTAAGGAAAAAGTGTGTTTTACTGGACACAAATGTCACCTCTGGAACATTTATGATAGATGGAAACCAATATGTAAAGACACTTGTTCTGAGCTTCCCTGTCCTGTTGTTTCCCATATCCCAATGCTGTCACTAAAATGATTTTGTACATGCAAGGTCAGTATTAATCTCCATTTTAAGTGTTAACTAGTGATCTAAGCATCTTAGAAACAATTTTTTTTCCTCCTTAGCTACTCTGGTTAGTCTGCACTACTGCAAAAAAGGCGATAAAATTTTTCACCCTTCCTTTTGCCCTTAGCCAGACTTTACTTTCTGTCTTAATAGCCTCCTGCATCCTAGATGATCTGATGTTGCCCACTTGTAATAGCAAAAAGTTACAGTTCATGCCAACCCAAAATTCAATGTTGAGAACACTTACACATTATATATCTTCAAATAGAGTGGCAGTAACCACCAAGAATAGTTGTAAGGCAGATTGATTCATCAGCACCCAACGAGTTAATTGAAAAACAAAGAGACCACAAATATAATGATTATGATTAGCCTGGCTTTGCCTATTTGGTTTCAGTCAGAGACCAAAACTTCTTTCAAATAACCCCAGTTTATTTTTGAGGGAAAAAAAAAAAAGAAAGTCCTGTCTTCAGACAGGATATGGGGGAGGAGTTAAGGGGTGATGTTTTACACATGCACATCTGGATACAGTCCAATTATTTCCCTTAAACATTCCCCCAGTTGTTTTCATTTTGCTCCATGCTTTGGCATTCATAAATTTGTGAGATTAATTGTGTGTCAGCAGTCTGCAGGCCTGGAGCTGGGCACTATTTAATAGCAATACAGCTACAAAACAACTCTATAGAGAAATACATTCACGTTTTTTAAAAAAGAAAGCACAGCCACATTTTTCATTTCTGCTTAATATTGTGGCATTGACATTGTACATAAAGAAAGTAGTGTAATATTTCAGAGAACTGCCCTACTAACAACGTGTGTGAGTGTGTGTGTGTGTGTGTGTGTGTGTGTGAAAGAGAGAGAACTTGACTATTCAACTGTTTTAAAACATAAGAAAGATAAAGAATTTATGAAGAGGCACAATGGATAATAAGTGATGTGCATTTGTGTTCCTCATTTTCATTCAATCATTCTGAAGGGAGTGTCAATAGATTGTGTTCGTGTTCTAGAAATCACCTTTGCCAACTGAACAAATTTATTTTAGTAATGGACAAAAAGGCATCTTTGTCTTAAACTGTACTTTGAGTAGTCTTATATGCTTTCACAGTGAGAACAGAACATCTAGGAACCAGCAAGCCCTCACCAGACAGCAGACCTGCTTTCACCTTGAGCTTAGACTTTCAGCTTCTAGAACTGTGAGAAATAAAAACTCCTGCTGCTAAGCCACCCACTCTATAGTGTTTTGTTGCTGCAGTCTAAACACTAAGGCAACTACTGTAAGAAAAGTGAAACTAAAATGACTTGTCCTGATGTTTGGACCTCATGACTTGGATGATGAGCCAGATGCAGGAAATGCTATATCTCCAAGAGTCTACTGGCAGCACTATGTAAAACTCAGTAAAATCAGATGAACAACGAAATAACTATTTTTATTTTATTTTATTAATATTTATTTTCATTTATTTATGTATACAAGAATTGGAGTGTAGGTCAGCAGTCTCTAGGGTGAGAGGATTTACCAGAGACAACGTGGAGAACTGAACAGATGGATATACTGAAATACACTCCTGAGGGGAGCAGCAGGCAAGACAGGAGAGATCTCCTGTGCCATATGTGAGCTAGCTCCCTGGCTGAGGATCGAACTCAGGTGTCTCAGCAATAGCACTGAGACTTAACCCCTACACTACAGAGAGGCCCCTAAAAGAACTATTTTTTTTAATATTGATAACTAGACAACTATGTTTGATGCAATTTCATTGCATACATGATTAAGAAATAAATCTATCAGACATTGTGACATTGCCACAAGTACACATCAAAGGCCAAACTTAGAGTTGACAAATTTTCATGCCTCTATATAACCCAGAAGAGTGGTCTGGGTAAAAGTTCTAGCATTGTTAATATTATGAGAAGAATATGAGCAGGCTTACCCTTCAAATCTCCACACAAACATATAACTATTAGAGAAATAAGAAGATTCTTCTGGGTAGTAAATAAATGGTGTGATAGCCCTGCGGAAAAATCACAACATTACCTTTACCCTCAATTTCCTGTCCTTTAAAGTGGAATGAATAAAATCAGCCTTATTTACTGTACAGGGAGATATTGAAGATCAACTGAATGAGATAAAGAATCTTAAAACAATCAGTAAACCATGAAGTACAAACAAATGTTAGACTTCATGAAACATTAGTAAACATCATGTATTCTACACATGACTATCGAAACCTTCCCCAAAATACTTAGTTTATCCTGATAGCGTATTTAATTTTTTCCATAAATTAGGTCATCAATCTCAAGACTAACTGGAATTAGTTAATATAGACTAATTTGTAACAAGTTCACATAGATGAGATTCCCATGTGGCAGACTTTCATGTATTCATGCTAAAATAAGGTGAGATAGGTCTGGTGACAGGTAGCGAGGCTGTTCCAAATCAGTGCAAATTTGACTCAGAGGTATATGATAGTGGTAGATTACTCACAGATACAATATATTTTACTTGAGCAGATTCATTTTCATTTCCTAAGTTTATATCTAATTGTGGTGTCCTATCTTTAGATTCAGATCTCTGCAACATATACTATGGACAAAAAAAAAAAAAAGAATTATTTGTTTAGAGCCTGAGTTTTTCCTTATATGTAAAAAGGTAATCACATCTCCTGATAAGATTTTAGGGACAATTAAGAACTAATATAAGAAAACTATTTCTCATACATGTATTTCTAAAAAATTTTGAACCAAAAATTCCAAAACTATGCTGGAAATTAAGTCTAGAGTCAATTAAAGCCACAAACAATCTTTATACATATAATTAAGTCTAGCATCATTAAAATAGATATATGTTTATAATTATTGCCTGTACACATATTTTTCTGAAGAAGTTCAGGTAAGTTATATAGAAGCTGAAATAAAACAGCAAAAATATCTCTGCTCAATGATATCTTTATTTTAGTAGTTGAAATGTTACTCTAGTAATATTATTCTAATAGAGTAATACTTCTAGTCATTATAATAATAATGGTAAACACAATCAAACATACAATTAACTTTTCAGAGCATATTCATGTGAGTTATTTTATTTTGGTTTCTTGAATGACACTGTGAAAGTACTAACATCATCTTGAATTCTTTGTCTGATTAAAACCTACTGGGAATAACAAGCTGTCAAAATTGAGACCCAACAGGACAAGTCAGAAAGGCTTTGTGAGAATACCAATGACCAAATCACACCTCATCACACATAAACCAAAGGTCATAATGACCATCAGCCACTAGTGGTAATAAACAAAAACTCTGAGCTCTGTCTAGCCAAGGGGATGCTTTCTATTAGTGCAAAATTAGAAGAGACCATGTGAATGTAGGTTCCACAAACCAACTCTTACATCAATCATCCTTAAGATCCAATTTCATCCAAAGTGCACAGTGATTACATTTTATGTCTTAAATTTATGGTATATCCTCACCCATCGCTCAAAGTACTCCTTATATTTTAAGTGGAAGGACATCTATTTTATGGATTGAGGCACAAAGTGATGGAACTAGGAAAAAACTTAAGATTCTGCTTCTTTTCCAGAACATTTGCCTTTAACATACTGTAATATGGCTTTGGTTCTTACCATCACAATGACAATGAAGTCCTAAATATCACTGATGGGCAAATAATGATCATATATAGTAATCTATTCTTAGTTTTCTCATTGATATCTCTGCAACATCAGTTTAATGTTATTGTAAACCAGAATGATGACCCTCTGTCTCTCTATCCTCCTCTCTTAGCTCGCCCTATCTTGTTTCTCTATTCACCCTATCTCTTGTGATTTCTCTCTAATTTACTGATTAAGCCCCTATCATCATATAATTAATACTATTGTCTCAGAATTTCTCAGAATATAGAGCAAGGGACTCCCAAAGGAAATACTGATCTCAGGACATCCTCTCAAAGTTTAGGATTATCACCAAAGTTTTGGACCTAGAACTGGATTGTTTTTATTCTTCCATGACTGTTTTATTAAATGAGTACATTAAAAAAGCAAACAAACAAGAAAAAGCTTTATTAAGATAATTATAGTATTTAACATAGAGCAATGCTGAGGGTTTGTGTATCTCTTAGAAAGACTCAAGAAAAATATTTCTCTCACTTTTTTTCTGTCTCATTGGTTTAAAATCCATATCACTATCATATATCCCCTGTTGGCCATAAGAACACTTAGAATTGGCCATAAGAACACTTAGAGCTAGCTGAACACATGTAATTTTGTATCTTCCTCCACTCTTGCCTCATTCTGACCTCCCACTTAGCTTAGATTTCCAAGTCCCCTCAAAGCAGGTAATGAAGCCTTTTACCCTAAATTTCTACCTGAGCATTTTCACTTATCCAACCCAATTGCAGGAAGCATAAGAAACTTAAAAAACTGGTTTTTAAGGGAACAGCCCATTTGCAGTACTATAGCAAATCTCTTTCAAACTCAAAACACCCCATCTTCCATCTTCTTTTAGTTTCCTTCCTCCCCTACCAGTACATTCAGTCACCAAATTCTGTTGTACTTATCCCTTTTTCTTTCTTTTTCCTTCCTATATTCATAGCCCTAAAGCAAATTGTCATTGATATAATTTTACTGTTTTTAATATTACCATATCTATCTTTCTTGTCTCCAATCTCCCTTGTCTCTAATATATTCAAACAGAAATATCTGTCTACTGAGTTGATTATTTATTCAAAAACTTTCATGGATTTTCACCTGAGAGATCAGCTGGTAAAGCATTCAAAACTCCATGATTTCTCCTGAACCCAACCCTTCAATTCTCTTTTAGTTATCCTTTTCTGCATAACAATTTAGTTATCCTTTTCTGCATAACAATTTGGCCCCAAATTAAGCAGCTGAAAACAATAAACAATTATATTATAGCTTCTGTGAATCAGTAGTGGCATGGTGAGATGACTCTGCTCAGTGTCTCCCACAGAACATAGTCGAACTGCACATTTTGAGCAAGAGTCACCTGAAGGGTCAACTTGTGTGTGTGTGTGTGTGTGTGTGTGTCTGTGTGTGTTGGGGATATGTTTCCAAGTTCACTTATATAGCTATAAATAAGGACTCTGTTTCTTGTTGGCAAATGGCTGGAGTTCTTTATCAACTAGTCCTCTTCAAAGGTGCCTATGTATCTTCATGGCTTCTCTCAGAGTGAATGATCAGGAAAAAGAAAGTACCAGATTAGAAGCTGCATTTTTAAATAACCAAAATGCCTCAAACATGTTATATCTTTATTTCAGCCACATTCTGTTAGTTACCATATTGACTTTTTATTATTAACAAATTGCCATAAACATGGCAATTTAAGCAACACGCATTTATTATTTTACAATTCTGGAGATCAGAAGTTTGAAATTGGTTTGAAAGGCTACATGCAATTTAGAGGCACCAGGGTGAATACATCTACTTTATCCTCCAGCTTCTAGAGCCATCTACATTCCTTTCTTCCACCTTCCTGCAAAAACACCAAGGAAGCATCCTCTCTTCTTTCTAACCTTGGCCCCCATTCTCATCTCTTCTTTTCAACTTTAAAATGTCAATAACAGTAGTAAACGGTACACTGATAATCACTGTATTTTCTTTCACCTTTCGTATGTTTAAAAATTTCATAATGAAATGGGAGAAAGCATATCTCAGCCCCTATTCCTTTCATACATTCTCACTATTAGCTCTCAGAGGGTTCCTTTCTTCCAGTCTTGTGTCTGTATTTATTATGTGTCATTTTCTTTCAAATGAGTTTTCTAATGCCACTGAAGTTAGATCTATTGACGGATCATTCCATATGATACTGTTAGACCTTCAGAAAATAGGGACACACCTTATATTTGTGCTCAATTTTTCCCATGGCATAACCTGTAACTTTAACAATTACTCAGTAATCATTCATGACTACATCTTTATCAATAGATTTTTTGAGTTACTGATTGTGTCACTATCTGATTTCCCTGCTATAGCAGTTTTCTTATAACTTATAATTATTAAAACTTAAAGAGGAAACTGAGGTACACATACAGTGGTAAGATGCTTTCTGTTTGCACATAAGATAATACTAATCCATAGTCAGTGTATGTGCTTTTGCTATTTTCCCAACGGTGGGAATTTATTTGTAGTGATTCAGCTACATTCTTTACTCTGTCTCCTGTGTGAACAATGACAACAATTTAGAAGGTGACTGAGTATCTCACTCAGGAGAGAAAATGTGGCAAAGAAAAAGATACATTGCTGTTATGAACAGAATTCATTAGTCCTCCTTATGGAGTAAGATAAGAAAATCAGAGCTTCCACAACTGAGGGTGATCTCACTATTTAAATGACTCTTCTTGAAAGATACAGAGCCAAGGTGTGCAGGGTTTTCTATTTTTGATATCTCATTTAGAAAATGCTTCTTAGTATTCATAATGAATGCATACTGTAAGTGCCTTTGATATTACAGAATAAACCTGAAACAGTAATATCCTTTACTTATAAAAACAAAAAACAAATGAAAATTACTACCTGCAATTCTTATAACATGGGTAGGATAATCTACAACTCTTCTCCTTGACAAAGGTTTACCTTTCTCTGCACAAAGGCAAATTAATTAGTGATATTAAAACAGTAAGAGGAAATGCTGAGTCTAACATCCCAATTCTAACACTATATTTGTTCAAAAATGCCAGCCAAGGAAGATAAATCACTAAGGTGTAACTTGTCAGTCTTTCCTAAACCAAACAGTAAAATTTAGGAAATAGGGACCAAGTCTCAGATGCCGTCAAGGAAAAAAGTGTTTTTGGCTCAGATCTTCTCCAGTCACTTACAGACACATTTATTTCAAGACAGAGCATATTCACTTGACAATGTAACCACAGTTAAGCAGGAAAGGTCTCGAAACCTTACATTCAAAAGTTAAACTTATGTTCCACTAATGTATGCTTCCTTCCTGAGTTGATGGACCCAAGTCTGGGAAAAAGAAAAAAAAAAAACTCACTCTACACTCAATCATCAAATTTGTTTAAGGTTCAACTACCGTACTTTTAAGAACCAGTTTCTAATACTTGAAAGCATAATAGTCTTTCTTCAAGTTCCAGTGAAAATATGTTCTAAAGAATTGCATCATTTTAAATATTTCTAGTCAGTAAAATCAACAGATCTAATTTTCTTATATACAATATGAATTTATGGCACCTCTATTGCCTCATCACAATTTCAAGTTCAGTGTTTAAGATGCTAATTTCTTAAGATACGTGGCCTTTAAATTGGGTGGTATCAGCTTGGCACTGACCATATGATGCGAAAGATACAAACTGAAGACATCTCCACTTAAGAATAAATATGTTTTCTGTTATTTTATAAGTATAAAATTGCAGAACTAGCAAAAATAATGAGTATTAAACATTCAAAAGGCAAACATGAATGTTAAGAATTATTTTAACTATTAATTTTAAACTTGAATATTTATAATCACAAGTAAATCTAGCTGTAGATTGAAATCTAGCCTTTTTAATTTGCCCTGGACCTAATTCTTGAAATAAGACTTTTCTTGGTTAGCTCAAGATTAAAAGCTCTCTTTTGAGGCCATGTCATTATTTTCGATTGGACATCTTCATCAGGGGCTCATATATTTGTGTATATATATGTTTGTGTATCTCAATATATTTCAAACTGATGGAAGTTTGAACCAATATTCTGCACCTTCTCCTGCCGCCCACCACTTACTGGAACAACAAACTTGGAATCATCCCTGACTCCTCTCTCTCACTCCCCTACCCAACTGCTCACTCAAAAGTTTGTCAGTTCTACCACTTTAACATCCTCTTCCTTGCCTTCTCTCTGTCAGTGCTTAGTTCCAGCATCCATCATCATTCACAGAAAAAGCATTGATTTTTTAAATGCCCTTTTTCCAATTTTTCTCATTTCAAATTCATTCTCCACCCTCCCCTAAGACAATGTCTCGAAAAATCTGATTACATTGTATCCTTGTTCATTCCATTCAAGAACTCTCCACACCTATAGATGTTGTCACATCTTTATGTGTATAGATGCATCCTCCACTGTACTGCCTCCCACAATCCACAACTCAGCATAAGGCTGACAGATGTCAGCAGGATAGCATGTATTCACTGATGAAACATAGATGAAAAAGCAGTGTCTTGAAGGTCACATGTGAAGGACATGGTCTTCCTCACTGTGCCGCAGCAGTACTCCAGCTATGAACCACTTACCAGAAGAACATAGCACTGACAGGCTCCCATTCTACTCCTCTTTACATTCCACACATTTTCCCCTCCATTTTTCTCAAGGCACCCAGTTTATGCCTTCATAAATACCTTCACTCATAAACAGCAAGCACCTCTTATCCATCAGGCACCAAACAAATGTAAAGCTCCCTGAACACATCATTCTTTCATGCCCCTAGGGCACTACACTCATTTCTCGTGTCTGTAACACAACCCACATCCCCTCTTCATAGCCTCCTCTACAATGGATAGGCTAAATTCTCAAGAACTGTTAGAGGATTTTTTGTTTGTTTGTTATTGCACTGTGCAATTTATTTTTATCTAACATCTGAACACAGAAACCATCACAGCTCAAGATGACTATTAACTACATCAATTTGACAAACGCTGTTCAATATTATCATCAGCCTAACTCTTGTGTCTAAGGTTAAAATCAGCACATTTCCAAAGTATGTTTATATCTCCTCACTTACCACCAAGAGAAGCTGGTATTGAGGACTTACAGAACAGTGGCAGGTCATGCACAACTTCTCTACTCAATCAATTTCAAGGCAGAATGACAGATTTAACAAGAATTCCCCCCAAATGCAATTTCAATCTATTGTTCTACCTTCTACAGAAGAATTCTACCTCCCCCAAAAGTTAATTTTGCCACAGGCAGCCTCATTTGTATGTTATACTCATATGTTTTTATCATACAACATTATCTTCTATGTTTTAATAAAATATAATAAGTTGCTCACTGGCAGGATCATAATGATGCAAAAACTCAGTGGATTGTATATGTGTCCCCAGAAATTTAAAATAGCTGAACTTGAATAAAAAAGATAATAGAGAATAAATATGGAAAGAAATAATCAATATCAACAGCTAAGTCACCCCAGTCACAAACTCTTCTCTGCTTAAAGTTAAGTGTTGTTCCTCACAGTATCCTTTGGAGCACTCTTTAGAGCAATTGCTGTTTTGTTGTTTTTCTTTTTTTAAGCCACAAAACTGATCAATCTCTGTTTCTCACATGCTGAAAAGGAACAGAAATGCCAGACCAGGATATAGAAAGATGTTGTGAATTCACTGATGAACAGAATTTAAACCCTTGGATAATGAAAACAAAAAGTCCTTGGTTAGATTCCACACTCCCCCCCATTTTAATGCAGCCTAAAATGAAGACAAAGCATAATCTATAGAAACAGATTTTAATTTTGCTTCTTTATGATCAGTTTACAAAACAATACAATGTACTAACCTTCTTGGAACATGGACCCCGAGAATTCATGTTAGGGTAGATGGCAGAACAAGAACAGGTCAGATACAGAGAACACAGGCTCAGGGGCTGCCTGGCTGTTTCAGCCAAAAAAAAAAATAAATAAAATAAACTAATAAACACATCACATGGTGGTGTGTCATTCATAAATCTTTAACTGATCACCACAAAGTGATCATCACTTAAAAATAATTATAACAATAACAGTGTCATTTAACATTCAAATTCTTACTGTATTCCAGGGACTGTTATGAATATCACCTATATTGGTTCACTTAATCCGATGTTCATTCACACTTTGTAGATATGAAACTGAGCAGGCACAGAGAGATTAAGGCTACAGATCTCACAGCCAGAAAGTGGCAACCTAGCCCACAGTCAGCACTCTGCTCTCACCATTACCCTCCCAGTGAGTCATTAAAAGCTTAAGTCCAGAACCACCTGTGTTCTTTATCCTTTCTTTGTTGTGAGACATGATGGTACATGATCGCTCATGCACATTTCTTCATCATGAGTTCAAATGAGATTAATGTCACCATCTCTCAAAATGGCTATTGTGAGGACATAAAACACACTGCATTTAACATATATCAAATGCTGCAAATATATGAACCTAAAACAAACATAGAACAGAGCTGAGAAGTGTAGTTTCTCTTCATTTTCTACTCTTCTACTGTCTAATCCTTCCCCTCTGAAAACATTTATGTAGAAACTAATTTGTTTTGCAATGCATAGATTTCTAGCTCTTTCCAAATCTGTTTCCTAAAATACTTGGGGGAAGGACAGAATGCAACTAAATTATAAACAGGGATGTAAAGAAATTTCTTAATTACTGCAAAACCCAACATTTTATTGTAATTTTTGCTCTCAGTTCTCTGATGCTTTTAAAGCTGAGAGTCAAATGTCTTCCAAAGAGAAAAAATATAAAATCTTGGGCATTTCATTTAAATATCACAACAAACCATTGCACAGTTGAAATGGATGCTCTTATCAAGTAAAACTAGACAACTCTCACCCAGCCAATAAATGGGACAATACAAACCCATGTCCATATCTGCAAGTACACTCTTTCTAAGTCAGACCATCTGTGATATTTTCTCTAAATACAAGAAGA
This sequence comes from Condylura cristata, assembly GCF_000260355.1. Taxonomy (NCBI): domain Eukaryota; kingdom Metazoa; phylum Chordata; class Mammalia; order Eulipotyphla; family Talpidae; genus Condylura; species Condylura cristata. The sequence continues at coordinate 17,222,832 of NW_004567125.1, read as the reverse complement.
TTTTTCTAAGGTTTCTTCTTAGCCCCAATTTTAAGTTAGATATATTCCCGTTCAAACTGTGTCCCCAAGACTCAAGTTAACCAGAATGTTTTAAAGGACAGCTTGGTCAAGTCTCACTGCCATTAGTGGTCACACTGAGAAAGCTTACAAGCCATAAAGTCAGCAAATAGCTCAACCATGTGAGGATGAAACACCCTTAGACAAAAACTGTTTTTCCCAAGACCTACAGCCCAGATGAGAGAATAAAAAGATTACATAATTCTTCATTGTTTCATGAAAATAACACAATGAATATTTTTCTTTTGAGAAGTAAAGAAATGTAGCCAGGAAGATAGGACTTTGAGTACCTAGGAGCAAATTAAAAGGGTATCTGACCCATTCAAACTGACATTGCTTAACCTCAGTCCATTCAGATTGATGGAGAATTGGAAAAGACTCTTCCTTCAAAGTATTTGGAGTAAAGGAAATGCCACTGGATATGGAATTTCACCCTGGACAAAATACAGAAACCAGGTGGGGGGCCTGTCTTATAACAGGAATTGCAGGGTAGAGGTAACCAAGGAGACATGCTATGGTAAAGCCTTACCAGTTATGTAAAACCTGCACTACATGGACAGTTATTTAAAAGAAAAAATGATAATGCACACAAGATTACTATTATTTCCATTTCCCTGATATTTTATCAGTCACTTACATCATCTGTTATCTCAGAACTTTAAAATTTCAAACACAAAAGAACTGTGTCCATCTCAGAGCACAAGCCAGGATTTATCTATTAGAGCCATAGGGTAAATCCCTTCTTTGTAGGTTCATCTTCCTGTGATTATTGCAATTCAGTTTGCAGATCTTGCTAAACTATACCTGATTTTAAGATGTTCCTAAGGGCCTTTCTGGTGATTCAGGGTTAAGTCTCAGGTCTAGCACCTCTATGGCTTGAGTTCGATCCCCAGCTAGGGAGCTAACCCATATGGCACAACAGACTTTCTATTTTCCCTATGTTTATGCTTTAAAATTCTGAAATAGCTAAAAATGGGAGCTATGGAACTAAAATGGAGTATCAAGACTCATGGCATTTAAAGGTTCATTTTCTGCTGCTCCTCTCAGTAGTATATTTCAATAGATCTGCCTGTTTTGTTCCCCACTTGGTCTCTGGTGAAACTTCTTATCCACCATCACCCCCACCCCCACCCGTCGCACCCTCATCCCAGTTCTTCTATGCATAAATAAGTAAACTTATATTAAAACAAATGTTTTGAGGACCCTCCCTGGTGGCCCAATTAGTTAAAAGTGCAGCACTGTGAAGCTAGCTACAACCACGTCAGCACAAGTTCAATCCCTGGCCAGGGAGGTGATCCTCATGGTGTAGCAGGCCTCTCCTGACCTGCCTACTACTCCCCTCAGCAGTGTTTTCAAGTACTCATCAGTGCAGGTCTCTATAAGTAATAAGAATGAGAGGGGCAGTCTTCACGTGCAGCTGACCAGCAACACAATGCAAACTCAATGTCTGCATTAGGGTTTCTTATGCACAGATCTGCTGTGCATTTAATACTTCCAACGAGCCAATGAAGGCTAGAACAGGAAGAGAATAGTTTCAACTTAGTCATGTCTCTCAGGGATCCCATATACTTCAACTGCTTTGTGGAGAAAAGCCAAGGCTTTGGGTTGCTCATGAGCAATTCTAATCACTCCAGCACCCCGTGGTACTCCAGACACATACTTGGAGTTTTTCCAGAGAGCTGTTCTTAATCAGGCAATTGTCTTGATAATAGAACAACTGTATGCTCAGTCCTGTTTAACGCATCTGTCCCACCGTGACCACCAAACCTTTTATTGAAGTACGTGAGTTTCCTTCCCTTCTCTGTTAACACATAAAGGAAGAAGGGATGGACCATAAAGAATAACTAGATGGCATGTGTCTTACTTGTTCATCATGGTATAGGTAACCTTTCAAGAAAAGACCGAAAAAAACCATAGGGAGACTACATTGAAAACCTCATCTCAGAAGTCATTCATTCATTCAAAAAGTATTCACCTAGTACCCATTACAAGTGATTTATAATATAGGTGGGTAAAATCATAAGGTTATGTTTATTTTATTCTGCAATAGAGCAAACCTGGGCTGATTTTGAGGAACAGTATAACGTCCATTAAATTGAAAGAGTATAATTACACCCGGAGATGGTCTGTTCATGTTTTCCCTTTGTAGTTTTTTATCTGAAGAACCCAAACCCTCAAAGCATCAGGAATTAATCTCCACGTTGCAGGAAATTGCACTTGGGGAAAAAAAAAACTACTGTGGTAATGTGAGTTATCAAGACAAGTCTAAAAATGTAAGGGTTTCTCTTAAGTTTCTTATGAGATGTTTTGGAGCTATGTAAGCTAAGTAACTATAGCTGGAATTAAAAATTCAGTACTCTGACTTTGATAAAGTTTGAAGGTAAGCTATGTGCCTTTATGTTTCAAGGAGAGTGAAGACTCCAATTTTTGCCAAAGAATTATGAAATTTCCTTTGTTAGTAAGCAATGTGCTATTTTCAGCTTAAAATTAATAAGAATTCAATCCTTTGGCCTTTGAATAGAGCAGAAAATGAACCTTTGAATGTCATGAGTCTTGGTACTCCATTTTAGCTCCAGAGCTCCCACTTTTAGCTATTTCAGAATTCTAAAGCATAAACGTAGAGAGAGTAGAAGGAAATTAAGAACCACAAAATTCTTTTTTTTTAATCAGCTCTGAGATTTAAATGTTAGGGGAGAAAAATGATGCTGGGTGCAGAGAATTGCGATTACTCAAATTATTAATCCCACAAACATCACTAAGTATATACTTTGTTCTAGGCACCCTGCTTATTATGCCAAAACTTGATCCAAAAATGGATCAAAATGCACATTGCATTCCCAGCCATCAGGAAATGCAAATGCAATGCTGATCCGACACTTGCTGCTAGAGACTACAGAGTAGGTGGTATACAGTCCCGGAATTCACAGACCTTGTATATATGTAGAGTTGTAGATTCTAGATCTAAGTGGTCACTATGAGAGTGGATGCATCCATATAACTTTGTTGTGATGGCTACATTATGAGGCACATTAGTGATGATGCAAAGTTTTCAGTGGAGAAGAAAGAGCCAAAATAAAAAAACAAACAAAAAAAATCAAAAGAATGTGACTCTCAGGGAGTTTGCTTGAAAGTTAATGACCTGTTGAAGTGAAGGCCTCAGTAATAATGATCCCACCAATTAATTACAAACTGCAGCTGCAATTTCTGAGTGTTCATCTCATTCTTCACACATGTATGAAGCATTACTCCATGGGTTACTCTGAGTACCAGGGATAGAATGACAAAGGACCAAGTGCCTTTCTTTAGGGTGCTCACAAATCAGACAAAACATCATGACGACAATAAGATGGTAGTAAGGACAGGATGTAATGGGGTCCCAGAAGGTAGATCCTCTAAGTCAGCCAGTGAAAACAGGAAAGGTTTCCTTGTGAAAATATTTTGCTTCATATTCTAAGTTCCCAGAACAGTGCCTGACATATGAAAAGTACTGAGGAAAGTTTGTGGAGTGAATAGTCAAGGCAATGTGCAGAACCCCAAATATATATAAGAGCCTGCTTTTGAGCAACTGAAAAATGCCGGTCAAGATGAGACCTAGACACATAAAATTAATATTAAAAAAAACATTATAACATATATGCTGAAGGTTTACACACAATGTATACTATCTAAGTAGAGAAGAAGAAGGGATGCCTTCTTAAAAGCTGTGAGATTTTAGATGTACTTTGCAGGGGTGCCGTGAATTTCATGAGATGAAATCCTATAGGGAAAATCCCTGTTAAGGGGCAGTAAAGAGACCAGTTTGACTGGAGACCTGCAACTTAGTCAGCAATAGTTAGCAAAGTAAACTAGAGTTTGATATAAGAGATTTTAAATTCCAAGGCTCAAGAATTTGAACTGTATCCTATAAATTTCAGGAAGTCATAAAATTTTGGGGCAGTGCTTGGTGACATGAAAGTTACATATCTTTTGTCTATTGAATATGCCAGAATATTGTTATTCTCTTTAAGATATTAACTTTCTCCTATTTTTTCTGAAATGCTTTTGGTATTTCATTTCCTGCTTTTAAAAAAATTTTGAGATGATATTTGCTTTGTCGAGGAGTGTTTCTGTACGCTTGTCACCCAAAAAGGCTATATTTTTGAAAGATGAATCTAGTTAAGTTTCAGTCAAATATTTAATACATATTTGTACAAAACTAAATTTACTAGATTACTTCTTTGGATGGACAAAAAGTGGCCTATCACTGAAACTGGGTCTATCACTGAGCTTACATTGTAAACTTGGTTAAAACAATAGGTTTGCAGCTGTGCTAAGAGCTCTATTGCAAGACAAAGAGCTACATATGCCCTTAGCCTAACATAGGGATACATGTCTTTGAAACAAAAGTAAGACAACTCTGACACACGGCTCATCCATTTTCACTGCTATGCGGATACCAAGTCTTCAGCCCTGAGGAGAATGTATCCTTTAAGACTGTTTCCTTACCATCTTGCTCCACTTTCATAAGAAAGCTTTTTCTTCTGGAAAAGGGGACAGGGCCACCCTTGCAAATGGTTGAACAGAAGCCCAGCCTGCATGGGTGTGCCCCTTCCCTTGCTTTATATCTCCCCCACACCTTGACATCTTCAAGATTAAAGCTTATTTTCAACAAACCCAAATACATCACCTGCACTTGATCCTTCCATGTGATTGGGGTGATAAGATGCAAAATTATGGGTAGAGATGCTGGGATACAGGAGGCTTCATTTGGTTTTTAGCTTTAAGGCCTCACCACCCCAGAAGTGGCCACTCCAAATAGCTGGACTGCCCAGCGAGCTACAGTTCTATGAACTAGGGTTTGGGGCCAAATCCTCAGCAAATAATGAGGTGCTATTTTGCTTTCCTTTGCCATTATTCCTTCTTCAGAAACCACAGGGGAGTGGTTGCTGTGGTCTCCAGAGGACTGGGGAATTTCTGGTCATCTGGCCAAAATACAAAATAATAGCACCCAAAACTAAATACAGTCTTAGCACTGACTATTACTATCAGTCGAATTTTATTATTGGGGTGCAAAGTAAGGTCTCATAAAAAAAATGTGCTAGTTCTTTCCCAGATCACTTAATTATGAGAAGACAAGGAGCTACTACTTAGTTATTTCTAAACGTGTTTTACTTTTCCAGTTGAAAAGCTCAGTAAATGATTAATTCAATATAAAGTCTCAAGGACACTGTTTGCATGCAGAGGTAGAAACCTACTAAAAATGTCTTTATGTAATTGCTTTGAAAATTATACATGTTTTCTATTAAAAGAATATTCAAAAGAGTTGACACATATCTCTCTGATAACATCAACTGCATCTGTTACTCACACAAGTTGATGTGAAGTCTGAAACAGTTAAAAGAGTAAAACAATCAAGTATAATTTAAAATAGGTTTTATAGGTTAAAACAGATAAAGCATAAGCTAAAATGGATTAAAGTAAATTATTCTGGGCAAACTCACTTTTTTGCTCTAAAAAGAATTTGTAAGATGTTAATTATAAGACAAAGCTGTAGTAAAATTTTAAGTTTTAATATGATGAGAAAACATTTTTAAGTGGGAAGTCTTAAAAAATGTTAAAAAGGTATTCAAAGAAAAGGTATCCTTTCTCACCCTAACTGGAGTATTTTTAAAGCAAGAAAAATATATTAGAAAGCCAAATCTTATTCGTCTGTTCTGCATGTTTGTTTGTATTTCTGAGTAATTGTTACCATGACAACATCTTACATTAAGCCACCTAACATTAACCAGGAGGTCAAAATTTATTGCCAAATGTTTGGAAAGCAGCCCTTATGTGTATTATTTGACCCAAAATGATGTTTTTTGAACTTACAAATCACAAATTCTCTAAGGGGAACCGCAAAGCTGATAATCAAGCAACAACAGATATGTTATTATATTATTCTAGGTTGGAAGTATTTTGTTTATATAAAATTCCATATAAATCATCAAAAACAGAGCTTAGGCAAGAAATTATGAGTTGTTTTTCAATAACAATAATACTCTGGATTTCTGTTTCCTACCATTATAAAAACATGTGCTAACATAAGGTCCATGCCCAATATATATTTTGCTGAATGAATGCTTTGAAGTACAAGAACAGCAAGAAATGTAATAAAATGATAAGAGACAGACACAATCAATCTCTCAATTCTTTTACAAATACACTTCAGCCAAAAGACCCTTTTAGGAAAAAGAAAAAGTGCTTATACAAGCAAAATGAATAAATCCCATTTTAAAAAGCTAATTAGTGAGAAAGAGAAAAAAAATCCCTACCCTATGGTAGTAGTATATCCTGGAGTTTAAAAAGCAACCAATTCCATTGAGTTCTTTGCTCAATCTAAGTCTCTGGTAGCAATTTACACTAATTTCTTTTGTTTACTTTCTCTTAGAAGATGAAGTGTGGCAGAACATCCTTCCTCTTACACCAAACTGCCTTATTTAAAGGCAGTTTAGTAGATTTAGGCTTCTTTCCCAGTCAAAACAACACTGACTTTTTTAAAATTCACACCCTGATTCTTCACCACCCTACACCCTCAACTGCTATATTCTAACCCAGAATCACGCCAAGTTGTGACACTCTCAAGTTTTCACATATCTGTCTTAACATGTGGGTGTTAAAAAGGGGCCATATCTTACTAGATAAATATGACTAATGGCAGGTAGAGGGAAACCATTATTCTTTGTTTACATACCATATCATATTTTCCATTCACTCCATTCCAGTAATACTATATTGATATAGTTTATATCCCTGCTATTTCATTCTATCAGTGTGATAGGATCTTTTTTCAATTCTTAATAAGAGTTCCTGAAAACCAAAGTTAACTTGAGAAATGGGCCATGATAAGAGCAGGTCTTGGTTTACTCTCATTAGTGCTGAGCCATTCGTTTGTTCCTCCTGAACTATTTTATTTTTTATTCATTGGTCAGTAAATGCCACCTTGCATGTGCGTCATACAGAGGTTAACACCACTGCCTCATTTAGCATCATTCCACAACTAATAAACTTATTCTGAAGTCTGTCATCAAAATCACTGATGAAAAGAGTGAACAATCCAGTCCCCAAACCCAAGTTACTAAATTCACAGTATTTTAAACAGTATGTTTCAGACAGTGAATACATTAATTGTCATGATTTTCAAAAGTAATTCACATTTTACAATCAATACCCAACTAATAACTCTGGATAGTCCCTTAGTAAACATTTACTATGGATTATTAGTTGATTATTTTCATCTATTTCATGGAAACACTCAGGAAACTCATTAACAGGGAATACAAAGGTTGCCAAATTTCTGTTGCAAGATAATAAAAAAGTCAGGAACAGAATCAAAAGGTTCCTAACAGTCTATGCTTTAAGGCTCAACTGATGAAACATTTCTCATAAGAGTTATTTCTTAAAATAAGATTTCATGAAAATCAACTTAGCATTGGCTCTCAGTCACTTTTGAAAGGCAAGGAAACATGTTTATATCTATTGTTAAATATTCTGGGAGGGCAAATACACATGAAAAAAATTTATATTTTGTGAGGCATGTTGGACAATAACTCCATGTGAGATATACTGACTATAGCAGAAAGAGAGTGACAGAAACCACTTTGTGACAGAAACTTATTTTTAATGAAAACTTTCTCCTGAGGAGATTATATGAACAAAAATATGAGCCAATGAGACATCCAAAAGTCTTACAAATCTAAAGAGGCCTCTTCTTTCTCATTAATGTCCTTTTTCTCCATCTTCACTGGCTTTGTGAATAGGTTAGAAATTGAGTAGAAAGTTAAAGAGGCAGAAATTAATAAATTATGCTTCTGGGTCTCAAATTGCAACATAATTTTCCAAAGGAAGTATGTGATCATTAAAATGACTTGACTCATTTGCCTCCCTCGTTTTAGAGCATTTTTGCAAGTACATGATCATGTATATGGACCAGATAGCAAAACAACCCTTATTTTAAAGCTTGATCATGAGAATAAGAACTGTTTTTAGAACAAAGGTTACAACATGCTTCTCTTAAGACCAGTAGCATTCATCCAATGGATTACGGTTTTAATATTTGAAGTCACTCTAGTTTATTAAGCTTAAAACTCCTGCTCACACAGCAGAGAATTTTATTGAATTTCTTTAAAGAAGCATTAATATCTTTTCTTTACCACACATCAAAACTATTGTTGTATTCTTTATTTGTCTCTGAAATAAACCTCAGAATTTTATGTGTGCAGATTATACATGGATTTTAAAATTTGGACTTTAATATTTTAGTTTTGGTTTGTTTCATTGACTGGAAACATTTTCTTTTTAATCTGCAAAAACTAAATCTTCTGCCTCATTTTCAAGGCCTTCCTTAGTCTAATCCCGCTCTGTTTATACAATCTTATGTCTCTCCCTCCTCACTGTACACCCTTTGTGCTGGACAGGCTAACTTGGACGTATTCCAGGTCTGCTTTTACTTTCTATTACTTTGCTTACATTCTCCCCCCAACAGAAACATTTTCTTTTTTCCATATGCATCTTCATAACCTACACACTTTCAACGTCTACCTTTTCCTTCAAGAAGATTTCAGTGATCCCACTTCTTTGCCTCCATTGTATAAGTCAGATCTTAAGCAGGTCTCTAACACCTATCTCACCTCCTTTCCTTTCACCCTGTTTGAGCCCCATTGACCTCCAGACACAGTCTTGCTTCAGAACCTTTGCATGTGCTGTTCTTGCATCTGAAAGGCTCTCCTCAGTGAGCTCCACACACACTCCTTTGATCACATGCAACTATTTCTCAAATGTCAGGCATCCTAACCACTGTATGTTAATGCTGCAACCCCATGTCTACATGCTCTACCTTCTTTTCTGGCTTTATTTTTCCCGTTGTATTGTATTTTCATGAAGGTAACAGTTTTTGTCTGTCTTTCTCGGTGTAATGTCTAAAGTAATGCCTAAAGTAATGTCTGGCACATAGTACATACTCTAAATATCTAAAAAAGTTGAGTGAATTTACTGAGTGTTAACTATATCCCAAATGCTTGATAAGTATAATTAAATGAATTTAATGAAATACATGTACTAAGTATCTCTTAAGTATTGCCCTGCTTACTCTTTACTGTAAGATAAAAGAGAGAAGCATAACAGAAAGATATAAAATTAACTACAATTAAATAATTAGTAAATGGCAGTGTTGATACTCAGCTATTCTGACTACAAAAGGACAAAGTCTTTTGTACCTCATATGCCTTTTTTTTTTGGACCACATACCCCAAATACTCTTATATCTATTCTATCTTTACCACTGCTATTGGTCAAATACTGGAAAAAGAGCATTTACTTATGTGTATATAATCTTTCTAAGAGAAAATGTGTAAAATTAGTTTAACTATAGTTTATTCTTATAATAAGAGGTGGATGCCCTCCCTGGTGGTGCAGCAGGTTAAAGTGCAGCACAAGACAATCTCAGCTGCTTCAGTAAGAGTTCCATCCCTGGCCCCAGAAGTGACTCACGTGGGAGCAACAGACCTCTCCTGTCTCACACACTGCTCCCCTCAGCAGTGGACTTTGTTGATCTGCCTATTCTGCTCCTCACTCTGTCTCTGGTGAATTCTCTCACCACCCTGAACCTCTGGCCTATACCTCAATTCTGTATGTATGTATGTGTGTGTGTGTATGTATGTATAAATATTTTTAAAAAAAAAGAGGTAGAGGAGAGAAGGGGAGAAGGGACATGATGAGAAGAAAGAGGAGGAGACAAGGAAGGTAAGTAAAATCAGGAGGAGAGAAGGGAGAAGAGAAAAGCAGAAAAAGATGAAAAAGAAAACAATTACCAACCTTAGAAGAAAGAGAAAATCCAGGGCTTGGCTCTTACTAGAAGCTAAGAAACAAAGCATCCTGAATTGTGTGGAATATGAAAATAAGTCCAGATTATGTGTAACTGTTAAAAAAAAGTAGAAATATTTCAAAAAAAATACAGATTATAGGCTCTTAGAAGCCCAGAGAACTTGGACTCTACATACCCTACCAAGGGCCATGGTCCAGGGGCTGGGTGGGGTAAAACTTAATTTGCTTCAGAAGTTTTAAGTGGAAACAACACCAGTGGAAGCTAACTAAATTGATACCCAGATCATACATAAAGCTGTGGTCATGTCAAGTCTTTACAACTAACAGCAATTCTAAGTGGTTGGTGTTCCTGCTATACTGGTTGTTAAATATCATGAAAATCATCCCTGAAACGAGTATTTTTCAAATGCTTATTATACACCAGCACTATAGTGAGAGCTTTCATAGATTGATTCATACAAACCTCACAACTACCCCAAATCTCAAGGATGACAACTAATGTTCCAGCAAAGTAAGTGATAGAACTGGGCACATGCCAATACCTCCTACCTCTATAGCTTGTATCCTAAATCACTATGCTCTCATCTATATAGATATATATTACCTAGGTTAACATTGTTCAAACAGATAATTGTATATTTTGTGATTAACCTGAGCACTTTCGTAAATATATATTTACCAAAAAGTTTGAAATCATTATCTTTCTTCTTTTTTTTAAGATTTATTTATTTGTGTATATAGAACTGGGTTACAGGCCAGAGGCTCAGGGGCGGCGAGAGGCTTCACCAGAGACAGAGTGGGGAGCAGATCTACAAAGTACACTGCTGAGGGGAGCAGCGGGCGGGTCAGGAGAGGTCTGCCATGCCATGTGGTCACCTCCAGGGCAGGAGGGAATCAAACTCATGCGGAAGTGGCTTTAGTTTCTCAGAGCTGTGTTTTAACCCGCTGCGCCACCAGGGAGGACCCCATTATCTTTTTTCTTAATGATTATTTTTATCCTGTAACTTATCCTAAGCAAATGCTTAAAGGCATGAGTTTTGTATTATATCCTTCTATTTCCAGCACAGTGTAACAAAGTAGGAATTGGATAAATGTTTATGGAGTAGGCGAATGAATGAGAAAACGAATGGAATGACTTTCAGGCTTATCTGGAAAATGGCACTTTGCAAGGACACAAGACTTCTTGGCTTAGATAACTACATATTAATTAGTTATATATAACCAGCTAAAAGCTGTCATATTAGAAGTTAATTTTTAAAAAGTACCATGCTAAAAGTGAAATATCAAATAAATCTTAAGTAACTCAGCCTCCCTTTTCTAACATAAATGGGAGAAAAATTAAGCTATAGAAAAAAGTTTTAATGTACTCAAATATTGAGCAACTAAATTTTATAACTTTCTTGATCTCAGAGATTCTTTCAAAGCACAAAACCTACTCAAGAGAAAAGCATGTTACTCCTATAATCTAGACATGTGTGTTAAAGGAAAATCACAATGAGAAAGATTAGTGTTTATATTTTAGGTATTAACATTTTTTATTCACAATCCCTTTTATCTTAGTCAGGTTTATTCCTCAAATATCAACTTCACAATATTTAAATTGTTTATGTTTCACCATATATAAAACTAAAAAAGAATCTCCAGAATTTTCAGGAGTGAAAGCAGCTCAAACATTTTTCTCCCATCTACTCCAAGCATAAAGAGTTTCAAATAGCTAAATTAAATCACAGGGACAAAATTCTCCTATACCTAGAAGGGATAATCTAAAACTAACCCAAAGAGGTTTCCTGCTTCTTTCCCTTTTTCTTTCTCTCAAAATAATGTCTTCCTACCAAAGACTAGCAGGAAACTTTCATTTTAATTTCAACTGAAACAAATGGTACAGTTGTATCCTCATCTATAGGAAGCAAAATTACTCATCCATTCCACTAAGATATCTAAAACTAAAAGACTCAACACATTTACTCTCTTTTTAAAAAATCCTGTGTGGTGGGATTAAATTTCACAAATTCCAAAATACATTTACTATACAGGATTTAAAATTTTAATCCCTTTGCCATTCACTTTAGTTTTAAACAGCTTGTTTATCTTCTTCCTGCTAGCACAAAATGCAGTACAGAAATGGAAACCAGATTTCTTTACGTAGTGAATTTCATGTGGTTTCCACATTTCTCCTGGCAGTCATTTCCCAGCAGACATTCATCTAAAAAATTCCTCCTTGAGTGATTTTTAAGTAAGATGGCATCTGTAGTATTTTGTGGCACATTCTAAGCACACTCTCAAATGCACTACAAATGGCCTAAACATTATAGCATTCTACACTGCAGTTTACATTTAAAGTCTTTACAAAGGTAAATAAAGATGTTTAAAATGTAATATAGGAAGGTGATTTTTGGTGGCCTTGGTCTTACTTAAGAACGAATTTCTTTTGACTTTTACCATTCAGGAGAATTTCAGGCTGATCAATACATCTTTATTGACCCGATTCCATCTGGGAAGCCATTAGGCACATGCATAAAAAGTACAGGCATGGCCCCTGACCTCAAGGGGTTTATAATCAAGTGAGAAAGAGGGAAGGTAAATACCAGAACAAGTTAAGCAACATTTTAAGTACAAGCAGTAGAGTGCAAAGGACAACTAGATGAATGAATCGAACAATCTATAAGGGTTATCTGGAAATACCACAAATGCAGCATTCTTCAGAGCCAAAACAATGTGATCAATTTAAAACTCCAGCATTCTCTCTCCTCTTTTCTGAAGCCACTTAATATTTTTTAAAAAATCAAATGCTCATAAGATTATTTTTATAGGGTATATGGAAATTTAAAAGCAATTTAGTTTGGGAGTTCTTGTTAAGCAGTGTATACCTAGAGTTAAATTCATCTCTCTGAAAATTTAGTGAGAAAAAGGCAAAATATTTTTAAATGACTTAGTACATATTTTTCATTGACTGTTCAATTTCATCCCAGTGTTCTGAATAAGAAGCAAGAAAAATGGGACTGGAGAAAATGGGAAACTACAGAAAGCTTTCCTCTGAGCAGAGAGGAATTGGAGGAAAGATGGAATAGTAGAAAGGAAGAAAGGAAGAATGAGAAAATAGTGAGTCTATTTTACTAGTCCATTTAGATCTCTTGGTGGAGGTGTAATGTGGGACATAACACCAATTGTTGCCTTAACACAATTATTAGTTTTTTTTTTAACAGTCATGTTCCTCCTCTTTTTAAATACTCAGAAGGTAATTCAAAAGCCACAGGAGTTGGAAATGGTATCTGCGATAGCACCTTTACCACCCGCCCAGAGCAAATACTACAACCATTCTCCAAGCAGCAGCCATATGAATTGTTGCAAAATGTTTTCAAAAGCTCTTAGTTAATATTAGTCCATTCCATCCAATTCAGGCCTCTTGTGAACACTTTTACCAAATGAGCGAACAGCCAGCTGAACTACAGTAATCAGCTTGGAGATCCTTCCCTTATACCTCAGTTTTATCCAACAACTCACAGGTTTAATTTAACTTCAGAGAAGTGGGATTTATTCAAGAAATTTTGAAATCAAACACAATTAAATCTGTTAAATGCTAAATGACCAAAACATCTACTCTAAGCACCCAGAGGCTTGGCTTTGTACTGTTTTCATTGTGAATGTGATTTCAGAGCTATATTATGGTTACAATACAGATGGTAAGCTAAGGGAGCTCTACAATGACCATTACCTTAAATAAAATGGTATGTCATATGGCCTTTTCACACAGTTTCTATCAGCCTGAACATTAAATTCACTGAGACTCTACTATATTGAAGGTGAAGATCTATGCTATGGGAATGGGAATTTTAAGCGGGGTATTTAACAAACTCAGAAAATTCTGCATGTAACACTTATATAATATTTAACACACCTGACATTGTGCACAGGTCAGTGCATTGAAAATGATCTGGTATAGCAAAACTCAGCTATGTGAGTCTGAATACACAACGCACAATTTAAAGAAAATTAATTTAAACAATAATGGAATAAAGTTACAGCTGACATTAATCTTTTGTATCCAACCTAGCAAGTATTGGTAGCCTTGAGTTACCAGCACCAGTTATTTTATGATCTGAAGGCTAAATGGGACTTTGATTTATTTTTAAGTTTGATTTAGAAAACAGATAAGACAAGATTTACTGGAAAAACAACTCCCAATATCTTTTCAGTTCTTTGTTAAAGGTTTTATGTAAAAAAAAAGAAAAGAAAAGAAAAAACAAAGAGTGACTTAACTTTCCATAAATTAACCAACAAAAACATAGTTCAAACTGGCTTCATTATTGGCAGAAGGCAGTAATTTCTAGAAAAATCAAAAGATTCCACGCATACTATTTATTCTGGCTTGTTCTTTTCTGTTCAGTAAACTTTAATTAAAAAAAATCTTATGTCCTTTCAATTCTTTAGGGAGTGCCTTAGTCGTAACTTTATGAGGCCCTGAAATGCAAGTTGAACTCTAAGCACTGGCTCCAGTAGTTGACACACATACTGGGCCAATTGGCACCTGAGGTCACTTCCAAAGATTTCCAATGGTATCCAAATACCTTAAAGAAAAAAGAATCCTATTTACATATCTATTACTTCTCCAGTAAAACAAACCATTCTTTCAAAAGTAATCATAATTCTTTTTGACCATTGAGATCTAAAACTAGTTCTTTCTTGAAGAGACTAAGGTCAAGTGGGAGAAAAGAAAATTGTCGCAGAAGAAAACAGTTTGTAACAAGGAAGAAGGTTAAAAGTAGATTGATTGCTCCCAAACAAAACTGAATCGACAGTCTACAAAGTATGTGCAGCTTTTAAATGTAGTCAGTGAAAGCTTCTCCTGAGTTGAAATCAACTCTCTCAAAATATTGCTTTAACAAATTTATGAAGCAATTTCCCCCTTAAGTTATACTTGGTTACCTTTAAATAGTGCTACAATGCTCTGGCAGACATATTTTTAAGAGGACTGAAATGTGTACACATTAAAACTATCATCTGAGGTTACAAAAAACACTGCACATATCTAGCCTTAAAAATGTTACTTTAAGGGCCCTCTCTGGTGGTGCAATAAGTTAAAGCATAGGACTATGAAGCCATCTGCAGTTATTGCAGCATAAGTTTGATCCCTGGCTAGGCAGGTGAGTTCGATTCCTGGCTAGGGAGGTAACCCACATGGTATGGCAGACCTCTCCTGATCTGCCCGCTGCTCCCCTCAGCAGTTTATTTCAATAAATCTGGCTATTCTGCTCCCCACTCTGTCTCTGCTGAATCCTCTCACCTCCTACACCTCTCTGCCTGTACCCCAGTTCTTGTATGCATAAGTAAATAAATCCTTTTTTAAAAAAAAAGTTACTTTAAAAAGGGAAAAGAATTGGTTTTCTGTTGGTAATTTTCATATGGAATGTGAGTATGGGTGTTTCAAAAAGATTTTCAAAAGGTTATCAGAATAAACTTCCCACTACAGTGTTTTAAAACCAATTTTGTTGTATTTCTTTCAGAATTGAGTGCTTTTTCTATTTTCACTTATTTCGCACACACGATTTATTTATCCTATAAGATTATAAACACCTTGAGGAAAATAAAAATTTCTTGAGTAGTACTTGGTGTCTAGTAGGGTTTGGTGTCTAGGGGCTTGGCTTTTAATTGGGGGTTAATTACTGTGTCAAAGTGGGGGCCCTCCCAGCAGTGCTGAGCCTGCCTGAGGCCAACATCTATTCAACACTCTTCTCAGGCCCTCCCTGGTGGCGCAGCGGGTTAAAGCACTGCACTAAGAAGCTGAAACCACTTCCGCATGAGTTCGATTCCCGCCTGCCCGGGAGGTGACCACATGGCGAGGCAGACCTCTCCTGACCCGCCCGCTGCTCCCCTCAGCAGTGTACTTCGTCGATCTGCCTGTTCTGCTCCCCACTCTGTCTCTGGTGAAGCCTCTCACCGCCCCTAAGCCTCTGGCCTGTACCCCAGTTCTGTATGCACAAATAAATCTTTAAAAAAAAAAAAAAAACTCTTCTCAGACTACTACCCTTTTAATCCTGAGGAAAAGCCCATTTGACAAGCAAGAAAACTAAGAAGGGTTAAATAATTTGCTGAGGTCACATAAGAATAAGTTGTGGAGTCAGAATTCAAATGCACTCACCTGGCTCCAAAACCATCACATTGGCCTGCCTAAACTACTTCATTTGACTGATCTTTCAGACTGCTGATTTAATTATAATACTATGAACATTGGAAACACTAGTTTGGGGTCTGGTATAAAATAAGAGCTCAAAAACATATTAAATAAACCTTTAAAAATGGAAAGATGGACAATCGAGATGAAAAAAAATGTGCAAAATGATGTAAAATAAACTTTTTAATAAAAAAAAATGGAAAGATGGTACATACTTGCCTGTTTCAAAAATTTTTACTCTGTAGACATTTATATAATCAATGTATTTTTTATATTTGACTTTTAATGGCAATTGAAGTCATTTTTTGTTTATTAATATGCAAATAAAATAGGTGTTTAAAAAGATATAAAGTTAATGCTTATTTGCATCATGTAAATCACCATTCAACATGGACTATTAGATACACCAAGTGCTATGTTTGTGTCTGTAAAAGTAAAGCAAATTCCAGTGGTGGCATGAATACAAATATTTTAATACGGTCGCAAAAGTCCCTTGAATAAATTCTCTGCAGAACAGAATTGAAAAGTAAGTTATCTACAATACATACAACCGAACAGATTAATGTTGGAGCAAGCCCTTTTAGAAGTTCATATAATTTGTATGTATCAGAGAATTATAAATCATAAAATAAAGATACTGTCTTACGCACAATGCAAGTATGCCATTCATGTTGTTAAGACTTGGATCTTCTAGGGACCCCCCTAGTTGCCTCTAGGGGTTAATTCTCAGCACTATGAAGTTATCCACTGCCACTGCAGCATGAATTCGATACCCTGCCAGGAAGGTAACACTCATGGCACAATAGACCACTCCTGCTTCCCTCAGCAGTGTATTTCAGTCAATCTGCCTCTTCTGTTCCCCACTCTAGCTTTGGTGAATCACCTTACCCTCTACACCTCTGGCCTATACCCAGCTCTTATATGCATGAATAAATAACATAAACCTGTTAAAAAATGAAAAGAAGAAGACTTGGAGCTTCTAAAACTATATACTGTGTAATTTCAGATACTCTGGAAAAGCAGAAAGCTCACATTTCCATGAAGCCAAAGTGTTTCATGTACATTCCCACCACAGAAAGGCTACTTTCCCTATCCCTGCAAAAAGGGGGTTTCTAAGTACAAATTTTACTTACAAATTTTACTTTCTAACTGATAACATACAGGCACATTTCTCAGTAGGAATAAAGAAGCAAAATACTGATGATTCAAAAAGACATCAGGAGTCAATATTCTAAATATGTCAGTGACCTAAGGACACCATGCTTCTCTTGTCCAAGTAAGCCAGCCCATACGGTAACATGGAATTCAATGGGAGTTCATAGCATGTAGCATGCATATGATGCTCCTCAGCTGTGGAGGGTGTTAAAGCAGTCTGAGTTCCCAACACATTCTTACTTAAAATCTACAGAAAGGCCAGCACCAACCTTCTAAACCCTATATTATGCCTTCCCCTAAAGATTTCAAGATAGTGCTTCAAATTTTACTGGAGACATAAATCATGTATTTACCTTCATGCAACTGGTATTCAATAGAGACAAGAGTTTTTCAGGTTTCTCAGCAGGATGTATCATGTTACTGAAAGACAGAAATGTCTGCTGTGCACGCCAGTGGTCAGTAAAACTCGAAGACGGATTTTGAGCTTTCTCAAGTGATTTGAGGAAAGAATTCATAAAATATATACTGCTTTGGATTAGGGGCTGATTTCTAAATAAACAGACTCAGCAATGGAAAGTCTAGAGACAGGGAAAACAAAATACATGTTAGGAAAAGTACATTTCAAGATCAATTATCTCACAATCTTTACCTTTTGCAAGCTCTTCGAAGATTATAAAATCAGTTGCATTAGGTTTATGATTTATAGCCATTCTGACTGAAGCATTTTTTCAGTTGTTGAAAGAAAATCTGCTAACTTTTCTGGACTATTTCTCCATTCTAGTCTTTAATGTTATATCTCTAGCTAAGACAGTTCACTACAGAGATTTGAAGGTAGTTATTTGTCTGAGAGTTGGGGAAGAGAAATAAGGGGAAAACTCTGCTACAACAAATTTCCTATTCCTTTTGGACCCTAACAAAATAGGAAATACTGGCGATTAGAAGACTGCGTTGCCTCCAATAAAGAAAAAAAGTGCTAGTCCATACAACATAAGACCAAGCTAAGTGGGGCTATCTTCCTTCATTTGCAACTAACTGAGGTCAACTAGATTTTTATCTCAAATACAAACTGGGAGGGGGAAAACAACAAGAAAGGAAACACCACAGCTTGGTTAGATCCTGCTTTTCACACAAGATTGTATGACCGATAGCTACACAGGATGCATCCAGAAGATTAGAGGGGCAAAAATAAGCAAGGAAATATGGTTGGCCCACTTTTCACATTCATTTCAAAAAGAATAGTGCAATCTGATATATAACTACATTATGTATGTAAATGTTGAATTTGCACCATGTTTTCCATTTAAGAGAAAAAGTAAGAAACCCTGAATTCTTTAATTATTGTCATGAGAAAGGCTTGGCAGAAATCATATGCATACTATGTAGTTTTTATAATCATTTTATCATCAGTTTACTGAATGGCCTACTACAGGCTAAAGAAACAAAGCACAAAAATATTACCCCTGTCCTCAATTAGCTTATATTTCATCTAGGAAGGAGTCTTGATAGGAGAAATAGAAGGAAACATTTCAGTACAAAACTAAGAGAAGGCAGAAGATAACCTATAAATTAATGACAGGAAACATAAGTACTCTAAGAATTCTTCATGGGGGAAATATTTTTTCCCTGTGGGCTGACAACACATTTCTGAGTACAGGTTTTGGAGACAGTAAAATGCTGAGTTTTACCAGTTGCTGTGATTCCACAGAGTAATATACTTAACCTCTCCTAGTCTTGACTTCATCATCAGCAAAATGGGAAGGGTACAAATACCTACAAATTGGGTTATAATAAAAATTGATGAATTGCATATAAAAGGATTCTGTAATCTGTAGAAAAATTATGAATGATCATTGAGTTGGTGGCAAAAGGAAACACACCCAACTATAACCATTAATTTAGGAAAGCAAAAAGGGTCAGGTTGGTAAGGAAGACAATTGAGTTTTTTCGCCCATATTTTCTATTGTGAACTTTTATAGTGCTTATAGAGTCTTGTAACAACAACCAAAAAATTAAGCTGCATAAATACAATCTAAAGTTTGTGTATCTAGATGTTGCCAAATACTATAACTATAAACACCAATAAACCTGCTCCTTAATGTGTACATAGAATCAAGTCTTAGTCCTGGCTTTAATTTAAGCATTTCTAGTTACAAAAATTTGCCAAACTTGAGACTGATAACCAACTGAAAGAATTTCTTTTTCATAACATCTTTAAAAAAAAAAAAAACAAGCTTCATAATAAGCCAACCCATCCACTGTGTCCAACACTCATTTTGGTCAATATATTTTGAAATAAGCAAGTTAAATAACGTTAGTTCTTAAAGACACGTCTTGGTAAATGTCTAACTTGGCTTTCTAGAATCCACCACATCTCAGGTATTTAATTGATAACTTTACAGACATAGGAAAAAAAAAAAAAAAGTCGCCCGGTCACTCCCAAACGAATGCCTAGCGCCTCATCAAGGCCTGGCATTTTATATTGAATTTGATCACACATTAGTATATCTAACATTATAAGTAAGTGTGAGACAACAGGAAATATATCTTCTTAATCTTTTAATCTTTTAAGCCCAACCCCTGGCATTGTGACTAACACATGAATGAGTAGGCCAGAATAAATATTTGTTGAACTCTTGGGTGGAAATATAATTGGAAAATACTTCTCAGACAACTCAAAGTGCATTGAGATGGGCACATATTCTAACAGAAACAATTGTTAACAATTTTCTGTTGAAAATAACTGAAATTGCTTCCCATGTTATAAAAAAAAGTATATATTTGAGTCCCTTGGGTAAAAATCATTAGAACCTTTTTGAGAAATGATTATCTCCTATATTTGAAAAAGTATAGATATGTGGACTAATACAAAATCATGAAGTAGTCTGATCAGAACCACCTTATCTGTCTTGCCCAAAACTTCCAAGGCAAGTTTTATCACTGTAAATTGAGTAGGGGAGAGGAAAGGTATTCACTGTGAGAGAAACAATCACACATATAAAATGCAGGATTCTTGGCTTGTTCTTGTCTCACTGGCTCGTGGTTCCTCTATGACAGTTTATAAATAAACATACAGACACTCACCAGGACAGAGTGGGCATTCACATGTAATAAGACCATTAGATCATATGGAGTCTCACTTGCTGTATTTCCTGTATTATGCATGCAGTGAAGGAGGTAAAGGGTATGGAGTTAATCTGGGCTGTTCAAGCACTACAGAATAGGTGCTAAAGATGTAGTATGAAGGCAGAAATACTGTGATATGACGTAATCCCTCTGATTTCCTTTGATAATTTAAATCTGTCTATGAATGATGTACCTAGGGTTCATCTCTGACTCATCATAAATGTCTAGATAATACATTTTTTTTTGTTTTATTTTATCTTCCTCCCAAGGTGACCAGGACTTGCAATAACTTTTGAGTTCTTTAATGACATGTTAATTAAAAAGATATTTCATGAAAAGTGACTACTTTAAGACAGTTTTCACTTGAAAGTTCTTGAAATATTCAACCCAATATTTAAAAGAGCTAAATTTTTCTGTTTTAAAAAGTATTGCAGAAATCCAGTAAAATGAATTGCTCTGGCTATAATTCTTTAAAGAATGCTAAGTTTCTTATTTTGGCTACTCAAGTTGTTTGGAAGCTACCTAGGAATTTTCTCACATTTTTGATCTCTGGAGGGGCAATTAATCAAGCTCTTGTTTGAGGGAACTCAGACTTTAATCAGAATTCTATAGAGGGAAAGTCAGAAAGCAGTATACCCAGAATAGCCAACAACATATATAATTGAAAACAGCAATAACAGGAGACGAAAAGTAGATGGCAGTGGGCTGATATGCTATAACTTTTGGTCAAGCAGTACTTGGCAAAATTTAACAGATTGAGTTAACCAGAGATAAAACCAAGCAGACCACCATTAAAACAAAACAAAAGTCTGAACATAGAATCAAGAATTAACAGTGGAAAAAACATGCTGGACATAGCAGCATAGATCTACCAGAGGCAGTTAGTTAAGAGACCAGGACTGTTATTTCATAGTGAAGGCTTAGAAATGAAAACTTGAACATTTCTGTAGGTCAAGCTATAGCACAGCACTCAGAGAGCCAGCCTAAATCGCTGAGGGAGCCGAGGCAGGACGCATGTGGAACTAATTACTCATGCAGAGGCCATGACAAAGAACATTTCTCCAGACTTTTCATGGGGGCTTCACTTTCAGGAAGTTGCTATAATTACTGTTCAAGTCTAGAGCAGCCTGCAAGCTGCTGACAGATCTAACAGACGAGGAGGAGGACGAGGAGGAGGAAGAGGAGGAGGAGGGGTGGGAGGAGGGGGAGGAGAGGGGAGAGTAAAAAAAAAAAAAAACTTATCTGCCTTTTTTGACAAGTGAAATACCAGAAAATAAAGTACCCCAAGAAAGCGCAAAAAGGTTTCCAAATGAGCCCTGATTTCCAGTGTTCAATTCTGTTTACTTTTTTTTTTTTTAATTTGTGCTCTATCTTCAAATTACTTCTCTAGCTTGGATCGGACAGCAAATTTGTTCTTCTACACTAACTCACTTTCAGTTGGCCACAGCAGAACTGTACATCTCGACTCTTTTTTTACAGCTTTTCCATACTGGGGCCCACTTCCTGCCCAGTTGAGGAAAAAAATCTGGCCTGAAGATGAAATGACTGCTTAACATTACACTAAAACATCTGGTACCATTTTATGCACAGACCCATGTCTGAGAGCAGGCGATTCTAGCGGTCTCTCCAGCGGCACAGCGCATACCCAAACCTCCCCAGGGTGACATCATCCCATATATGGACTCTCCAGCCCAGCCCTCCCCCTTTTCCTGGTCCTAAATTCATTGCCAGTTCCCCAGTCTGCAGCAAATGTGCCACGTCAAGACTGGAAATCACAGCCCTTGAGTGTGTCTCAGTCAGTGCAGCAGAATTCAGGGGGGAAAGCTGAATGCAACCCCTGGTGCAGAAAGGGAGGCTTTTCCCAAAGACAAGGAGAGGATTTTAAATACATAGCTGGAAGCTTCTGGAGATCCTGCTCCGTCGCCCCAGTGTTCAGACTACCTGTTCAGGACAATGCCGTTGTACAGTAGTCTGCACATTGGTTAGACTGGGCAAGGGACAGCAACGCCATGGACTACTGGGGACAAAAGTTGCCGTTTCCAAGGAGAAGACATGTATTTGCTTCTTTTTCAAATCTCATATCCAGTGTTTTTCTTCACAGGTTTTGCACACTAGGGACCGAGAAGCCGGTGGGGACACTGCCGAGAAAGGACTGCTCACGGGAGGACCTGCGGGTAAGGCCTCGACGGCTCACCTGGTCTGTGATCAGGAGAGCCTAGATGGGGATGCGGGGGTTTGCGTTCACTTTCGAACAGGGGTGTGTGTGACAGTGCAGCTATGCAGTTAGTTTGAAAGAGCAACAGTTTGTGGTATAGAGGATTTACGTAGGATATTCAATTTCTGAGGACTTGTAAGTCAAATAATTTTTCAAGTTTAAAAGTTTTTCCACTTTAAAATGGAATACGAAAAGATTCTCAACACTTCAGAATAACTTAGCAAGGCTAGTTTTGATCTGTTGAAATTGATAATTCAGAGACCTAAAAATTTATGTGAATGAGGGCTGTAGTATAAACGTTCACATCCCAGGATGGAATTCCTTTATTCCAAAGTAAAGCGTGCTTGCTATTTTTCTTAATGTGATATGAAAAGGGCTTTTTTTTTAAAATTACTTCTATAATTTAAATACTAGGAAAACAGTATCTAACAATGAAAGAAGAGGCTGCCAAGTTTTTTGCCCAACAGACAATGCAGATGGGACTTGCCCAGAAAAGAGCGCCAACTCAGAACTTATTGAGTCAGCAACTAAATAAATCGGGAAGAGAAACCTGTCTTCAGATATCCCTATACATACTATAAAGACTCTTATATATAAACTATATATATTTATCTGTGTCTGTATCACGTTTTTTAAAAACCAAGAATGGTTGATAACTGCTGTTCAGCTGAGCCACTGTGCCTTTGTTTTACAATGCTCCTATATCCCCAGCATTTAAAATGATAAGGTACTTTGTCTAGAAATCCACTGATAAAAAAGGAATTTGTAAACGAAGGCAAAGTTTTCTTTGGTCAGTTTCCAGTTGTCCTGGAGGTGCAGGGGGGGAGGGAGGGAGGTGGGAGGGAAGAAAGTCCTCAAGCTGAATGAAATCCCAATAGAGAGAATAATAGAGAAAGTCTGAGTTGCAATATGATCCATGATGAACTTTAGAGGTAGGTTCCTTAAAGAACGTTCTGGAAAAAGTTACTGTCTCACCCCTAATTCCCTAACTCCCATTTACATCTTCACCCAAACAATTCTATAAAATGGAGATTTGCAAAAAATTAATATACTATCTTTTGTCTTCTTTCTCAGAGTTACAGAGGCTCCTGAACGAACCTTTTTCTAAATTATACATTTTGTAATAATTCCAAAATTGTCACAAGCTCTCTTTTACAAAACATTTTATTACAAAAGATTCTTGAAATTGTTAAAGAAATTATTTAAAAATAATCCTTTTGCTCATCCCAAACTTATAAAAAGAAATCTATTTCCTCTTCTATTCATGGTTTTTAGTTAAAGTGTAAAAAACAGAAGAAATTAATTTTGCTATAGAGGAAGTCAGCTATCCTCTCCCCTTAGATAATAAAGTCATCATTTTTTTAAAATTGTGACTCAGTCTTCCATGGTAATAGCCCCTAACAGAACAAGCAAGATTTTAAAAATTTGTAGTTTCTTTTACACAGAAAAAAAAAAATTACTAGATAACCTATGGGAGTTTTTTTCTCAATAAATATATTTTCACTGATTAATACAGCTACTAAAGAAGATAGATACTTTATAAGGTACCAGGCAATTTTTACATGATTTCTCAGGAAAATAAGTGAATTTCATAACTTAAGTTTACTTCATGTATATTTATTTCAAATGTCTTCAAATTAAATTGCCCTTTTGTTTCAAAGAAACTAACCACCCCTGGTCCTTCAGTATTTTCTTTGTAGGATGACTTTTAGTCTGGAGACAGAGAGGACCCGGGTGTCCTTGGCATATGTACTGAAGTAGAAATATAAGAATTAATTTGTAAAGGAGCGTCCAAGGAGCCCCTGCATGAACTCAATGGAGTCCTGACAACCCATTTTTTTATGCAAACTTTTAACAAAGGAAAAGGAGTATTATATATTTTTAGTTACATGAGATAAATTAAAGATCAAAAATAAAGATTCACTTTTTAGCCCTCTGCTGACTCAAGGCAGAATTGTTTATGTGCTGGTATATATACCAACATGTATACATACATACAAAATAATCTTACCTATTTCCAGGGTAATTAGAATAATGTTTAATTTCATTTTGATATTACTTTATAAGGAGATATACAAATATTTTAGGGATCAAGGGATCTATTCCAGAGGAAACTAACCAACAGTGAACATCTTCAACTAAAACTACTCCTGGATATGATGGTAAGTGTTAAGTATTAACATTAAACGTTGTATATCGATTGAAAGGGAAAATTGTTTTCAGGACCTGTCCACACTACACATCATAAAAATATACTTTCTGTTTTAGTGCACGTATAGATGATTGATAAACTAGACTAAGTACGGATTAAAAGAGAACTTTTCCTCCAACTAAGGGAAAAGAAATTCAGAGCCTTAGCTTCGATACTATTATTTCTTAATTGGAAGGGGATCAATATTAAACAGTTTATTTACATTTTTAAATGGTCCCCGCCTTTTAAAAACCATATATTTCAAAATCAAAGAAAGTTTGTTTACAATGGGACAAAATTTCACACTGATCACTTACGTGCAATTAGTCAATCGGTTTAATGTCTTTCCTGTTTGGCATTAGACTTTCGACCCAGATAATGTGTTTATGTTTTTAAAAGACCAAAATACACTATCAGCCCCCACCTCTTTCCTACAGACCACCCAAGCTTTCACTTCATGGGAAAGCATTTAGGCCTAAAGCTTGTAATGAAACAACACCCACTCACCCCAAACCCCCACCCCCCCAACACACACACCTTTTTGGTCGAAGTCTTAAAAATTTTTATAGGGAATAAAAAGAAAATACAACTTGTGATGTAAAAAAATATTCACTCATCCACAGCGTCCATCTTTACCAAAAAGAAGCCAACGCTTTCAAATACTCTACAAGAGTTTGCTCTTTTAAAATATCCCATTTTCCTTTTATCAGAGGAAAACATTCCACTCATCATAATAGTATACAAACAATAACTATGAGACCATCATTCAGAAATCCCAGCTTAAAGTAACTAGACAGGCTTTAATCTAAGAAGAGACAGGAAATTCCTGAGAAAAGTCTGAATCTTATTTGGTTTCTTTCACCTTTTTAGTTTGGTGTGTTACACATTATGTACATAGAAATATTTAGCAACTTTTAAAGATCTCTTTTTAAAATGTTTAGCAGTTTTAATAAGTGGTAATAATAAAGTGAATTAAGAAAAATAATTAAATCTTCATTTTGAATTTCCTACAAAGTGAGAGCCAGTTTCCTGGAGTCGCTTTGGCTTAATATTGCTGTAGAGGATTCAGAAGAAAATTCTTTTCTTGTTTTCTGTACTCAAGAGTATAAATAAAAGACAAAATAAAAAAGATAAGGTATAGTAGCCATAATTTGAAATTCTAAAACATGATAATAATATAAATAGTTCTTTTATATTTTAGCTAGTATTTTAAGTGATAATGAATTAATATTCAATATTCACTCCATAGTTATGAGATTGGAAAAAATGTCCTTGGTCTTTTTTATCAACTTTACATCTTTTTAACCAAAGTTAAGGAGCGATTCACTATAACAAAGTGTACATATCCCATATAGTATTTTTGTATTTTAAAAATCATTTAGAAACATACATAATCCAAAAGTCTTATTAGTAATCATTTTTGAGCAAGATTTTTTTTTCCTGAAAAACGGCTATGGCTTTTCAGGCTCCAATATTTTTGTATAACTTGGTTTAATAGACTTGTTTTATATTAAAAGATAACATATGAACTCACAAATATTTTTTTCTGTTTTTCCAGGTTGCATGCATCATTGCTTAAATTGAGCAGAGTTAACTGGATCAAATTATTTATGGGAGAAAGAGGGAGAGCTATACAGAATTACATAATTTTTATTTTCCACCAATATACACTTTGTAAGTGAACCACCCTATAATACTTTCTGTTGCACTGAATGCAGCAACAATAACAAAATAGTTTCTTAAGGTATTTGTTTCTGCATACTCTGATCTTGTAATTATTTACATAAGCAACCAAATTTGGTGATGTTTTTGATTATGCCAAGAAAAAAAGTTCCTCTACTCAAAAGTGATGGCCAGAAACAGGATCATACATTTATTTTCTTGAAATTAAATAAATAAATGAAAAACTTGCACTTATCAACTCTGTTATAACTGTACCATATCTAACTACTGCACAAAAGTTCAGATGTGTAGAAAACTGTCATTTTTTTAGACTTGCAAACTGCTTTATTTTCCATAAGGTTTCTATCTGTATTTTTTCTCAGAATTTTACAATTAAAAGTAAATAACAAATTGCTTTCTTTAATATTCTTTGCAAGAATTCCTAAGTATAGGCTCCTTGGACAGTAAGATTTTCGTATTGGTTTTTGAAGAAATTCCACTTATTGGAATTTTGACTATCTGGATATTTATTTTTTAAAAGGCAGGGTGATTTTATTAAGCACTTCTGTGGATGTGAACTAATCATTTATAGCAAGACAGTCAAAAGCCTTATTCTCAACTCAAAAAAATTAAATATTCTGTCTATATATTTAACACTGTTAGCTCTTTATTATACAAATTATAACTACATTTTCCAGAAGTTCTGATTTTAAATTTTGGCTATGAAAAGGAGTTTGCATTTCTGTGTTTAAGGTACTATTTTGTAACTATAGCACCAGTGATGTCCAAAACAGTCTGATCATCACATTTTAGTTTATTTTCTTTTAATACTAGGGCAAGCCCCTATAGTAATTAAAAGGAAGAGCATTTGAGCCAACAATTGCTTTTTATTTGGTTTCACATCCATACTTAGAAACTTTGCATTAAAAAACAATAAATTCCTGTTGCTTAATAAAGTATTGGTAAATATATATATATATTCCATTGTTAAACCCCACTATCAAAGCATTAGAAACCAAAGTTGACTGGCTGACTCTCCAAACTCATTAAGTTCACTTGGAAAATTGCTGCCGTTTCCATGTAAAAGTTTCTTTTTCATGGGCAAGGTTATGGCACTTATCTACTCCAAGAAACATGTATAAATATAGTCTTTATCTTGAACTTCAGTATTAAAATACGCAGAATTTTTGTGAAGAGGAAAAACACCTGGGTCAGCCCTTCTGAACTCTGACTGCATGGGGGCAGGAAAACTATGAATTGGATTTAAGAATAAATCTTGTGTTTAATCTTTTTATGTCTTTTCCTTAAAAATTCAATGTGAATTTTCTGTTCCATCATTTCTCCATGTTAGCACATTTGAAACAAATGTATAAATGTACTTTCTGAATAAAGTGAAAAGTCTAACTTGTTTTTAGTTCCATAATGTTTTAATGTTTAATTCTATTGTGTGTTTTTCTCCCTTTCCCCTGACCCTCCAAAATCACCAAATCTGGAAAGCAGACTGATTGTATCTGCCCATGAGCAAAGGAAACCCGAAGGAACCAAGGGCCTGGCTGGACGAAGTTGTCATGTGTCTGCCTGTCTACACTTGCTGTGCAGAACATCCGCTCACCTGTACAGCAGGCACAGACAGGCAGTCACATGACAACCCAGCCTGAATGACAACCAGCCACTGAGAGAAAGCAGCCCTCACACCATAGCATCTACACCAAGAGCTACAACCAAAATGAGGGGCGCGGGGGTCTGGGATTTTAATCTGTTGGTTGAATACTTAACTCGTATGTATGGTTCTTATTTTATTTTGATTCAAATATTGAAACCAAATTTCCAAAAGTAAAGTGAGTGGTGCCTCTGAAATATAATAAAACCCATTTCTGAAAATATTCCTGTGCTCTCTATAGTTCTCTTTTCCTAACCGTTGTAAGTAACTACCCTTGCATTTATTTAACACAATTTTGCAGCATCCCATAATCAATACAACTTCAATCTTCTACTTCACATAAAATAAGTGATCCTAGTAGTTCATCAAAATCTAAGTTTAGTTTTCAGTATCATGACTTTTGAGAGAGAGAAGAAAAAGAAGCAAAGGATACTGTTCCATTGAATCATGTACTTTGACACTGACAATTTGGGTCTGGGTAAAACATAGCAAAAAGAGAATTAATTTCCAACAATTTTCAACTGTATTAAAATAGTGGCCTCTCCCCTTTTGATACATGACGAGGAAAATCTGAAGGGTTGATATTTCTGAATGTCACCATGTTACTGTGCCTTTGTTTGATTAAGAAGGGGCTTGCAGTACAGTTCTGAGGGTGGAATTTACAGGGCCAATCCATCTACGTGGAATACATGCTTCATTTACCATCAACTTTTAAACTCTGGAGATATTTAGGCAGTTCAATTATTTTGAAAAAGAGCAAGGAAAGGGATTAATGGCTCTGCAATGTGAATTTTGTCATATCTTTTGAGGAAATGTCAAAATTTCAGTTTATGCACTATGGACTGAAGAAAAAAAATCAGAGCTAGCTTATGTATGTGGGTATTTCAAACATTTTAAGGTAAAAGCTGTGGAAATGCATAAAATTAGAAATATGTCAACTGATTTGGTTGACTAAAATGTTTCAATGTTTATTTAAACATTAAAATGTATTTTTATCTTTCTTAGAAAAATTCTGCTCAAGGTTTTAAAAAAAAATGTAGCATAAAGCAACCCAAAATTTTCTACTGACTTAAATTCAATTAAATATTTCAAATACATATTTTACATATTTAGGTATTTTATTTTGTAAATGGAAGACTGAATCTTAATGTTGAAAGCCTGAAATCTGACACAACTTTTAAAAAATAGTGGGCAAAAGTGAAATTAAAATATGATTATGGTCACATGTCTTGCTTTCAACAGCACAATCTTATGGACTATGTTATTTGCAAAAAAGAAAAAGAAAAAAATGCTTTGCCAAGGAAATTGTACAGAGGGGGAGGGGAGGTTTACCTTAAGTAAAAATTATAAGACTAATATATGAAACAATGCTTCACAAAATATAAAATATAATCGGGAACATACAATATAAGTGTCAAGGATATTTACATAGGACCACATAATTTTAAATGTTTTATGTAACCTGCAGCAAACACCACTGACAGGAGTACATTTATAGGACATCTTACTGGACCCTGCAAGGCAGACCCAGGACATGTCTCCCTCGGGTGACATAATAGCTGGTCAGAACATAAAAGAGATATTCCATTTCACCAAACTCCAAAGGGAAAGCTAACAGGCTAACAGTCATCCTGAAGTGAACTGTTCTAGGATAACTTTTTGAACAATTTTTTCCTTAAAATTTGAGGTGACAACTTAGTTTTATTTTTTTTAATCAACTCTCAAAAATGCTTGAGGCATATTAAATTTTACTTCTCAGAGAAAGGGTAAGTTGATTGTTCTCCAAGCCTAACTTTGAAATAGGACACACACCATATATAGGGGAGTGGGTTTGGATTTGTAAGTTTTTTTTTTTTTTTAGTTGGACTTTATTAGATCTAGAAGTACTTTTAATAAAATTGAAGTCACACTTACCATTATGATTTAATGAATAATAGTGTCTATTCAAAATTATAAATTCGTGGGTAATTCTAGAACATGGGTATGTTTTTATGAAGTAATATAATAGGAAAAAATCAGAATATATGAGATCATTTATGTATGAGGGGAAAAAAACAAATATGATCATGAATAATTTTAACTAAACAGAAATGGATTAAAGTTCAATATTTATTGGAAGTTTTTTGGTAAAAGAAATACCTAAGTTTTGCTTAGCTAAATCTACTCAGCAAAGTGTTTGAACAGTGTTTACAGGGTCAATCCTGACTGCCTCATCACAGGAAGCAGACAGCCCTAGTAGGAAACAGGCAAAACTCTGAAAGTATAAGTGAAAATAGAAAAAGCCGAAGATTTCTATAACTTCTTGATCTCACAACTTCAGTCATCCAGAGATATAGCTGTCATTTTGTTTCCTATTACCCAAATTACATTTGCAATCTGTTACAGCTACATAATAAAAACAGGACTAAGTAAATATCCCTATAAGGGAATTATATAATCTTCTTATCAAGCTATCCAAACACTTCAACCCACAAAAATGAGGCCTGTAATTTTTGAGTCCAAAGAATGTCCTTATTTCAATGCAGATTCTGGATTTTCTGCAATAGTGTAAGGTTAGTACATTTCCACTGGAAATACTTCTCTGAATTACCCTACTTCTTATGTGTATCCTACTATGATCTTAATATTCATGTTGCACTGTAAAAATAGAATATAGACTGTGGGTTATTAGTATGCATAAATTAGAATCCCTTTTCTCCAGAGATTTTTTTGTCATTATATATTTCTCATAAATAGTAAAAAATAAGGCTTTTCCCCCTTGATCAGATTAAATACATATTTCAAACATATTTTAAGTAAAGGCCATACATTTTCTCCCAAATTTTATTTTAAAGTATTAATATAAAATTATCTAAACCCCAAATTGTTTTAAAATGATATTTTCTACTATATTTCCATTCCTTACCATTTTATAAATTCCTCTCAAGAACAGTGCAAACTATATTTACAATGTGTGATAACAAATTGGGAACGTTATTTTTTTCTTAAATCATCTTTAATCCAGGAAGTTCTATGGTCAGCAGAGAAAAGAAATCCATCAAACTCGATGGCAAAAACTAAGGAAATTTTAGGATAATCTATCTCTAGTGGTAATTTTACCTGATGATTTCAACAATTTAGTTAGACTTTTGAGAAACCAGGATGTGATGAATTTGAATGCTGTACATATTCACTTATTTGCCCAATGACATCTTCACTCAACCAGCATTTACGTAGTGGCACTGATCAGTGTTGCGTCCTCCAGTGAACCAGACAATGGTTCTTGGTCTTTAGAGGCTTACAGTTCAGCAGGAACTTAAACATTCAACCCATTCCTAGCATGAGCAAGCTTCATGTCAATTTTTATATCTAAAACAAAAGTTTCTAAGTCTATCCATTCTATCAATTTCCATCAGTGCACCCATATCAAGTTACCATTATCTCTTAGACATACTACAGTAATAGTCCTCCAACAAGCCTCCAGTCTAACTTCATCCTCCTCCTAGCCATTCTCTATGATGATTTTATAGATCCATTCTTTGCAAGGATCTATAAAAAAATTTCAAATTTTTTTTTTTGCCATTTCCCATTTATTTTTTGGTTATTGAGGAGAACTATAATAAAATTCTGTCTCAGTGAAAGTTCTCACAATTAAATAGCAGATGAGAAGATCAAAGGGGAGAGACTAATGGCTGGTGAGGTTATGCATAACGGATAGCACAGCAACATTATAGTATCTGTTATCTGCTCAGGGTGGGGAGGGGCAAAACAATGTCATGTAATATCCTACTCTCATCCAGACTCACATTCTCATTTGCTCTCTGTTTGCAGCTATTCAGGCCAAACTCCAGTGCCAACTCCTCCTTGAAACCCGCCTTCACCTCTTCATCTGAAAGCAACTTCTTATAGCAAGACTGTGTCTTTCTTCTGATACTGAATAGGTTCTATGGAATGTCATTGCTCTATGGAATGTCATTGCTATGAAAGCATAAGCTCTGACTCTTCTACTGTATTCTCAGCTCTTTAAGGTCTGCTTTATCTTTGTATTTATCCTTATCACTAAGGATTAAAGGGTTAGTAAGGAATTCATCTTGTAAATATGAACCAAAAACCATACACAGTTCCTTGGTCACAATCTATTATTTAAACTTTTTGATTGTTTCTCTATGGGGCTGTTGCATATGCTTTTTTACCTCCAAATCTCATTATATGATCTCTAGTATAAAAATTTCAAAAGTTTGGGCCCTCCCTGGTGGCGCAGTAGGTTAAAGCACAGCACTGAGAAGCTATAGCTACTTCAGCATGAGTTCGATCCCCATCCCGGAGGTGATCCATATGGCGAGGCAGACCTCTCCTGACCTGCCCACTGCTCCCTTCAGCAGCGCACTTCGTCAGTCAGACTGTTCTGCTCCTTACTGTCTCTGGTGAATACTCTCACTGCCCCCTGCACCTCTGGCCTGTACCCCAGCTGTGTATGCATAAATAAATCTTAAAAAAATTTTTTTCAAAAGTTTTTCATCATTCTTAGGATCAAATTCCCTAATCTCTATGGAAGCCTTTCTTCATTATTCTAGGAATACTGGTCTTGATTCAGTTTTCTGAAATTCATCAAGTTCAGGGTAATCCCATAAACCTTCTCTAACCACCCAATCGCAGATACTCTTTAGTTCAAATATACCACTGAGTTTATTTCCTCTACAGGCCCTGCACCTATTAAGTCTTGCTGTTTGCTTCCCTGTTTCCTTCACTGGGAAATAATCCTGCATAAGGGTAGGTACCATGAATTCCTTGCTAACCCTTTTGTCCTTGGTGATAAGGACAGTGTCTGGTATATAACAGGTGCTCAGACAATACTCGCTGGGAAATGTTCAAGTGGTTAAGAGCCTAGTACTGACACCTAGCCACTGGTGTCTTTATTCTCTAAAATAAAGAATGCAAGTATAGTATTGACTTAGCTCAGTGCCTGGTAAATTATAAATACTCAATTAATGTTAATGATTAACAAATTCTTCACCATTCCACTGAATATTGGCTTTCCTAAGTTTAAGCAGGAATGAATACAGGGAATGCTATGTTGAACTAGGGAGCATCTTGTTAACTGAAAATATCAGTTTGGTAGAATATTTGATTAGTCAGAGCTTGCATAGATGACCTACTTGAGAATGACCCATATCTAAAAAAAAAAAAAGGTAATAAAAGGTAATAAATGTTGGTGAGGATGTGGAGACAAAGGAATCCTCATATATACTCTTGTTGGGAATGTAAAGTGGTCTAGCCCCTGTGGAAAACAGTGTAAAGATCCCTCATAATATTAAAAATTGATCCACCATCTTACCATATCACCCAGCAATTCCTCTTCTATGTATCTATACAATAAATACAAAAAAAAAACTAGTTTGAAGGAATATATACATCACTATGCTCACTGCAGCACTAAATACAATAGCTAAGATATAAAAACAATCTAAGTGTTCAAAGGTACTATTAAGATGTGGTTTATATATACATGATGAGTGGTATACATACATGATGTAATACTACTCAACTATAAAAAGATGAAAACTTGCCACTTGTGACAACATGGATAGAACTACAGGAGATGATACAAAATTAAGTAAAAAATCAATGAAGCTGAGTAGCATCCATTTAAGATCCAAAAGGATAAAAACACACAAACCAGTGTCCAATCTCATCCCCATAAACAGCTATGCTTTGACCTGGGGTGTATACAATGGCAGAATATCTTGGAGCGGAAGACCCAGAAATATGTTCATGCAACCCCTCTAAAAGTACTTAGAGTTGTGTATATAGAAAATTCCAAAGTGTGGTGTACCACACCTGACCAGCATGATCTGGAAGGCTGGTCAGGTTTGGGGAAATCCCATTGGTGATTATAAAAAGTTTATAAGATGGTTCATTTATTATTATGTAGCAAAACCCAATCTTTGAGTAATTGGAGTATATTAAAGGACAGCATGTCATCAAGTACATAGGTTAATTATGTCTATCCTAATCAACTTGTGATTTAAAAACTCTTTAAGATAACACATAACTTTATGTTATCTGATAGCAAATAACACTGCTTGAGACAAGTGCAAAAATGTTCATTAAACTCATCTATTAGTAACACAAATAACTTTATATAATGTTGAATAATGGTCCAAAAAGTGCAGTCCACACATGATTGTGGGCATTCAATAATCCATCTAAAACTTAATGGTGAAATAGATAAATCCAGTCAGTATGGGAAAAGCAGAATGATTCTGGGGGACTCACTCATACAGCTGTGCCAATTATAGCTTAATTATGAAATGGTGTTATCATACTATTGTCTCTGCCACCTTGGTAGAAAATCATACAGCTTGATACCATCCTATCAATCCTTGGTTGAGTTGTAGGAGAACTCACAGGCTAAAGGGGAAGCAACATGTCAACTGTCACTAAAGGGGTAAGATTTAAGTTCTCTCTTGTTGCTTGAAACTTATTCTCTGCTGAAAATTAAAAAAAAATGACATCACAGTGGAAAGACAATGGCAGAAATAAATATATAGGTGTGTAATTGCAAATAAGAGCACCTATTAATATATGTATTTTTAAAGTCTTACAATTCCATTCAAGATGATCCCAAAATAACAAGTGAAATTACTAAAGCTTTAAAAAGACTATCTCCTGATTGGCCATTAGTCATAGTAAATCCATATCCTTCAGCTTCTCACTCTTTCCATTAATTACACTAACCATATGATCTGTAAGGTTTTTGTCAATAAATCTCATCCTGGAACACAACCTGAGTTATTGTTTTTTAATCACAAGTACATTTCATAAGCTATTCATATTTACTACAAACCTACTACAAATTAAATAAAACCATATAAATATATATATACACACACACACACACACACACACACAGTTACTTTCATACTAAACTATTTATTCAATAGCCAATTAGAGTATAATTAAAGTATACTGGACTAATTACATAAGAAAGCTAGATGGTAGAATATGAAAATAAAATGACAATCCTTTATGAGTTTGAGTCTAAATTGACATTGGATAAATGAATCAAGGTATAATGAACTTAATATTTCCTGTATCACATTTGCTTGACTAAGAAAGATAAATTGTCATGTAACAGAATTTCCAAAATATCTTCCCTTTCCAGCCTTAGTTTCAGCAGACAGGTATAAATGCTGAGTACTAGCCAAGAAAAAGAAGAGGTACAGTGCCCTCCCTTTCATCCTAATAACATTCTCAGAAACAGTAGGATGTTCAACAAGAGGTGTATAGAGCACGGAAGAGGATAGGGGTGGGGAGATAGCAATGAATGTGGAAAGAACTCTGTCCCATTTACAATGTTAAGAGAGGGTCCATTCATCAGTCATTACTAATAATTTTGAAGTTCCTCTCTTGCTGAACAGTGTATAATGAGCAACAGAAGCTAGCAGTAGCTGTCTGTGGCCCATCAACTTGCTACCCCAGATGCAGGGGTGGGGGGGCCCCTCCCATTATCCTCCTCCCTGGATGACTGCTGCTCTCCTAGTTGATCTGTCTTCTTTTCTTGCCACCTCACCCTTTCCACACATTAGTCCTCCACACCATACCCAAGCCAGCAGATTTTCTCAAAATATAACCCCCCGTATGGTACCTCTTGTTACAACACCCCACTGATTTTCAGCTATCCTTGGGATAAAATTTAAATCATTGAAGAGGGACTGACAAGGCCTCACCCACTATCTCTGATTTTATTTCTTTCTATGCATTTCTTTCTCCCACTTATCCTACATTCCAAACACCAGCTTCCTGCTGGCTCCCATTTAGGGTTTTTATCCTTATTGTTCTCTCAACCTGAATGTTCCTCAACAAATTTGTACAGCTCACTGTTTCAGTCTATGTGTGTCAGTGTTACTTCCTCCTAAATACTCTGTCTAAAAATTATTCCATCGCTTTCTATCTCTCTGACCATATTTTATGTTTTCTATACCACTGATATTCAACATCAATATCTGATATTATGTCATTATCATATTATTATGTCTTTGTTGATTTCACAGAAAAGAAAAATTGTCATTTTCTTTTTCTTGAAATGATCTAAATTGAACAAACAACTTTCCTAAACTTTTTTCATTAACATCACCCCATTTATTTTGAGGGCCATTGCCATCCTCTCCATGCTCCACCACCTCTATGCACACCACCCTCTATGTTACCTGGCACTCAGTTAATATAACTACACACACATGCATTTTTCTTCATGTAATCAAATGCTAATGTGGGAGCTTTAGCTGCGATTGTTTTTTGTAAAATGTTACCCTGAGTTTATACAAAGGAGGGATGACTAGTGACTAAGAACCTCACCAAACTCAGGGAGCTTCCCTCTGGGGAGTATGGTACCTTTCAAAGGCAGTGTTTCCCTCCACAAACAACCAGGCAAGAAAAGCCGAAAGCCCATATTCTAAGACCAGTCATTACCCAGGTCTTCAGGCCTCCTATATGAACACTTAGGAAAAGGTAAATGCCAACATGCCTAGAGTTCACCCTGTGTAATGAGGGTGTCTCACAACTCCAGCATTCTGGGATTCATGCTGTATTTGTGGACGAGGGCATAATTCCCGGCCAGACAGCCTGAGCTCCAATTTCTGCTTTGCCACCAATTTGCTACATGACCTTAAAAAGCTATATGTAACTAGCTTCTTAAGTGCTTTGTAGCACCTTAATGGTGCTGAAGACTGATAAGACTTTTTTCGGCTTTTATAACTATCATATTTAAGTGAATAGTAAGTCATAACCAAAATTATTGCCAACTCCATGTGTTCTGCAATAAGGGAAACTGAGTCCTGCAAATGACTTCAAAAAATTGGGGGTTTTACATTACTCATTGGAAAAAATGTGGACAATAATAGTACCCATCCTTAGCGTTGTAATGTAGATCAAAAAAGTGTGTGTGTGTGTACACAAATCACTAGGTATTACTATTATGATTCATCTGATAAATTGTGGGCTTTCCCTAGAAATATTGAAATGTACATAATTGATTATGTAAATCCCTGGAAGTAAATATATAAAAGAGAAGATTATTTTAGGGTAACTGAATGCAGAAGAAGATAATCCATATACAGACTTTTTATATCTAGTGAGGCATCACAAGCTTCTGAAACTATGGTATTTAAGTCCCACCATTTCCTACCAAAACATGAGTGTATATAAGCAGCCAACACAGGACAGAAACCACTGCTAATCCTCAGACTCTCATAATGAGCAATGAAATGTTTGACTCAAGTCAGTAAAATCACTCACATAAAAATTTTTAATAAAATCTTTTTAGTAGAAAATTTCCTTGGACATTGCTATGGGATTCGATTTCCCTTGCTATGGAAACTTAAGGCAATTAACTAATTCTCCAATATTTATTCAACATACCATTGTACACAAAGCTCTTAGGAAACAGAAAACTATGTAAAACTTGAAACTTCTCCACAGCAGCTGACAAAGGCATATGTCTTGCTATCCAAGGATATCAAGCCAAGGGAGGAGAACTTTTTAACTCTAAACTCATGCCCTTTATAGCCAAATAAAATTGAGACAATCTCACTTGTAAATAGTTTTGCTATCACAAAGTATTATGATGTTTGTGCACTACATTTATAAGCACCTAAAAGTTCTCAGGTCAAAAAAGAACATTAAAATTCACAAAATATAATTTACATTCCATTCATGTCCTCCCAAATTTAGTAAGAATCTCTTTGTAGCACTTTAATGGTGCTATAAGACTGATAAGACTTTTTTCTTTTATAACTATCATATTTAAGTGAATAGTAAGTCACAAGACCAAAATTATTAACATCTAACATGAACCAGATCATCACAGTTTTCATAAGTCATGCTTTTTTATAGCCATCAAATTCTCAAAGAACAAAGTTTGTTTAAACAATTATCTGGGACTCATTTGAAGATTAGAAATTTAGACATTTTCAAAATACCATTATTTGAGGCAATGTGACAGCAACAATTCCAAAATGCTTTATTAACAGTGTATCAATGCATTAATTTCTCTTTTGAGATGATCTGTACCCTTGGATCTTTTCAATACATCATGAAAGTTGCTTTCATTCTATTAGTGTCTCCATTATCACAAAAAGGGAAGTTTCCAATGACTGACCCATAATTCTTATTTTTCAGGTAAACAAACACAAGACTGCACCAAAGAAATCAATAAATCTTGAAAGGAGAATTGTAAATTTAAAATTTTATGAAGAAAATGACAAAGCTTCTTCAAGCCAACATTCCAAATCAAGTCTTACTGAAACAGACCCACTGGTGTCTCGAAGCTGAATTAGAAATACTTTAATGAGAAAGCTTTGTCACTGTGTGACTTACCTCATCATCTTTGTACCAGGACAAGCTTTCGGCAGTAAGGACAAACCAGTATCCCTTAGATCCTCCTTTCATGATGCCAATATTGCTGATGGTTAACCACCCTTTGCGAATCACCTACAAGAGAGCACAAATTGGCAGAGAAGTTTAATTCCAAGTGATACCGTAGAGAACACAGGTCTTGCACTGAATGAGTTACAAAAACAAGATACAAATTACAATAAGAGTAGCATTGCCCTTTCAAAGCTCAAACTCTGTTAAACTATTTAGAATAAGTAATCTTCCCAAGGTACAGATAACCAAAGTACAGAGAAGGAAGTCTCTCCCAAAAAATGAACTAAATCAAAGTCACAGAATTATATGGATAGTACAAGCAGAGGAACTGAAACAGGCAGGGATGAAAAGAGGCAGACTAATAGGCTGTTTCAGGCCTATTTATGGCATTGCTGTTACAATTAAAACATATTTAGTTGATTGGATGAGCAACAATAGACTCTCCATGCCCACTGACTTTTCCACCCCACTGGTCCATTTGTTTGCCTGGTTTGCATCTAATTAGGAATTTCACCAGAGACTGGCCACCAAATGGTGAAAAGAAAAAATTCAAGGCGACCAATAGTTGCTTGCTAACAGCTCTGAATTAGGCTGAGTGAGAGAGAAAGTTGAAACAAGAAGCTAAAATTAAAAGATTGGTGATTTTTTTTCCTAAAAGAAAATGTAGGTGGTAAGCTCTTGACATTTATCTTGCTGATGAACTTTAGACCTTATTCCAAAAACTAGGACAGCCAGCATAAAAAAACAAATGAGAACCCTACCTGGTGGCGCAGCAGGTTAAAGCACAGCACTAAGAAGCTAAAGCCACTTCTAAATGAGTTCAATCCCCACCT
Organism: Condylura cristata; assembly: GCF_000260355.1. Classification (NCBI taxonomy): domain Eukaryota; kingdom Metazoa; phylum Chordata; class Mammalia; order Eulipotyphla; family Talpidae; genus Condylura; species Condylura cristata. The sequence continues at coordinate 17,183,520 of NW_004567125.1, read as the reverse complement.
GCCCTGGAGGTGTTCCCACATGGCAAGGCAGACCACAATCTGCCTGTTCTGCTCCCCTGTTCTCTCTGGTGAATACTCTCACTGCTCCTCCACCTCTGGCCTATATCCCAGTTCTGTATGCATAAATAAATAAATCTTTTAAAAAATGGAATTATAAGAAACTAAAAATTCTCTGTCCCAAAAGGGAGTCAACAAAATTAAAAAGTGATCCACTGAAATGGGGAAAAAATACTTCTAAGTCATATGTCTTATATGGGGTAAGATCTTAAATACATAAAAATACAACTGGGGGGGGACTCATACAACTCAATAGCAAAAATAAACTATACAATAGAAGGTTTGAATAGATATTTTTGCAAAGAAGACATACAGATAACTAACTAACCAATAGGTAAAAGGTATTCATCATGGAAATGCAAATAAAAACCACAATGAGATATTGTCTTACATTTTCTAGAATGAATATGATTGAAAAGTCTAGAAATAATGAGCTGGTGAGAGACACAAGAAAATAAGTGTTGGCAAGAATGTGCACTGTTGGTGGGTGGGAATATAAATTGGTGCTGCCATTCTGGAACACAGAGGGAGGTTTCTAAAAACAATAAAAATAAAACTTTCATATAATCTAGCAATTCCACTTTTGGATACACAGCTAAAGAAAACAGAAACACCAATTCAAAACAATTTATGTGTTTCCATGTTCACTGCAACTTAATTTACAAAAGCCATGCTATGAGAAGAACCTGAGTGACTATATGTGGAAGAATGGGTTAAAAAAAGGGGGGGGGGATATTAATCAGCCACCAAAAAAAACAAGATCTTGCTATGACAACATGGATGGAACTTGAGGCTACTATGTTAAGTGACATAAGTCAAACAAAAGCAAATAACTACACAATATCACTTACAAGTGGAATCTAAAGACAGCAAACTCATAGATACAAAGAACAGAGGCAAAAGAGTTGGGGTGTAATGGATGAAGGGGTCAAAAGTACAAACTCCCCATTATAAAATAAGTTATGGGGATGCATTAAAAAGTTGGTGACTATAATTTAAAATATTGTAGAGCATGTTTAAAAGTTGCTAAGAGAGTAGATTTTAAAAATTCCTCATCTCAAGGGGAAAAGATGTAACTATTCATGGTGATGAATGTTACCTAGATTATTGTGGTGATCACTTCTCAATACATACAAACAATCAAATCACAACGTTGGCCATCTAGTGTAGCTCAATTGTTTTTAAAAGTTTGGAGATTTTAAATGGTCTGGATTTACCCATCTACTTCTGGTTAACATTTGCCATACTGAAACATATTAAAATCTTCATAAAAATCTTTTAAAAACTTTTTTTTTTTTTTTTAAGATTTATTTATTTATTCGTACAGAACTGGGGTACAGGCCAGAGATGCGGAGGGTGAGAGGATTCACCAGAGACAGAGGGGAAGCAGAACAGGCAGATCGACGAAGTACACTGCTGAGGGGAGCAGCGGGCGGGTCAGGAGAGGTCTGCCTCGCCATGTGGTCACCTCCAGGGCAGGCGGGGTTCGAACTCATGCGGAAGTGGCTTTAGTTTCTCAGTGCAGTGCTTTAACCCGCTGCGCCACCTGGGAGGGCCTTAAAAACTTTTATATGGTAAAATATTAACAATTTGAATTACAGATTTAGTAGAAATCATTTACAAATGGTAATATATGAAAATACTATTTTTTCACAGATGTAAAGTTAAAATCTGTTTTCTTTAGATTGCATAGAATACCATCTTTTCAATGGTAGTTTTTGTTGTCACATAATCAAAAATGAAACACCATTTGAAATTGTACAAAAATGTTCGAAATATAAAAAAATCATCCCAGGTTTAAATCATTCACCATCCAAAAGATACTAAAATATTAAAAAGTAACTTATTGGATGACTCATGGATGTTGGTTCCTCAAAGATAAAAATGCTCTATAATCCATACTTTACCATATATATATATATGGCTTAAACTTTCTACATGAAGAAAGCAAAACCTAGGAAAAATAGTGAAATAAGTGTCTCTATTAACCTTCCAAGCCTCTCTCCACAATCTCAGGCTCTGTCACCGGAGAGTCCCTGTTACAAAACCTCCCAGGTACCCATCCTCCTTTTTAATGCTTTGTAACATTTATAGACCCCAGTAAAGAAACTTTAGTTCAGACTAAGGCAACCCCCTCCATTATTCAAAATTATTTGGTCCTCTTACTTGCTATTTCAGAAAGATTGAAACAATGCTTCTTGAATGATAGTATAAAGATTTGAATATTTAAAATATACAGATTCTGGGCCCTTCCTGGGTTAAAGCACAACACTATGAAGCAATCCGTAGCCACTGCAACATGTGTTTGATCCCTAGGTCAGGGCGGTGACCCACATATGGCACAGCAGACCTCTCCTGTCTCGCCCTCTGTTCCCCTCAGCAGTGTATCTTAGTCAATGTACCTGTTCTGCTCCCCATTCTGTCTCTGTTGAATCCTCTCACCCTCCAGCACTTCCAGCCTGTGTTCCAGTTCTCGTATGCACAAATAAATAACTTTAAAAAAATTTTTCAAATAAAAATACAGATTCTTAGGCCATCTGAATTCTAAAAATACAGATTCTTAGTCCAAATGAATCAGCATAGATACATATGCAACCCAGAAATTTACACTTAAACATGTTCCCAGAGATTTTTATCCATACTGAATTTGAAGACTGCTGCATTGTACACATATAATCAAAACTTTATTCTTCTTTGAGCAAATGATCTCATAATTGTAAGAAACTGGTTAAATTACTTCACACTACATGTTGTCCACCCTGTCAGAGCTTACAAATAGCATACTAATCATAGCACTCCGTGAATGTACACTTATTATTTCACTGTATTAGGTATCTTTGAATAGAGTGGAAGCCAAATTTGCAATCCCAATAAGTAAGTCACATTTCACTCACTGCAGAAGAGTAGGGGAGAAGGTGGAAAGAAAGCCTGTAGTTAGTGTGAAGCACTGGGACAATCAGTAATTTAATGGGAAAATAAACATGACAGCATTAGTTACAAAAAAAAAAAATGGTTGACAAAATAAAGCACCATAAAACTCATAAGAGATAACATAGAAAAAAATCTAAATCATCTTGGATATGGTGATATCTTTTTAAATATATAATTCATGAAAGAAATAAATGAGCAAATGGGTTTCATTAAAATTTAAGATTTCTATTGTGCAAAAGACAATGTCAGGAGACTGAAAGACCCATCACAGACTGGGCAAAACTATTCAATTCAAAGGAACAAAGATTCTAAGAGACATCTCACCAAAGAAGATATATGTATGGTAAGTAAGCACATGAAAAGGAACAACTTTATTAAATGACATCTGGTAAATGCCAGAAAAGAGATACCACTCTATACCTATTAGAATGACTAAAATCTGGAAATCTTACAGTCAAATGCAGTCAGCACTCATACATTTTTGTTTGAAGTACAACATGCTACAGCCACTCTAGGAGATATTTTTTAAATTTCTTATAAATTAAATATACTCTTAACATGTTATCCAGTATTTGCAATTTTTGGTATTTACTTAAATGAACTGAAAAATTATGTCCATACAAAACATACACCTGACTATTTATATTTAGCAGTTTTTTTTTTTTAAGATTTATTTGTGCATACAGAACTGGGGCACAGGCCAGAGGAGGTGCAAGAGTGGTGAGAGGCTTCACTAGAGACAGAGTGGGGAACAGAACAGATGTACTGAAATACATCTGTATTTCAGGGGAGCAGCGGACAGGCCAGGAGAGTTCTGCCATACCAAATGGATCACCCCCCAGGGCAGGTGGGGCTCAAACTCATGCAGAAGTGACTTTAGCTTCTTAGTGCAGTGCTTTAACCTGCTGCACCACCAGGAAGGGCCTTATATTTAGCAGTTTTATTCATAATTGCCCAAACTTATAAGCAACCAAGATGTCCTTCAGTAGACAACTGAACAAACTGTCCTACATCCAGACAATGAAATATTCATCATTACAAAGCCATGAAAAGACATGACGGAAGCTTCAACACATTTCTAAGTGAAAGAAGTCATTCTGAAAAGGCTATATATCATATGATTCCAACTATATGACATTCTGGAAAAGGGAAAATTATGATTGCTAGGAGTGGGTAGGGAGACGAATAGGCAAAGCACAAAGGATTTTTGGATCTTGTATGATATTATAATGATGGATACATGTCATTATCTGTTTGTCTAAACTTATAATACATAAGACACCAAGAGTGAACCCTAAAGTTCACTAATGGACTTTGGATAATTATGATGTGTTAATGTATGTTCATCCTAGAAAATCTGTATCATTCTTGGTAGAAGAATTTGTTACAGGGAATACTGCATATGTTAAAGGGAATACTGCATATGTTAAAGGGGAAAGGGATTCATGAGAAATCTCTACCTTCCTCTCAATTTTGTTATCAACCTACAACTGCTCTAAAAATTATAAAATCTGAAAAAAATGAGAATGATCACATTGGACTCACAGGGACACAGATGGCATAGCTGTAAATGCTATAAATATTTTATATCAGAAAAGGAGAAGATAAGTAGAAATTGATTCAGGGTTCCAATTTTCTGAGTTCAATTGGCCTAAATACATGAGTACGAAGATGCTGAATATTTTTGGGCAAGAAAGTAATTCAGATGACATCCATTCATACATCCATTCAGCCAGGGAGAGATATGAGGCCAGAACGAAGCCAATGGAAAAGTACAAAATGAAAAGGACTAGGGGGAGCAGATAGCAGGACTAGATAAAAGGAATGGAGAGGTCCAAATAGCAGATACTATGTAAGTGAAAGCATGAATGGAGTCTAAGATGAAGTGGAGTGAATACATTGCCTGAATTCATTACATTGAATTCATCTCTCAAAAATGCACCAGTAGAAGCACTGAAAAAGGTATCCAAAGAGGAGATCTAATAAGCATTATTTTATTCTGTCTAGTGGATATATTCAATCGAGTGGTGTGGAAACTAACAACAGTAACAATTAAATTTGGAAAAAATCAACAGAAAAATAGAATATTACATTCTATGTCATTACAATCATTTGCATTGCAATAGGCTTCCCCTGCCCTTGGAGAGACAATTAGGAGGATTATAGCTGCCATTCTGTGAGCACACATGGTCCACATCCCTTTCTAGTCACCCATGGCAGTATGTTCAGCATAGAAAGCTGTCAGCAAGTTAACTGCTGTCACAGAAAAGTTTAAGAAACTTTGGTCCAATCCTAGCCCTTCCTTTTCCAACAGAGGAACCATATTTACCAAAAATGGACTTTCTTTATTCTCTCAAAACAATCAGCTTAAATGATAATTAAGAAAGAATTCACAATGAAATGGAAAAACAGAGAAATTACAAAATTAAGTTAAAACAGAACAAGCTAGAAAAAAGGAAGCATTCAGGAAAAATTTGAACATTTTTGACCTAAGACTGCTAAGGGGAAATGCATAGAATGGAAACAAAGGAAAGAAAGTAGGTGGGAAAATATGAAAAATAATAAAATTTGAAAAGACTGCCAAGAAAAATGGGCTTGATTATAGAATCTCTTCATAGAAAAAAACATAAAAGATTAAATTTTGTATTCAAATTTAAAATTACCATAATACATCTATCAACATTCAATACAATAAGCACTTAAGTCTCTTAGCATTCAAATATCAAATTCTGTTTTGAGTGCCTAAACAAGAGCAAGCAAGCCCATAATTTTATGACTAGAAAGGATCCTGAGAGCTGAAAGGGCATGTTCTTATTTGTAAATTTTGAGACAAAACTTTTTTTTTTAATTTTCTGCCATAAACATCACCCAGGCTCTTTTTGCCAAAAACAGAAACTTTGAAAGTAACTACAAGACCTGCAATGGGGAGACCGGATAACTTAGTTCCTCTTCTCAGTGGTGAGCCCAGGCTAAAGATTGTGTTCTTATTCGTTTCCACTGTGCTATAAGAAGTCAGGCATTATCAGTGTTGGCAAAACCTGTATATTAGGGTAAGTTTGGACAGCCAGCTCATGCATAGGCTCATAAAATTAACTTACAGACAAGGAATAAAATTATGGAGGAAAAATGTACATGTGAAAAAGTATATGCATATGTATTGTGGCCAAGATGAAAGAATTGACAAGGTATGTTTGGGCGCTCCTTTCAGCTTTAACTTTCTAAGAAATCAGAACACAGTTCCATAACTACATAACATTAGTAAAATTAAGGACACAATTTGATTCTATTCTAAAAGTTCAAAGGTAATAAGAATACCTACCATTACTTAATATTACTCTAGAGGATATCACTCTAAATATCCTCATGCTAAGAGTTCCACAACATCTTATTTCTGATCTGGAGCTCCACATAACAACACTTTGAAGGAGCAAGTATTCTCCTTATGTGACATATAAAGACATTGACGGAGCGATTCTCCTTATGTGACATGTAAGGACACTGTGATCAGACTCGTGTGTCCCCACCCAGTCTAAGCATGTCCCTAGTAGAACTTCTTCATGGGATTTTATGTGTTCTTAGCATTTGTGCCCCTTTCAGAGTATTTACACTTGAATAAACTTAAATCTTGCTGATGATTTGATATCAGCAACTCCATCCTTAACCCACAACTCATACAAGGATGTTAGTGAGATTACTGTTTCTAATAGCAAGCAAATGAAGACAATCCACTTGCCTAACTGGTTAACAGATAATGACATAATCCTTTGCTATTAAATTAAGCTGAGCAAAAACACCTAATACAGAATGTGAGAAATCTTTATGACAAAGTACTAACACTGGGCAGGACTCTGAAGCCAAACACTTTGGCATTGCATCCTAGTTCTAACATGTTCAAGCTGGGAAACATGGGTGAGTATCTGAGCCTTAATTTACATATAACATGAGATAATAGCAATGGCTATATAACATAGGATTGTATGAGGATCATAAGTTAATTAATATAAAGGATCTATATTATTATATATTGTATTACTTTTGGCTATATTTGTTAATGTGAAGCTAGAAAAAGACTAACATATGCTAAAATGTTGTCTATAATTGGAAATTAGTAGCATGAAAAAATTATATTTACTTCCTCTTTCAATCCTTTCCATATTTTGCTATAGTGTTTATGCTATTACAAGTGCAAGTTGCCATGCAGGATTTGTATTCATGGCAGGTCTGATCCTTGGGCCTCTCATTAATACCCCGTGACAAGCAAATTGGGTCCTCAAGTCACTTCTTGGTCTCTGTGCCCATACATTGTGCGCACTGAAGCAGGTTACACAGTGGGGGTAAAAGTAGAAGTTGCTATCACAACATTAGTGCTTGCTTAAAATAAGTGATTCCCTTTAATGTGTAATAAACATGGCTTGTTGGAAAGTGGAGTCAGATTTAAAAAAAACCCAGTAGTGAAATAACTCAACAGTACAATATAAAAAGTAATTTTGAAAATTATATGGAAATCACCATGATAAAAGAAGCTTGATTCTTTTAAGTAAGGAGCTGATCAAGCTGACAAAACATATTTGTGCACAATATAAACTGGAAAACAAAGGAACTGACAATTAATATTCATTTCAAATCTCTCTTTTATTTAAAGATATAGCTACCAAAAAGATAATAACTTTCTAGTTTCTCTGTAAAATTCAGCCTTTACCTAACAACAATGGCATAAGTTTTAATCATAACCAAGTAAATAAAATTTTGTAAGTTAAACAGATCTCCAAGCTACTTTTGTATAAAATAACCACACAAGGCCCTCCCTGATAGTGTAACAGCATTATGAAGCTAGCCAAAGCTTCTTCAGCAAGAGTTCGATCCCTGACCAAGGTCGTGACCTACATGGCTTGTCAGACCTCTTCTATCTCACTCGCTGCTCCCTCAGCAGTGTACTTCATCAATATGCCTGTTATGCTCCCGACCCTCTCTCTGGTGGATCCTCTCACCGCCCCTGCACCTCTGGCCTGTACCCCAGTTCTGTATGCATAAATAAATAAATCTTTAACAAAATAAAATAAAGTAACCATACAAGGTAACCTAAGGAGCCTGCTCCCACTTTTTTGAAACCACAAGATTTCCTAAGATGCTTCTGTTACCCTGCATTCATTCCATACCATATAGACACCAAAAACACCCTCCCATTAAGTCTTGCTTCTGGAACATTAACCCATGAACACATTATGAATATATCTTTTCATGCTTCTGTAGATTACTGGGCTGTTTTATTAACTTGATTTTCAAAATGACTCCTAAAGTATTCATTCTCATTGTAGACCAGAATTTGCTTAACAGCTTGTGTATGTGTTATTTCTGTCACATGCACAGCTATTTCTGAATAATTCACTGAAAGTGAGCTGTTTATTCTCAGAGCTTACTCACCTAAACCTCTCCAAGATCCAGGCCATTAACCATGATGAAAATCAGGGCTCTACTTTTTCCACTTTTTTTCCTGTGTATCTTTTCCATGTGCAGAGCTTCCTTTGAAGTTAATGGGAGCCCTCCATGTGGAAGAGATTCCAAATGATACAAAGCAGAATGAGAACTAAGCCCATCATCTATTTCCCACATTCAAGGACAAAAATACATACACACAAAAGAGAAAAGATACTTTATGATTAGCTAGGCTTGAGTAGAATTTGGATAAATTTACTAAAAATAATACAGAGAGCTTCTTTGGAATAGGAAAATAAAATCATAGTAAATATTTATTAATACACTTAATAGGGAATTAGTGAGTACGATGCATGTGCCAGGGAGCACACTGAAAATAAAAGGATAAGCCAATATATATATATATATATATATATGTAAAAATAAGCAAACAAAAACATAGCCTGTGACTTTCAGGAGCTGATAGGCCAATAGAGGGAAGACACTAAGCAAAGACTCACACAGAAAAAAGTAAAAAGATAAATAAAAACAGGCAGTTTTGGTGCTGCAAGGAGTGGCTCGAATGTTAAGAGAGTTCTGACTTGCATGGTGTATCAGAAGAGATGTGCTTGAAGATTTGAGCACTGACACTAAAATCTGAAGGGAGTGGGAGTGGGTGGCCACCGCATAAAAAGCAAATGTGTCCCTCCCACAAGAAGAGCTTGGAGGAAAAGCAAACTTGTGCTTGCCATGTAATTTATGTGAAGAAATTTGGTCTTCATCTTGAGAGAAATGGGAAGGCTTTGAAGTGTTTAAAGCAGGGCAGAAACATAAGATTTGCATCATGAAGGGTTCCCTCCCAGTTCTAGTTTGGTGAAGAGATTAGAGAAGAAAGAAGACACTGGGAATAGAATCCTAAATCCTAGATGATCACAACATTGACAAGAGTGGTGGATACAGATATATAAAGAAATGAGCTGATTTGAGAAAAATTCAGGAAGAAAAATTATTATGACTGATAAACTGGAGACAGAAAATGAGGTATAAAGTGTGATTTCCAAGGCTTAAGTTTCCAAAACTGGACAGACTCAAGAGGCATCCTCTCTGAGAAAGAGGGTACAAGAACTATGTTCAGAGAAGGGAGACGTCATGGGTCCAATGATGCTCATGGTAGCATTATTCACAATAGTGAAGAATTGCAAACAACCTAAGTGTCCACCAATAAATGACTGGATAAAGAAGAAGTTATAGGCACATGATGAATACTATTCAACCTTTTAAGTGAAATCCTGTCATTTGCAACTGTATAGACCTAGAGGGTATTATGTCAATTTAAATAAGACAACTACTGAAGAAAGACAAACACAGTATTTACTCATATGTGGCAGATGCTCATTTATAATAATACACACCTGAAACTTACATAGTGTTACAATGCAATACCTCAAAAAAAAAAAAAACAAAACAAGGATTTGTACATGTTAAATAAACCACTATCTATAAAAAAAAAAAAAAGGTCTCAATCAGACATAACCATTTGTGGATTGCTGATTAGAGAAGTGATTGAGCCACAAGGATGACAAAAATGACAAGAAAATGAAAGTGTGATAAAAGCCTTAGAACTGATAGTTGAAGAAAGTCACCATGTAATGGGTGGAGAGAATGAATCATGGAGAAGACAGAGGAGTAGTTACAGGAGTGGGAGAAAGAACAGAAAATGTATCCACAGAAGTCTACAGAAGAAAATTATTTAATAAGGCAAAAAAACTAAAAATATCAGGAAGCACACACAGGACTATGGTGATGGGACATCGGCGAATTGGTGGTGGGAAGTCCACAGGGATTATAACCGAGATGAAAAAATGTACAAAATGAAGAATTTTATATATATATATATATATATATATATAATATATAATATATTATATATATATACACACACACACACTCACATATATATATAATTCAAAAATATTAATGATGTAATATGTATAATAAAATATTTTAAAAGAATTAAAAAGATCAAATGTAACTATGACAGACAGTAAAATTTAAAGTAAAAGTTTATTCATTAATTTGGGAATTCACTAATTTGGGAAACTGAGAGGTTATTGAAGAGATAATATTCAAAATGTTTAACAGCCAGTATAGCATCAACCTGACTAATCTGAAGAGGTGCTAGGATCACAATTTAGAGCAGTGAACTTCGGGCTCCCCTTCTGAACTAGACCTTTGCTTTTCATTTCTGAATCAAGGGGAGGTTGGGAAGATTCTGAGAAAGAAGCCTAGTATCTCCAATAGGAAGATACTAGGATAGAAAGGCGCTGTCATAACACCTTCTTGAAGGCACCTACATCATATCTTCTAGCTACAGGGGAAAAATTCCCCCAAAAGTACGAAAGAATATTAAAATGAAAATTACCTATATCAAGCAGAGAATCTGTTTTAAATAATTTCCTGGATATTGGAACCATAAAAATAAGGAACAAAATGTGGTATCAACCAATCATTCAGTTTAAAGCATTTTAAAGAACAAAACAGTAAATATACCTTCTTATGCACAATAGTCAATTGATAAGTAACTGGTATTAGCATTATGTGATTATTTAAAAAATAAAATAAAATGATGAAGACTAAGACTGATAGGCAAAAGTATAAATAAGCATAGTAGTTTCTGGATAATGCAACCCTAAGAAAAAAGGAATTGATCTACGACACTAAAATCATATATAAAAGGAATAGTAAAAAAGCTTTGGTAGCCCATGTGGATTAATTTTTCTGAAGATTTACTGTGTTCATTATCTGAATTTCACACTTTTACATCATCTTGTTTAAAATCACTTGCAATTGCATTTGCTTTGTTCCCACTTTCCTAATAAGATTATAGCTTGGTTGAAAGCATGGGCTTTGAGGTTTGTATGTTGGTTCTGCCTTGTGCTAGATGTGTGATTTGGGGCAAGTTATTTAATCTAACTAATTATCATTTTATTTCCATCTGAGAATTGGAATTAATAGTCCCAATTTCAAATAGATGTTGTATTAATAGAAAGGAAAATGCATAAATTATCCACAGAATGACTGGCATCTAACAAATGTTCAATAAATGTTTAATAAACGGTAGATAATATTATCAAGCAGAGATCAAGTCTGTTTTATGCTCCTTTGGGATACGTATACCTTCTGTAGATCACAAGTTTGTCAATAACCTATTAAACCAATAGTTCTAAACCAGGGACAATACCAACACCCTTAAGGGTTTTTTGTAATAGTGTAGTGTACTTTTATTTTCTTTTTAATTTTTTTATTTTGTACATCAGCCTTCATTTTGTGCATTTTTTCATCTCAGTTGCAATCCCCATGGGCTTCCCACCACCAGTTCACATTTACACTATCACGACATCAGGGGAACATCTACAGAGTAAAGGTCAAGATAGCAAATAACTCTTCTAGATTAAGTAAAAATGGCACCTGTTAGAAGTTAAGTACAAATTCCTAATTGGGTGGTTAACTTTAGATGATAATCAATTGTAAATCAGGTACATTACAAAACTGGAATTTATTTAACTCAGAATCACATTTCAGAACTAGATGAAATCACTATTCTAGAGATGTACTGTTTTGGGAAACTCAATCACCACAGGCTGGCCTGAAATAACAACACTGAGTCACAATTATATATTTCAAAACCAGTTTTTTCCCTTGATGACCAAAAGTGATGCTCAAAGCTAATTAGCAACTTTAATGTATCCTAGCTATTCCCTTCTTAATGATGACCTCACAGCTTATATGTTATATCATTGCTATTTACTTCCATATATTAAATTATATAACGCTATTTTTTCATCAACAGTTATTTTTTTTGATTCCTTTTGTGAGCAAGTTCTAAATTACAAATGTGGGGGAAGCCATGAAAATGGCAATTACTGTTCAAATCTCAGAGAGCTTATATGCAAATGAGGGACAAAAACTAGATATACAAAAATTGCATGAGAAGGTACATGCTATATGAGAACATACAGCAAAGAACTGGTCCCAACGGCAGGGAAAGTACTCCTAAAGAAGTGATATTTTAAGAAAGAAGATGCTATTCATGGAAAAAGGAAGAAAATATTTCAGGCAAAGAAAAAGAATATGTAGAAAGCTCAGCTGTGGTGCGTGGTGAATTGGTAATGGGTATTTCACAGGGACTACAGAAAGCATAGGTTGTGCAAAAATGAACAATGATGTAAGTAAATACATATTTTTACCCAGCAGGGAAAATGCCTGGATCCTAACTGAAGGTCATGCTAGTGAGAGCTTCGAATCCAGGAATGTCAGTGACAAGAGAAGGAGCTAGAAGTTGGCAGGGCATGGATTATGGATGCTAACATTTGGACTTTGTCCTAAAGATGAGTATTTTTGAATGGTTTGAGGGAAGGAGTGACATATTCTGTATTTTTTTTTTTTTTTGTCTTCATCAAAACAAAAGAAAACCACATCAGATGTTTCACTTGTTTGTAATTTCAGCAAAAAGTTTTAAGACAGTTTGGAACTTCTAGTTAAAATAAGTCTCTTAATTATTTGTGGATTTTAATTACCCATATTCTTCCTGACCTCCACAATCAAGGCTAATTGAAAATTGGTTGTAATTCAAGAAACTCTGTGAGGAAACTTAATAAAGTGAGGTATGTAACAGATGAAATCCTGATTTCTACTGAAAACTGAAGAACATATAAGTAACAGGCATTCCAATTTCTGATGGGAAATGGAGAGGCCCTGGTAAATATCAGTCATCCAGAGCAGCTATTTTGCTTAATCCCGTAAACTAGCTGCAGATGTTGGCTAAAACAGCTAGGCTTTGCATCTGTAATTTTAAAATTGTCTCATATTTCTAAAACCTGACTCCGTATGCACCGGATATCAATGACATGAATTATGAACCTCAGGAAGAAGAGAAGCACAAGAAATGCCAGAAGTGATAGGAGATAATATTTGGAGCGGTGGTAAGGTTATGTGTACAGGATGAGTGAAGGATGACACGGTTCCTTCCTCCAGGACATGGATCCTGCAACCAGGCATTTGAAAATGAAACCCTGCAAGTGAATGTACCAAACAAGAGGAAGTCATTTATAGATAGTTGAGTTCTCAAAACAAATCCTTCTTTTCCTTCCCCCGTCTGCCACTTTATAGCAGGTCAACAGGAAGAACAGAGTTGCTGAAGAAGGAAAAGGTTTTTGAAGAGAAAAAGAATTGAGAACCCAATTGTAGGTGGAAAATGCCTTATCTTAATTAAGAAAGTCATAATCAGTAGATTGGGGCAAGAAAAAATAAAATGACTTACATTAAACTCAGTTTTAGTTAGGTGAATGTTTTTTCCTAAGACATTTAGAATAGTCAAGACTTGAAAGTTAGAAAAGGGGCTGATGTGATAGAATTCTAAAAAGAATTTATGTGATATTGTAAACAAAGAATAAGCATAAGCATTAGAAATGACTTACTTTATGATGGCTGAATGCCATCAAACTAATTTTTATTAATGTATACTATTTCTAAATTGTGCTTCATCCAGGCAATGCAAATGGCAACACACTGAATAATCTACCCACAGGGGCATTCATTAATGACAGGTTAAGGTGTCAGGAGTCTTATCAACAATCAGGACAAAGACTTCAGCCAATTATTTGCTGAGACAAGAGCATAATGCAAAGCTTTAAGGAACTTCAGTTCAATTATGAAACCAGGACATGAATTTCCTGAAGAGGAAACATTCACCCTTTAGCATTTAGCCTAGTGGAATCCCAGAGGTGGGAAACAGTTTCATTGCTGAGTGAGTTGAGAAATGTCATAAGAACTTTGGGATTAAGACATTTTATTCCTTACTTTGACCAAAATTCTACATGCTTACATTTAATTCAAGAGATTACATCTGATAAGTTTCATTTCTTTTTTGCACTTACATTGTAGTTGGGGGAAATATATACTAGGCAAATAAACCACTTAGGCCTTTCCAGGATTTATTTTCAGATAAATCTGAGAACACTTAGAAATGCTCAAGCTAGTGCAACTTAATCACAACCTTCTTGCACATGTTACTCTCAAGAGAAAGTTAATATAATTTCACAGGACCTATGAGAGACCTATTCTTGCCAAATGTCTGGGGAGAGAAGTAAAAGGGGAACTTCATGATGGGTTGAGGGACTCATAGTAAATAAAATTTGGAACTGATATGTATAGCTACTATAACTGGGGAATCTGAGAATTTAAGATTAGAGGATACATTATTTTAGAAAAAAAAAAAAAAGACTGTTCCCAAATGGACTTATACCATCATAGACAAAACTTTAATAAATAATGATAAAACGTCCCAGCAATTTATACTAAGGGGATTAACCATGAGACTCAAGAGAAACACAGAGTCTGGAGTGATGTAGAGAATGAAGTCACAAAACTGAACACTAGATCCTTACCTACCTAACTGATGTAGTCAACAGAAACTTTCTTTTCTGTGACCATATATCTTAGGACTCTCTCCATGAAGTGGTTTAGGAACATAAAAATGTCTCTGCAGTTTAAGGCTCCTGGCTTAAGTATTTTGACTCAGGAAAAGTTCTGTAATGGTATTGCACCGAGTATGAAAAGATCTGTGCTTTAGGAGCTGAAATTGCAATTCGCCTTGGTCATGGTTAATTTGTGACATACTTAGGTTGGGTAGGTTTGGTTTAAATAGGAAAGCCATGAAAATAAATAACAAAAGAGCTCTACTAGAAATAAATATAAGAATTCCTGAGTTTCTATTTACTTCTGTTTTCACTGAGATAGACAGATACTTTCAAAATCTTTGTATACAGCATGGACATTATCACTAAAAAAAGATTCTGTGGCATCTTTATACTCAATGAGGTTTTATGATTAAAGGTTAGCACACTTTAATTTGCTAAACTGAAATGTCTGGGGTTCTCTCACTGTAATAAATAAATAAATTAGTTCCCTGTACTGTAGCCTCAGTATGTGAACTTGGTGAGAACCTAGTCCATTCCTTGTATTCCACTTTACCTTCCACTTGAGTTTCACCATCCTCTTAAGCTCCCATGTAGCTCCCATTCCCCTTGCTCTCAATAAACAGACTAGTCTCTGGTTTTATCAAGTAAATTGAGATCAACAGGAATGAGGAATATATACTCTTCTTTCCTTTCAATTTTTGTAACATTTATCTTGCTCTGGGAATTTTAATAATTTTACATACTCATTAACTTTGTCACATGTTCATTTGTAAATATATTCATTTACTTTTATAGAGAAAAAATGGGTTTTTTCAATTAATCTCTTATTTTCTTACATTGTTGTTCATTTTTGTGCAATGTTAGATTTCTCCCCTCAAGTGTAGGCCCAACAAATCTCACACCACATTTCTCATGAGCTGGCACCACAGACCCTAAGAACAAGTTCATTTTATAGACAAGCTGCGCTGATCTTAACTCCAATAGTAGCAAAATCAATTCAATAGCAAAACCACCCCCCCCCAATGACCAAGTAGAGATTAGACCAGAAAAGTAAGAATGTTTAGTAAGTTTATCAATATAATAAACTACATAATCTCTTCAATATGGGAGACCATGTTCATCTCACTGAAATTCAGTGCCCACTTCTGATAGAAACTTAGATACAAAGGAGTCAAGAAATTTATTTCTTCGTCATAATAAATATACTTTAAGCCAATAGCAAAAGGTGATAAACATTTCTGTAAATAAAGCATGTCTATTAATAAAAAAATTTCACTAAGTAAAAACATCCCCAGTCACATATAAAATAAGTACAAAATCCCATGTTACTTTATATTATTCTGAAAATAGAAATGAAGATTTCATTTTGTACAAACAAGCAGGATAAAAATTGTAACTGAAGTGAAAAGCCACCTGAAAATCTAGTAAACTCCACTGATACAAAATAAATGTTTAAAAAAACAATAGTTCTCACAAAGAAAGAAGGAAGCACAGTGGGCTATGAGTTTTTTGGTAGGGGGTGTACTATGGTGTTGAAACCTGATAGGTGGGATACTAATACTACTTCCATTAAAAAAAAGTAAGTTTATTTAAAGAAATAAAAACAAAAAAATCAATAGATCTCAGTTACCAACAAATAAGAAAATATCATTAAAATAAGATTCAATTTATCATTACTACAGAAGAGTATTCTGTTTACTTTAGATTTTAACAGATATGAGCTTACCTGTATTTAAGGGGGGGGGACTAGAAACTTATAATGATAAAGGAATTACCATTTGATTGATGAAAATAATAGAATATTTAAAACTCTGACATCTTCATTTATGGACTTTATAAAATCTAACCAAATTCAAATAGACTTGTAATTGGAAAATGACAAGATTTTCATCTTTAATAGAAAGAAAGACTAAATGACAAAAGTCAAATAAATTTCTGAAAAAAAAAAGTTAAAAGAAAAGAAATAAAGAAATGACCTAGCACGTATTAAAATGTATTAGACAGCTGCAATAACTAAAAAGTGTGTGAGTGTACAAAAACCAACAGGAGAAGGGACAGAATAAATAACCCAGATACAGATGTTAGGCTAAGAATTCATCTATGACCTTTACTAAGGTCAGAGTTGTGCCATTTATCCATTGTATGACTGAGTATGAACTATTTCACTTACCTAAGCTTCAATTACATCCTTTACAAAACAGCAAAAGTAACGGAACCTACTTCATAGCACCTGTTTTATTAGTATTGCCATTGTCAATAGTCATTGCATTGTCACAGTGTGCAAAGCACCTCTCTCAGTGTTCTACAAAATCCAATGTGTTTAATTCTTACCAGAATCCTAAGAGGTTTGTGCAATAATCATATTCCTTTTGCATGTTAAAAACTGATTTACAGAGAGATTAAGTAATTTGCCTGGGGCTGGTGAATAACAGAACCAGCTATTGAAGCCTAGCAATCAGTCTTCATAATCAACATTCTTAAACCCTATTTCTGCTTCCTAAGTTAGTGATTTACCTTCACCATGTGTCATGAAAAATCTCTGATGTATTTATGAGACAAATGTCAATAGTACCTTCCAAAAAATGCAGTCAATACAAAAGTGATTATTTAATCCCTCTTGAGAGATACTACCTTCCTAAAAATAAATAAAATATAAGAAATTGGACAAAGAAGAGAAATAGATAAACTGCAAAACATGTTTTTAAATTTAACTAAAAACACGGTAAGTAAAATCTTAAACAATAAAATTAGATACTAGTAATATGACATAAGATCAACTTTATTATTATATAAAATTCTGTCCAAATAGTCCAAAATAATAAAAATGAAAATACAAAGAGAATACATACAAAGACAAGAAAAGGATATTAGTTGTCAAAAAAATAATATTTTTGCATAAGTAAGATATAAGTGACTGAGGTTTAAAGGATGTCAGTATGACATAATGGAATAAGGAGGTTTTGATAGGCTTCTTCACTAAGCACAATGAGAAATCAATGATTGTTCAGATGAAATGTCACCAGTTTATTACCTGCTTTCCAGGACTGACCCACAGATATTTTTTTTCCCTGGGGTGGTGGGGAGGTTGGTGGTTCATTATGTGGCAGAAAAGGAAAAGTGAGTATTGTGGCCAGAATACCCATTCCAGTCAGTCAAACAGTCTGGGGGAGGTACAGACTGTGCAACACACAAATATTTTACAGATTTCCAAGTGAAGGTGAAGTTCAGTGCTGGGACCTTTTCTTCAGTCAGAGTCTGGCTGTTTGTTAGTACCATGAAGCATTGGCTCCTATACCCTCTCTCCTCAGGAACTGAAACTTTCTGAGACTGGAGAGAGAAAGGCTTACTGTGTATCATGGAGAGCAATGGCAAGGTAGCAGGGACCTGGAATGTGGGCTGCATTCAGCAATGTCTTGTCTGGAGGGGGAGAATAACAGTATAAGACTCTCCACACAGTTTGTCCCATACTCTTCCCCAAAACTGAGTCTAAGCTCTTCAGACTCCCACTTCCCTTCCCTCCCTCACCCACTATCCAGGCAAACAAAGATAAGCAAACAAAACTAAATTCATAGGGTCCCAACAGGAAAAATTAATAAGGCAACACAAATGGCTAGGAAATAAGGAGCCTGGGAATACAGGAAAAGAACATTGAAAAAAAAAAGATTAAATATCTGAGAGACAAATATAAAAACTCATAGATTAAAAGAGCTAATAAACATAGATTTTAGAATAATTATTATGAAGAATCTCAATTCACCAAAAATCAGCAAGTTCAGGATCTCAGAAAAGATATTCAGGAGCAGAAGGAGTTCTGCTGAACTCCTGATTAAAAAATAAATAAATAAATAAATAAATAAAAAGGCCCTCCCTGGTGGCGCAGCGAGTTAAAGCACTGTACAAAAAAGCTTAAGCCACTTCTGCATGAGTTCGATCCCTGCCTGCCCCGGAGGTGACCACATGGCATGGCAGACCTCTCCTGACCCGCCCGCTGCTCCCCTCAGCAGTGTACTTTGTCGATCTGCCTGTTCTGCTCCCCACTCTGTCCCTGGTGAATCCTCTCACCCTCCACATCTCTGTCCTGTATCCTCGTTCTGTACGAATAAATAAATAAATCTTAAAAAAAAAAAGATGCTGAATGAAATATTATGAAGACACGAAGACACACAGAGAAAACAAAGTAATTATCAAAAGCTAATGATAAAAAATATATTAAAAGCTGTTCAGAAAAAGAAAACATGTAAACATAAAAAAGTACCTCAATCAGGCTTTCATCAGACTTGTCAGCAAAACTTTATAAGCTAGAAGTGAGTAGAATGATATATTAACTATTGTAGTAAGTACAATGGAGAAATAAAGGATTTTCCTCACAAACAAAAACACTCCCAGATGTACCCTACAAGAAAAATGAAAAGTTCTTCTACCTAAAAAGAAAAAAACAAAAGATCACAAACTTCAAGCAAAGTGATAAATATTAATACTAAATCAGAACCATAAACAAGAATAAAACTGAAACAACAATAATATATACAATGGGAAGAAAAAAGAGAGAATCTATATAGTTGAATAATAATGAGTAAACACCAACACAGAAAACCACTACCTTAGATGTAGAAAGTTTGATACAATCCTCATGGTAACCACAAAACAAAAATCTGGAACAGAAACACTTAAAAAGTGGAGAAAATGGGAGATTCACCACAGAAAACCAACCAAATGAGAAGGTAGAAAACATGGAAAAAGAAACTGTGGAAATATAAAACAACCAAACAACAAAAGATAGAAAGGCAGTAATGAAGTGCCATATGTCAATAACTGCCCTAAATATGAATGGTTTGAATTTGCTAATCAAAAGACACAACGAGGTTGAATGAATTTAGAAAAAAGGGGGAATCCATCTATATTATAGATATAAGAGTTTCAAATCAGATCTAAAGACAGAGACTCATTGTAAGAAACTGGGGCAAAGGATTTCAAATCATTAACATAGAGGAAAAGGCAGAAGCATTTTTTTTATAAAGATTTATTTATTGATGCATATAGAAATGGGGTACAGGCCAGAGGTGCAGGGGTGATAAGAGGCTTCACCAGAGATAGAGTAGGGAGCAGAACAGGCAGATCAACAAAGTCCACTGCTGAGGGAAGCAGCGGGCGGGTCAGGAGAGGTCTGCCACGCCATGTGGGTCACCTCCGATGCGGGCAGGAATCGAACTCATGTGGAAGTGATTTTAGCTTCTTAGTGCTGTGTTTTACCCGCTGCGCCACCAGGGAGGGCCCGCAGGAACATTATTTATGCATCTGATAAATTATACTTTCTGCCACAAAAGGTAATAGATTTCAAAGGGATACCATATAATGATCAAGGGAACAAATTCATCAAGAAGATATAACTGTCACTGATATTTACATACCCAGCACAGGGAGACACACACACACACACACACACACACACACACATATACCACACACACATACATAAATCAATGAACAGACTTAAAGCAAGACATATTAACCATAATAAGAGTAGGGAATCTAAACACACTGTTTATATGAATGGATATTCATAGAGCATCACACAGATATAAAGTAAATAAACAAATAGTGGTGACCATAGGTGAAGTAACTTATCAAACTAACATATTCAGAAAACTCCAGCCCAAAATAAATGAGTCACTTTCTGTTCAAGTACACATGGAACATCCTCATGGACAAATTGTGTTGAAAAACAAAACAAGCTTCAGTAAATGTATGAAGACTGAAATCATATAAAACTTTTCTTATCACAATGGTATGAAGCTAAAAATCACCACAGAAAGAAAACTGAAAAAAAAAAAAACCCAGAGACTAAACAAATGCTTCAAATAACTCCTGGATCAACCAAGAAATTGAAGGAAAAATAAAAAGTTATCTGAAGACAAACAATAATGAAGTGAGCTATCCTATCTTATAAGATACAGAAAAAAATGGTAGAAACAGGGAAATCCATAACAATGTAAGCCCACATCAAGTAAAAAACTTCAAGTAAAAACATTTTCAAGTAAAAAAATTAACCTTATACCAGAGGAAACTAGACAAAGAACAAAGAAACCAAACTCAGTAGAAGTAAGGAACTAATAAAAATTAGAGTGAGAATAAATGAAATAGAAGCCAAAAAGATAATACAAAAGATCAATAAAGTCAAAGCTGTTTCTTTGAAAGAATAAATGAAATTGATAGTCTTACCTAGGTTCTCTTAGAAAATTAGAGAAAACTCTAATAAAAAGTCAGAAATGAAAGAGACAAAGTTCCAGGAGATTATACAAAAACAAAGGATCACGAGAGACTACTATGAATACTTATACACAAACTGGAAAATCTAGACGAAATGGACAACTTTTTAGACTCATACAACCTTCCAAGACTGAACCAGGATGAAATAGATAGCTTTAACAAAATAATCACAGGTACAGAAATTGACCAGATGATATTGCTAGTGAATTCTACCAGCATTCAAAGATCTAGTATACCTATTCTCAAACTCTTCCAAAAAATCAGAGGACGAAATATCCCAAACACATTTTAGAAGGCCAACATTACCCTGATCCCAAAACCAGACAAGGGTGACACAAAAAAAAGAAAATAATGGACAAAGATTCAAATGTCCTCCATAAAATCTTGGCAAACTGAACCCAGCAATGCATTAAGAGAATCATACGTCATGACTAAGTGGCATTCATTGTAGGGATGCATGGAAGTTTAAAGATATACAAATCAATGAAAATAATTCACCATATCAACAAAAACAGAGATAAAAATCACATGATCATATCCATAGATGTCCAATCAATGTCAAAAGGAGTTGATAAAATCCAACACCTATTTTATGATAAATATGTGATCAGCAGGAAAAATAATTTAATTCATATAGTTTAACATTTAAAGCTATTGGAATAAAACAAACATAGCAAAATATGAATGCCACAAAAATTTCAAAAATTGTCTAAATGAAAATTATAAATATTTGTTTTATAATGTACAATAAAGTAGAGGTCAAATGATAGAAGAACAAAAAATAATTTCACACTATGAATGCACACAAGACTATAAAAAATCCTAGAAGCCTGGGCCCTCCCTGGTGGTGCAGCCGGTTAAAGCACAGCACAGAGAAGCTTAAGCCACTTCCGCATGAGTTCGATCCCCGCCTGCCTGCCCCAAAGGAGACCACATGGCATGGCAGACCTCTCCTGACCCGCCCGCTGCTCCCCTCAGCAGTGTATTTCGTCAATCTGCCTGTTCTGTACCCCACTCTGTGTCTAGGGAATCCTCTCACCCTCCGCATCTCTGGCCTGTACCCCAGTTCTGTACGAATAAGTAAAATAAATCTTTAAAAAAAAAATCCTAGAAGCCTGTAAGAAAACAACAATCCCTTAAAAAATGGGCAAAAGACAAGATTAGAAATTTCACAGAAGAGGGGATATAAATGTCTATTAAATATCACAAATTGTGATCCATAATTTGTAATTTGTGAAATGCACATTGATATATTATTTCCTCCATCACAGGGAATAATCTAAAATTCACCCTAACCTAAAATTATATAAAATACAATTTTCCACTATTAACAATTCAAGTATTTGAATATACAGCTGCTGAATATGGTTCAACTGATCTGGAGAAACTGGAAACAACACTGATGCCTGTTCTTAGAGGAATGGTTAAATTGATTAAGGCATATTTATACTGTGGAATATACTATGCAGTGGTAAAAGAAAGTTTGTCATCTTTTGTCTGTATACTTATATTTTTTAAGACAGATGATTAAATGGATAAAGTAAGTTCAACTTGAAATATCTTTAATAAGCATCAACCACAGATGAGGCTCATCAATGAGCAGAAGAGATAAAAGCCCTTGCCTTAGTGGAGTTCACTTTATCACATGAAAGATGTATACTGTGGCCATTCATATCCTTGAAAATCACAAAATCAAGTGTCTTCCTGTATGCATGTATACATGTATATAGTATTTATATGTGTATGTATATAAATATATTCTGAAGTAGTAACAGCAATTATACCTATGAAGGTGAGTAGAAACTGTGGGATATCAAATTATATTTATTTTAAGTACATCACTTAACTTTTTCAGAATGAGAGTATGTGTTTGTATATCTTGTATAACTTAAAAGAAAATTATTGCTTCAAAATATATGTTACATTGAAACTTTGTGCTACACAAGTTGTATATTGCATTTAAGGGAAGGGTTAAATAAAAAAACTAAAGAAAACTGGAGGCATAACTTCTGTTTTTCTAGGGTAAAAGCTCTATTCTGACCAACAATGCAAAAGTCCAGAGCATGAGCTAGCTGGTAAGGAATGGGAATGACAACAACCTTACCACAATAGTGCTGCAGTAGACTTGGGTGAGACATCCAGCAGCTAACCACTGGAATTCCAGGCATAGAATCAGGCGCAATACGGGATAGAGTCTGGGTCAAGGGGTAACTAGAAGTATCTATCATAGGTTTGGCCTGTGAGAAACTCCCCAGAGGGGGAAAACCAGCAACATATGGGTGTTGGCTGAGTAGCATCAACCATCTAGGGGTTTGTGAAGGAATAGAGTACAAACTTCTCTGGGAATGTGGAGTGGAAATTAAGAAGTGGAAATCAAAACAATGAGGGTTACTCATCTGGGACCAAGGAAATGATACAATCCCAATGTCTATAAACACTGAAAACAGTCATAAACAGGATGACATTGGGATGGCACTAATCTATTAAATCAGGGGAATATTCAGATCTAAACTTAAAGTGGTTAATAAAATAATAGTTGAAGATAACAAAACTTTAGAATATTATTAAAACCACAGGGAATTCAAATCTTACAGGTATTTAACTTACTTGGAAACCTACACACACACACACACACACACACTCTATTAAAAAGAGAGACAGGCAAAGAAGACAAAAGGGACAGAGGGAGGAGAAGAGGGAAGGAGGGAGGGAGAAAAGATAACAGAGGGTTCAGCAGGAGAGACGAGAGGAGAAACTCTTTGTCCAGGTCCACATTCCCCTGGTAAAACAAGTCTCCTTCCTCTCTCTCCCCTTCTTTTCCCCCAAGAAAGTCATGTGAGCACAGGAGACCCTTACCAAGGACCTGACAATATGGCCTCAGATAGCCAGTCTCCAGAACCATGAAAAGATAAATGTCTGTTGTTTCAGTCACTCAGTCTATGGTATTCTGTTATAGCAAGCCAAAATGACTAAAACAGTATGATTAATTTATATAAACCCAAGTTAACTCTATTCAGGTCAACCAGTTTTCACATAAGAAATAATAAGACTGGGCCCTCCCTGGTGGCACAGCGGGTTAAAGCACAGCACTGAGAAGCTAAAGCCACTTCCGCATGAGTTCGATACCTGCCTGTCCCGGAGGTGACCACATGGCACGGCAGACCTCTCCTGACCCGCCCGCTGCTCCCCTCAGCAGTGTACTTTGTTGATCTGCCTGTTCTGCTCCCCACTCTGTCTATGGTGAAACCTCTCGCCGCCCCTGAGCCTCTGGCCTGTACCCCAGTTCTGTATGCACAAAATAAATAAATATTAAAAAAAAAAGAAAGAAATAATAGGACAGAGATAGGCGTGGAAGGAAGGAGCCATGTGAAGACAAGGGCAGAGACCACAAGCCAAAGAATGTCAGGAGATCCCAGAAGGTAGAGAGACCAGGAAAGATTCTCTCCTAGAATTTTCACAAGGAGAATGACCTGCCAATACCTTGATTTCAAGATTTCCACCCTCTAGGCCTACAGGGATTCAATTCTGTTGATTTAAGCCACTCGGTTTGTGGGGTTTGTTGTTGTTGTTATAGCCAAACTAGAAAATTAATACACTAAGAAAATAATAGTTTCAGAATTAGTACATAACTAAAGACTTAAGTGTCAGACTATGTGACAATAAGCAATGTTATTATTATCCAAGCAGTAAAAGAAAAACAATTAAGAACAATAGACCTCATTTTACACAAAAGGTACATGCTAGAACAGTTGTGACATATGCATGTTGGCATGACAAATTATAGCCACACTGACTTGAATTGAATAATTTTAGAAATTTATCTCTCCCGTGCAATCCAATACAGCTAGTAAAAATTACATTTACATTTCTTTGTTGATAAGAGGAAGCATTTTAGGATTATACATTCTGAAAGGATATATAAAAGGAAGGCACAAACCTGAGAATTTTTAATTATTCAGCTATTTCCTTAAAAATGAGTCCTAACACCTCATTTATGACTCTTAAATTTTTTTAAATAAAATCGGCTACTTTAAAGAGCAATAGAGAATAAAAACTTACTCATTTCCTATAGGTAGTGTCTTTTAAGTACTTTTAATCAGATGACCTTGGTAAAGTGCTGCATGTTAAAATATTGGGGTGGACATCACACCAGTAAGAATAGCACATCTTGAAACAACTAGTAACAACAAATGTTGGCAAGGATGTGGAGAAAAGGAACTCTCCTGCACTGCTGGTGGGAATGCAAACTTGTACAACCACTATAGAAAACTGTTTGGATGTTTCTCAAACTGCTAAAAATGTTGCTTCCATATGACCCAGCAATCCCACTACTAGGTATCTACACAAAAACACTGATTCAAAAGATACCTGCACCCCCATGTTTATTGCTGCTTTACTTACAACAGGAAAGACATGGAATCAACTCAAATGCCCAAAAGAAGATGACTGGATTAAAAAGATGTGGTACATATACACAATGAAATGTTACTCAGGAATCAAAAAAGATTAACACATGCCTTTTGCAGCAACATGGATAGAGCATGCTTAGTGAAATAAGTCAGAAAGAAAAAGAAAGCTACCAGATGGTTTCACTCATAGTGGGAGTATAAAAGAAAATAATAATGATGATGATGAACAACTATATACCAGAGACATTTTACAGGGGTGGAATGGGGAATGGGATCAAAAATGGAGTGGGGAATGGGATCAAAAATGGAGCGTGCACTGGACTATGGTAATGGCACATTTGGTGGTGGGAAGCCCACGAGATTACAACTGAGAAGGAAAAAGGCCAAAATGATGTAAAAATAAACATATTATTTAAAAAATATTGGGGTGGCAGGTACAGAAAAATACAAATATATAACAACAGTAATCATAGCAAACACTTAAAAAGGGACTATCAGTCAGCTGTGTTTGTTACCTCACTTATATTATCTTATTTAATATTTATAAAATCCTCATGAAACAGTAATTATTACTATAAACATATTACAGATGAGATACCCGAGGGAAATTGTATAGTTGTAGGATTATTGTTTTAAAAGAAACCAAGAAGAGGGAGAAGAGGAAGAAAAACCTTTAGTATCTTAGGAAAATCATTATATTTAACCAATAAATGAATCATAGGGTTTTAATAATGAGATATTAATTCTTATATTTCTCTAAGAAGACAACATAAAAAAATCCTATTGTTCAAATTAAATTGTACTCTCCAAGTACCTGGGACTATAAGCTACCATGCACTTCCTCCAGTAACTCTCCTTCCAGTAACATTCAAGGTGAGAGAGGAGCCCATACCCATTCCCAGTTCATGTGGTCTAACTTAAGTCAATCAGTGTATGTCATTTCTCTGACCACAGTGAATAGCCCAGGACCAAACACATGATCCAAGCCTGTTTAATTAGAAAAAACCTCAAGGGTTTGTTTGTTTGTTTATCTGGAAATTCTGGGAGAACATTTATTTCTGCTGGATTCAAACTATGAAGAAAATACCCCCAGGAACTGTCATATTACAATCCTTTGAGGTCCAAGAATGAAATCAACAGTAAACACCTTTCTTCATAAAGAGCTCCACCATCTCACCTGTGCTTATCAGATATCAGGACTGCATTGGTGATCATTCCCAGGCCTCATCCCTATCTGACATACTGCATCCTCCTACTTAACACCTACTGAATTCAACTTCTTATACCCAATACAAATAGCCTTGCACAGATCACCATAATCTCTTGTCCACAACAGGCTGATTACTAGTCTCTTTTTCTCTATTCTTGTCCTCCCCTCAAAACCTTTCTCTACTCTCTAAGCAAAATGATCTTTCAAAATTAATGATTGTGCCTAACCTTACAATGATATTCCACTACCTTCAGCATCACAAAAATATGGTTATTGCAAAGCTTAGGACCTAGTAAAAGATGATGAAAAACAGTAAGATAACCAGACAATAGATAATAGCAACACATTATGGGGGGAAGTGACTTTAGAGTAAAAAGTCAGAGTAGTCTCTTCCATAAATGACATTACAGTGTGGCTAGAGGATCAAAAGGAGACAGGCTTGGAAAAAGAGGAAGACTTCCATTTGCTTACTTACCGTCATCCTTACTGGCCTATAAGCCAGAGTGCAGGGTCCATTCTGGTCTGAACAGCTACCATAGTTCTGGTCACTTATAAGTTTTGAATATATAGTTGATAAGTGAAGGGATGAATGAAACTTAAGTTTAAGCTTAAATTTTGGGAGAGTATAATTTAAGGTTAATTGTGTGCTCACAGTTGTTTTTTAATACACTTGTTGCATCAATTTGTGAAATCTCTAAGACAAATTTCTAGGCAGATAAAATTCTAAATTCTAAGCACATTCAGACCTTAAAAAAAAAAAAAGCTTGCTTTCCTCAAATCTTTCTAAAATATTTCAGGACAGACTCTACACACCCATCCCTTAGAGTCAGGGTATTAGAATAGATGGCTCACTTGGCAGGAAAGTACAACATATCTCAGCCTGACCAACCTTAAAAAACCAGCAATAGGGGGCTCTCCCTGGTGGTGCAACAAGTTAAAGCATGACATTAGAAGCTCTTTGAGACCACTGCAGCATGAGTTCAATCCCCTACCAGGGAGCTGATCCCACATGGCAAGGCAGACCTCTCCTGACCTGCCCACTGCTCCCCTCAGCAGTGTACTTTAGTACATCTGGCTGTTCTGCTCCCCACTGTCTCTAGTGAATCCCCTCACCGCTCCTGCACCTCTGGCCTGTATCCCAGTTCTGTAAGCATAAATAAAATCTTGAAAAAAAAAAACAGTAATAGCTTTGAGATCCTTGACAAACAAAATCTGTCAATCTGAGATATTCATTTTCATAGCAAAGATGGTTTCAAGTAATTACGTTACAGGGCAACCTAGTGTGGACTGGACTGCCTGTCTGTGGGTCCTCACCTGCGCAATTAAAATTTAATTGTCCTGCAGGCACACACAAAAGGGTCAATAATGGGTTTATTTACAAAAGGGGAAAGGAAAAGGAACAACCCAGGGCAAGAGAGAGAGAGACAAGGTAATTAAAACATCCCACCAGCTCAGCTGACTCTGAGCTCCAGTAACACACTGATAGATACCAGCCATGCGGTCCTGAGAAAGAGCGCATAGAACATAACACCCTATTTAACTCCTAAAGTCCCCCAGAATGCCTGCTTGGGTCCTCGCAGTTCTCTCCTTGGTATTGCTGGGTGTTGTAGTTTCCAATCACTGGAGTAGGGGGTACAGTCCAGAAAGTCATAGTAAGGGGTGGGGTCCACAAAACTCTGCAGAGTTCCTTTAGGACATCCTTCCCCTCTAACAATTAAAGTTCATTTCTTCTAAATGGAATTAAAATAGTGAAGTTCTGCTTAAATTTTATTTTATTACATTAGATTGCTACTGGAAAAATAAGATATTCAGGTTATAATCCCTTTCTTGCAAAGAAAAGAGTTAAATAAAAAAATGGCAGCAAAACCTGGCCTGATGTGAAAATATTTATATCTTTCCTTTAATCTAGTTGATGTGACTACTCATTTGTTTCACAGCAGAAATATAAAGTATTCAATTAGAGGGTTGTGCCTATAACCTCACAGGAATTTTGGGTAATATATAATATATGCAATTTATAATTTTTCAAAAGCCCAAAAAAAAACAGACCTTCAAGGCACACCTGGCCCCAAGAGTTTTGAATAAGGGATCTGCATTCTATTACAACACTGACCCAATTCTATTATTTTCAGTTGTAAAACTTCCATAATATGTAGGCTTTGAAGTACCTAACAAAAGCAATGTCTCAGAAATGCAATTAACATTATTTTAGCATTTGGAAGTAATAAAATTTGTAACTATTCTGAGTTTCCTTTGAGATATGATTGAAAGTTTGATTTATGCCACTATACTGTTGGTTTTCCAGTAAGAAATATTTCTATGAACAAGAGATACTTTGGACCGAGAGGAAATATTCATAGGAAGATCCTTTAGCCTATACCTAGTCTTAATAAAGGTGTTGCAATCCAAACCAGAATAATTTTCCATAACTTATAATTTCCCAAAGTATTTTATTGTTCTCATTTTATAATTTTTTAATACTTTAGACATTTTCCCTGGAAATTTTCAAGTAGCAGCACCTGCCTGCTAGAAACAAGGTTTTCTACACTCTGCAGGGCACAGAGTCAGTCACCTGCAAACCTTACTAGGTTTATCACCTAGAGAGATATTTTCTATTCTCCCCATCATACAATTGAGTAAACTCAGGCTTAATTTGTCCAAGACTATTAAGTTAACAGAACTACTTCTGACTACTAAGTAACAGAACAAAATTAGAACCCAGGTATGTCTGATTCCAAAGTCTGTATTTCAAAATACCCTGGTGTACATAATTAACCATGCTCCAAACTCATTCCCAATTTGTACATAGTTGGAACACAGAAGGAACACTCTATAACTTCTCTATCCATTGCAGAAATGGAAAACACCTACACTAGTCATGTGAAAGTCTCTTCACACTGCTAGAAGATGAAGATGTATGGTTTTAAAAGAATCAACTTTAACACAATAGAATACATTGATGTGATTTTGGTTTTCATTTTATTATTTTTAAAAAATAAGTAAAAATAATTGGAATTAATTTGACTTATCACAAATACAACATAGTCAGATGGTCAATATTCACCTACCTTTTAGAAGGGTCATCTACATTAATGGGAAATATTATCATATATGGGAAAGAGAAAGATTTGCATCTTACAACAACACAGCATAGGAGGACAGAGATGAAGATCATTAATGATTTTAATTATTTTAAGGCTTGTTAATATTAGAGAAATATCAAAGCACCCACAGTGTTAAAGGTTTATTATTATAGCATTTTAGAGTTTACTAGTTCATACCTTTCAATCACAGCAAATTATTAGCAGTGAAGGGATGAACCCTCTTAAGAGGATTTTTATTTCAATGATAGGATGTTATGAACAAGACAACCTAAGTTTAAAAAAATTAGTAGCAAGCGCTAGTTGAGTTAATCAGTTAAAGACAAACTGTGCCCTTGGGAAGCTAAATGAAAAAGCAACAGTAAAGCTTACAGAACTTAGCTCGTACAATTTGCCTTGAAGGCGGAAGATTGGTTCCCTGAAATAGCAAAGAATTATATGCTTTAGTTCAGAAAAAAATAAGTTTTTAAAATAAAGTCTGTTATTACCTCTTCTCCTTTCAAAACAATGGAAAAAAATTTAGAGCAGAGGTTTCAATTTGTTAAATAATTGTACCTCTGAAGTAAAAAAAAAAAAAAGTAAAGCTATAAAGTCATCATTGTTTTGACTTGAAAAGAAATAACAATGCAAATACTCATTATCACATAGAACATAGAAGAAAACAGCAAACTGTCAGAGTTAATGCAATCTCTGCAGAGCGCTATTAGTCAGAGACAGCCGGCCAGCCCAAAACACAAAAACTCAAAAGATCAGATCTTAGGAATTAACATCTTCATTAACCAACAGGAATTTGGTGTGGCAGAGATTGAATCCAACCACTGCGGTCTTTATGAGCTGTCCCTTCACTGTTACCAAGCTGTGCAAATGTGTGAACTAGTCAGCAGCACCAGAAAGCTCATGCAACTACTCACCATATTTTAATCTTGAACTGATTCACAAATTCTATGTTAAATCAAGTTTAGGGGTAATGTAAGCAAGCAAAGTAGGACACAAAGAGTCAAATTTGAAAAGCAGAGCAAATAGCGGAAAAGTTACTTAAAATAAATCAACATGGTTAACTGCATAAAATAGCAAAAAAAAAAAAAAGGCAATTCACTCCAAAATCTTTAAAAGCAAAACCAAAATAAAACAAAAAGTTGCATCTCCAGCAAAATTTGCACATGATTAATTTGCATTTAAAAAATAGTCAATCAAGCCATTTAGTTCAAATTCTTTGCAGCAAGCATGCATTGATTTTTTTAAAAAACAATTCCTACCTGATTTCCAATTGTGTTTTTCTTGTGAACCTGACTGCTCCTCTGCTGAGCACTGAGAAAAGCAAAGGAGAGCAGCACTGAAGAAACTCTTAAAATGTTTTTCTGAACAAGTAGCATACAGGCTTTAAAAAAATGTCAACAACTGAAGCAGAGCTAATATTAAAAATCCAGGTCAGTTTAATTCAGGAAGAAAAACCAAGTACGTGGAAATTCTAGTATCAATTAACAATTACAAAACAAAAACAGTAACATCACTGGAAGAAAAGTTATATTGCTATATTAACAACAACATGAACCTATGCAAGTATTTGACATCCCACAGGTATACAGAGAGTTGTGTAAAAGTTAATAAATGTTGGGCCCTTGAGTATATGCTAAATTCTGATTACCCCATAGAGATTAGTGATTTTAGTTTTAACTTTAACCCCATGTTGTAGTCATTGTGATTCTTCTCTGATTTGCAGATGGAGAGAACAAGTCACAGAGAAGCTAAGAGGCTTTCCCTAAGTCACTCACCTAAGTGGCCATACCAAGCAATTTGAGTCCAGATCCCTTTGTGATATTATTCGGTCTAATTTCTGACAACTCCCATAGTGCATCTCCAGCCTGCACCTATGCCTTCAACTCCAAGTTCATGTAGGTTTCTGATAACTCAACATTTCCTCTTCCATCTAATGGACATATCAAGCTTACTATGTCAAAACTGAATTTGTGAGCTCCTCTCTAAAACCTGCTCCACCCAGCATTCCCCTTCTTAATTAGTGATAATTTCATACTCCTAAAGGCTTCAGGCAAAATTCTTAATTCATTTTTGTCTCACATCCCATACTCGTATGTCAGCAAAGTCTATTAATTCTACCTCTTAAGATGTATTTAAAGTACAACCAGGTTTTACCACTTCCATTTCTACCATTTTGGTCCAAACCAACATTATCACATTCCTGTACTGCTTTACTCACTTTCTGCAGTCTCTCCTCTAACATCTATTCTCAATACAGAAACCAATGATCCTATTTAAAAAGGGATTATGTAGCTCTTCTGCTTAAACCACCCCAACTGTCATTCAACTCCACTCCACCCAGGATAAAAATCAAAACCCTTAGAACAGTGGTTCTCAAGATTTTAGTCAATCGACCCACCCTCTGATGGGTGGGAGAGTTGACTGTGGTTGAATGGACTCAATTCGTCTACTTGCCACCTCATTCACTAGAGGTCGAGCTGATTTTGTTCTTTTTTGACACTACCAAGTACACTCCCACTCAAAGCCTTCATGTTAACAGCTCCCTCTACCTAGAAACCCTCTCTCCATATATCTGCATGAATCCTGACACCATCTCCTTCAAGACAAATTTATCAGCAAGATTTACCATGACCATCCTATTTAAATTTGCATTCTTCCACCCTTTCCTCCAAGACTCCCACTTCCTTTTCTCAGATCTATCTTTTCCTATGGCATTTTTTTACCTTTTACTATTATATAACTTACTTATTTTTTGTGTTTAACTCTGTTTCTATCTTAAAATGTAAATTCCTTATTAGCAGGGATTTCTTTGCCTATTATAACCCCAGTGCTTAAATGCTGTATAGCACATATATGGCTTCAATATATATCTGTTGAATGACAAGTCCAATAAAGTCGGTATCATCATAACATGAGCACAAAAAAATTAAGAGCTGGGCCCCAAAAATTTAACCCCAGAGTCTACACATTTAGTCATTGTGTTACTCAATCTCTAAAAAGAATGAAGTCTCCTTTGGAGTAAACATATTTTGATATAAGAAAACACAATTCATTTTGGTTATTCTGGGAAGACTAGCAATACCACAATCCTCTAATAGTTGCTTAATAATTTTAATTGTTTTGGAAATTAATGGAATAGACAACATGGATATAAATTGTAGTCATCATTCAACTATTAAAGTGATAAGAGTAACATGGCTCAGAAGCACATTAGATATCAACACCACACTTAGAATAGTTATTCAAAATAGCAATCCTACAATCTAGAATGACATATTCTAGCTGCTTCCTTAACTCACACTTGTAACTGAATGAAGGTAGTGAAATGTCATGCTATAGTTACTTACTGGCATTCACTTTGCATGAATTTTGTCTTTCAATTTTTAATCTTAGCATTTCACTTTCCTCATTGTTTTTTGGTTTTTAATTAAAATTCTTGATTTCCTAGGCCCTCCCTGGTGGCGCAGCGGGTTAAAGCACAGCACAAAGAAGCTTAAGCCACTTCTGCATGTGTCCAATTCCCACCTGCCCCGGAGGTGACCACATGGCATGGCAGACCTCTCCTGACCAGCCCGCTGCTCCCCTCAGCAGTGTACTTCGTCGATCTGCCTGTTCTGCTCCCCACTCTGTCTCTCACCCTCCGCATCTCTGGCCTGCACCCCAGTTCTGTACGAATAGATAAATAAATCTTTTTTTAAAAAAAAATCTTGATTTCCTAAATCACTATGAAATTAATATCTCTCTCCAATCACTTTTCTACCCAATGCAAATATTAACTATCACAGGCTTTGTGATGGAGGTGAAGTTCGTGTCTTTGGCCAGGGATCTACTGCACCCACACTGCCCTCTGGCTGCCCACGATGCCACAATGCACAGTGTCCCAAGTGCTACTCTTCCTATCAGTTTTAATCTTTTCCATGCTTTTTCTCCGAGGTCATTTATTTCCTTAAGAATAATGGAGAAACTGACCCTCCCTGGTGGCGCAGCAGGTTAAAGCACTGCACTGAGAAGCTAAAGCCACTTTCACATGAGTTCGATCCCCGCCTGCCCTGGAGGAGATCCACATGGCGTGGCAGACCTCTCCTCACCCACCCCCTGCTCTCCTCAGCAGTGTACTTCCTTGATCTGCCTGTTCTACTCCCCACTCTGTCTCTGGTGAATCCTAGTTCTGTATGCACAAATAAATAAATCTTTAAAAAAAAAAAAAGAAGCAGAAAAAGAATGGAGAAACTACTGATATAATGTGGCCATGCCTTCTTCATGGATTGCAAGCCCCATAATTGTTTTAGGATTTTTTTAAGGGGAAACACTTTAAAATAAATCACTAATAGTGACAACTTTAACACTATGATAGACCCACAGATGTTTACTAGGAGTAGACAAAGTCCTGAGGACCCTCGAATTATGTGATTTACAGATCACATAAAAGAAAAGAAGCTGAATGTAAAGCAAAAGACAGGGACTGTTGATTCCTTATGCTATGTTATGCAGAGTATGGCCGCCCTAAATTGAGCCCAGTCTGTGTTGTAATGTGTTTCTGTGTGTGTACATGTGTGTTTTAAAAAGAGAGATAGGCAAACGGTGGAGAATTGAGCTATTTCCTAGATTCCTTTTAGATCCAAGTTTCAAGTTTTAAACTACAGTAGGCAAAGACTTTTCACTAATAGTATCCATCCATTAAAAAGTACATAATTATGGCCCTCCCTGGTGGCGCAGCGGGTTAAAGCACTGCACTGAGAAACTAAAGCCACTTCCTCATGAGTTCGATTCCCGCCTGCCCCGGAGGTGACCACATGGCGTGGCAGACCTCTCCTGGCCCGCCCGCTGCTCCCCTCAGCAGTGTACTTGTCGATCTGCCTGTTCTGCTCCCCGCTCTGTGTGTGGTGAATCCTCTCGCCCTCCGCATCTCTGGCCTGTACCCCAGTTCTGTATGAATAAATAAATAAATCTTAAAAAAAAAAAGTACATAATTATCTGTAAGACTATGCAGGAGGAAAAATAGATTATTTTATAAGCTAATATCAAATACTAATGTTTGAAAAATTCCCTTTGCTTTTCATCTAAATAATCTTTCTGAAGCAAATTGTTCCATAAATCCAAAAACACTGCTGTCAGTGTATTGAGACATTTGAAGTTACTCTATAAGTAACATAATAAAAAAATAAGCTCCTAGTTAGAAAATATTCTTTGTCATAATCATGAATGTTATGATAATTGAAGTAAATGTATTTCAAAATACTCATTTTATAATGTATCCATGAGAAACATGTGAGGACTGGCAAGCTATCTTAAGCCCCGTTGGACATATTCTTGGTCAGAGCCCTTAAATGACTATCTGCAATATTGTAAAACATACCTATAATGTTCTAATAAGACATAAATCAAAAATGTTTAGGGTAGCAACTCTCTACAAGGCACTCTATGGAGGACATAAACATAATTAAGCTATGTTCTTTGCAAATAGAGGCTTATAATATATCTAGTATAGGTAAGGAGGTTATGAAAAATATAAATTACAAATAAAGAACAAGTTCTATAAGAATAAATTTGTGAGGCTGCAATAGAAGAAAGCAAAAAAAATGCTTCTGGGGCAATGTGGAATATAATTACTCAATATCATATTATGTGTGTGTTGTGTGTATGTGCATGTCTGTTGTTAATCATATAAATTCCTACTACACACGAGTCACTGAGGAAGGCTTTGCCAGTACACTAAAACACATAAAACTAAATTAGTTTTATTAGTAATGCTCTCAGACATAATGATTTTAAAAGTATATAATAAGAGGTTTTAAAAAAATAAGAACACACTGGACGACATTCAAAGAAAAAGAACCCATAATGTCACCTCTTGGCTCACAATTCTCTTCTGCATATTCTCTTCTATCCTTGTCCATATGTGTACATAATAAAAGTTTGAAAAACAGAAGTGTGTGCCAAGGGGGCATGTGATCAGTTACCCAGTAACTCCTATGTTTACTAATTGCTCTGAATAGTCAGCTACAAGCAAGATCAATTGTCTGATGTGATCTAAGATTTTCAGAGAAAGCACTTGAAGAAAGGTGAAATTTTAATAAAGCAATGCAGCCAACTGCATTTCAAGAGAATAGATTAGTATTAGCAAGGCCAGAAGCTAGAAGATGAGGCACATGGGGAAGTTGTAGAAAGTCAAACTATTATGACAAAATTATATAATCATAGACTCAGATTTGTAAATTATCTCAAGAGCCATTTGGTACAATAACTGTAAGTTGGGGCCATAATTATGGAGAATTTGGCTATTAAACTGAAGGCAGCAGAAAGTATTCAAAGTTTTTGAGCCAGAAAAGTGACATGATCAAAGCAGTTTTTTAGTAGAAATTACCTCTCCTGAATATTGACTCTGAAGCAGGGAAGAAAGGAGTAGCCAGTCTAGACCTCCACCCTCTAACAGTTGGCATTCTGCCCAGCTTTCAAAATTCAATCAAGTACCATTTCTGAGTCATGCCTTCTTAGAAACTTCTAGTTATCTCTTCATCCCCTGAAGTCCCAAAGCTCTTGGTCTGTGTCTCTTTTATCTAAACTCTACAATTGAATAATAGTCTAGTCGCTGACTCCCCTCCAAAAAATATCATTACCTTGATGACTTAAGGTGTAGATGGATTACATTAATTTTGGTATCTTTACCTCTCTCACATTGATATTATCTAGCACAGTCACTATGATAGTTTCTTAAGAAATAACTATAAAATCATATTTTGATACTGGGTCATTTATAACCAAAAATTTGAAGAATTGTATCAAAAACATGTACTGCAGTACATGAAGAGATCCAAGAGTGGCCAGGATGACTGAAACATAAAGTTAGAAGGTAGGGTAGAGAGAAATAGTGACAATAAGGTAAAAGGTAAGACAAAGACAAATAATACACAGTCTTGGAAATCATATTCTGAAAGTAATAGGGAATCCCAGAAAGAATGAGAAAGAACATGAGACTTACAAGGAGACTTACAGAAAGGAGACTTACAGTAACCAATCCAGAGAGAGCCAATTTTAATAGTAACAATGATGATAGAAAGAAAGAAATAAGCTCAAAAGTTATCAGAGAGGAGAAACAAAGATAGAAGGACAATGGGGAAAGAATGACATCCAGAATATTTTGGTTTGAGCAATCGGGAGTTAACATCCATAAAGAGTGGAAATAACAAAGAAGGTATAAATTGTAAAATAAGATGGAAAGTTTAATTAGGAACTACTGGACTGAGGTGTCTATAAGATTATAAAAAATAAGATGTCCAGTACGTATTCCCGGAAAAGGTTCCAGAATGGAGATCTGGACTTAGATATATCAGATGAACTTGCTAACTACAACCAAGTTGAATCGGTGAATTTGATCAAGGATAATGCAGTAAGACAAGAAGAGAGGAGAACAATGATATAAAAACAGTTCTTAAACCATGGTCAGAGAATGAAGAGCTCTAAATTAAGACTGAAGAGAAGCTAAAACAGAAAGAAGAAAATGAGGAAGGTGACAGAACATGAGGAAAATGAGTGAAGGGGTATTGAAGCAAAGGTATAGATCACTTCAACAAGGAGCAATAAGTGGTATCTAATGAAGGGCTTAGAATAACGTACAAAGTTACTGTTTGTCTTGACAAAAAGCAATCTCAATAGAATAATATGGTTAGAAACAAGACTGCAGTGTATTGAAAAGCAAAGAAAAGTGAAGAGGAACAGATTCTAAATAAACCCAAACCTAGCTTAACTGGACCAGAGAAATTTATCCCTCAGAGATGCAGATTCCATGGCAAATGTCAGGGTATGCTTTTTTCATCAATAGAGCCCTCTAATGAAGGACGCAGAGGAATCATAACATTCACCCTATCCTAGAGTTGTGCTGTTTAATAAACAGCCAAATATGCTATTTCAATTAAAATTTAATATAAAAATTTATTTCTTGGCCCTCCCTGGTGGCGCAGCGGGTTAAAGCACAGCACTGAGAATCTGAAGCCACTTCCGCATGAGTTCGATTCCCGCCTGCCGCCTGCCCCGGAGGAGACCACATGGCGAGCCAGACCTCTCCTGACCCGCCCGCTGCTCCCCTCAGCAGTGTACTTCGTAGATCTGCCTGTTCTGCTCCCCGCTCTGTCTCTGGTGAGGCCTCTCACCGTCCCTGAGCCTCTGGCCTGTACCCCAGTTCTGTATGAATAAATAAATAAATCTTTAAAAAAAAAAAAAAATTTATTTCTTCTTCTTACTTGCCACATTTCTTCTATTCAACGACCACATGTAGTTGGTGGCTACTGTATTGGAAAGCACAGTTCTATTTAAATGCTCTGGAATAAATAAACTTTTTTAGAATATTCTTTATATTACCCAAGAAAAGTATGAACACTTACTGAGTATCCCAAGAGTGAGACTTAATGACATATCATCTAGAGCCATCCAAACACACTGAAGCAAAAGAGGGCAGAAATACTACATTATGTTGATACACCCTGAAGGATCTTTGTGAAGTCTCAGACTAAATATTGGGCAAGAAAAGCCTACATCTTCTAAGATTCAACTTCAAGATGAAGATAAAGACCAAAATAATAGAAAAGAACGAAAGAGGAAAGTGGAAGTCCTCTTACTTTTAACATGGTGCTTGGAATATTAGAATTTTTAACTTATCTGAATACATGCTACTAGTAAATAACACAGGCAAATTGTTCAACCCTATCTTTCTGCCTGACAGCAGTCTCAGCAAATAAACATTGAATTCCTAGGTACACACTGTGAAAAGAAGTCTTGTTATAATCTAATAAATAGGTTTCGATTCCACAACAGCAATAACCAAATAGATGGAAACACTATAATAACAAAAAATGATTAAGTATTAGGAGAGAATAAAAGAAGAATACAAAGAGAAAGACCAAGATTGTTTGGGAATTTGGTCTCAAGGTTCACATATACTGCTTCTAGCAAAATGGCAACAGAAACATTCCAGGAGATCAGTAAAGAGATATAATGAATGTTACAATCCATAGATTTTCATGGTGCTCATATAACAAGAGCTGAAATCTGCACACTGTATCATTTCAATTGTGAGAAAACAGGTGTTGAGACCTACCCAACACTTTGAAAAACAGACCTTGGTCTAGTGCTGTGGCATAGAGATTATCACTCTAATGGTCTGAATCTGGACACATCGTTTTCTTGAACTGCATAAATCTTAGGCACTCGCATGGCAAACTATGCCCATGGAACAAATGGAGAAGAGCACAAGAATTTAAAAGTTCAGCTAATAAACTTGCCTTTCTGTTCAAGCAACAAGATTTCTGAGCATATAGGGAAGTGAGTGAAGGAAAATTGGACTAGCTTTTATATATTTTTTAATTATATAAAGTGGTTATAGTAAATTAAAATAGTGAATTAAAAATATAGAATTCAGGGTGTTTTCTTTATAGAGAAGAAAGACGATATAAAATCCTTAAGCAG
The DNA here is from genome assembly GCF_000260355.1 of Condylura cristata. NCBI lineage: Eukaryota > Metazoa > Chordata > Mammalia > Eulipotyphla > Talpidae > Condylura > Condylura cristata. The sequence continues at coordinate 17,144,198 of NW_004567125.1, read as the reverse complement.
AAGGAAAGTTGACGCTTCCTTCTAGAATACTGGAATTTTAGATTTGGAAACTATATTATAGTTGAAAGATCAAGCTTTTAAAAGTCAGGAAATTCCAAAGTAAGCCTACAGCCATGCTTACTTGGACACATTACACATGGTACATATTTTATGGTCCATGTTTAACAAATAGTTGAAAGATGAAAAAAAAATTTCACATATTCAACATGGCAAAATAAATTCTATAGCAAAAAAAGAATATATTTTTCAGATGACCTGAACAATATTCCATTAAACTAATTTCAGCACTTTTTTATATTTAGAACAAAAGCTTGTCTCAGATAAAAATAAATAAATAAATGTATAAAAAACTGGGTATATCACCATCCTATAAATCTGAGAGGCGGTCCCAACACTTTTGGCAACTCAAAATACCCCATGAAACAAATGTTATTTCCTCATTTCCAGATCGTAATTTTCTATCTTTGGAACTTAAAAATACTTACATAATTATCTTCAAGTACAGCTTGACTTTTCTTCCTTGATGGAAACAGCATCTCTGCCAATTTTAGAATTTATAGCTACCACCATATTTTTTTAATTTTTAAAAGCACAAAAAATACCACAGCCCCTCAAAGTGATTTTGAAGTGAACATTTCTTCATCATCATAATTATCCCATGTCGCACTGAAAAGTACTACAACTCAGCATACAAATGGAAAGAACATTTATCTCCGAGTCTCAGTGTAAAATGTTATATTTGGAGATAATGCCAGCAACTAATAAGTAGTGTAGTGACAATCACTTTCCAGTCACTCTAAAATTCATAGCAAAGTACTGCATCTAGTAATCAAAATGTGTGAATGTGTATGACACTTTCTCGCTTTTACAGAGAAATATTTCATAAAACTTTATTATTTTGATCCACAAACAATCCTGAAAAGTACACAAGACAGGGATTATTTATGAATCCATTTATATATGGACACACAGAAAGGCTAAGTGACTTGAACAAACTCAGTGCTCACCAGTGGCAATTCCTAGAAATCCAGACTGCTGACACTTCCCAGACTTTCACTTAGGAGAAAGGTGAGGTGAGCAGTTTCAATTATGGGAAGTGTACAAAGTTGCTGGATTTTTAAAGAAGTCTGAGCAATGCTTCTTTTTTCTCCCAATATCAGAGAAGTCTATCTTATTGCTGGAAAAATAGGACAGTCACCTGGCAGTTAAAGAGAGACTATATCAAATGTCTGTATTTGAAAGCATTTACATATTCAAGATTCTTTGGAAACTTATCAATATAAAATTGTAGTCAAACAGCTTTTTAAAAATTTTTTATTGTTTTTAATATATTCATTATTTCATCCTTCAAACAGCTTTTGAGGTAAAAAAAAAACTTAAAATTTGCTGGGGAAGAAATAAACTCTAGTCTATTCTAAAATAAATAAAGGGGTAATTTGAGAAAAAAAGATTTCAATAAGAGTATGGAATAAAATTTAAATTGTAGTACTGATTACCCAGTATGTTCAAAACCTGACTCTTTCCAAGCTGATTTTGTCTTTGTCCACTGCCTCCTTTCTCCAGGATGCCACAAGGCAATATTGTAACATCCTTTTCACGTTAAGTTTTGGTGTCAAGTTTACATCAACATGTGCTACATTTTTATCGGAACCTAACCAGCATTTGTAATCAATAAAAGTCAACATTAAAGGCAGCCTTCCTGTTATTTCAAGTGACTCAAGGCTTTGTTTTTCTTTCAGATTCCTCAAAAAAAAAGCAAGTGAAGTTAATGGAGAATGTGTCAGTTTAAATTTTTACATGTGTTTCTTTATACTCTTCAATGATCAAGCAAGCTCCTAAAAGACGAAAACAATTTTTCTCTTTTATTTTTCCCCCATAGCAACTAGAGCTGAGCTTGGCACAGGCCACATGGAGTTCATAGACTGAGCTGAAAAGCAGACAGAAATTCCCAGGTTCTCCCTTCAGGCCTATGACAGGAGGTATATGGGAATCAAGGCAGAAGTGAAACATAGGAGAAGAGAGATAGGTAACACTTACCAGTCAGCCCCCTAAGAAGCAACTAGTTACTGAGGGAAAACGTGTTCATTAATAAGAAGGGAGGGGTGGTGCAGTTTTTTAAAGTGCATGTATTTTATACTGCAGAAGCAAAGAGCAGTGCAAGTGGTGGTATTCATGGCAGCTACAGGTCCCGCAAAATGCCTGTGGAACAAATACCCATCTGGAAGTTGGAGTGGGCACTACGGCCTAATAGACAACTGAGCAAAGGAACTGCCCTCTAAGAATGTTACAAAAAGAAAACAGTCATGAAAAACTATCTACTATCTGCACAGCAGCAGTAGCCAGTAGATGCAGAATAGATGTACACAACTAGGTAAGCCATCAGAATCACAGGCTTGTTTAGAATTGGACAGTTTTCTTGTAGCACACTATGACTTTCCTCCACAAAACAGTCTTATCAACCACTTGGGCAAATGTACAGTTTAGTTGAGATCACATGATCTATGTATGCTTTTCTTCTACATAAGGGTGTAATTAAATAAATTAGTTTGATGTTTTGTTGGCTTTCATTTTTTACTTGTCATTATTCTTGAATAATAGTTCAGATAACAGCCCATGGGTCCATTTATAGTTTGCATTTTACATATAATAGACTACAATTTATAGTCTTTTAGATATAACTGCATATGTCAATATGTGAAGTATATATATGAGCTATATATTAGACAGCATATGAAGCTAGAACCACTTTTATGCCACAAATATATTTCAGAATTAAAATCAAGATTCCTGGGGAAAAAAATCATTCCACTAAGCGGCAAGGAAAAATTGTGAGTTCGGGGTCTTGAAAATATCACATGATGACTAATCAACCAACTCTGAACACCTATGTGTAATGCCTACGGACAGTATCTGTGATACAGCTATATAAAACATATAGGACAGAAAAATGATACATAAACAAAGCTTTGAACAATATATACACTTTAAAAAGAGAATGTTCATCCAAAAATGTTATACAAAAGTTCATGAAGGACAATTTTTTAAAGGCCTTTATCTTCTGATCTAGGGATGTTGAAATATAAATTATATTTGACATTTCAAATGTATATGAGAAATTGTTCCCAAACATATTTAAGAGTGCATGTGGTACTGCTTATCTCTGGAAGTTCAAGTACAAACTGCAGCTCATCATCCAAAAGCAACGAGAATCTAAGACACATAACACTTCACAAGCCACAAAATAAAGGAACTGACTACTTTATGAGAGAATGTGGCTTTTGGTCATGAGGCCCAGATTTCTTCCTTAGGTGGACCCAGTTAATCATGCCATAGATCCTCAAAAGGTGGTGGGTGTTAGTAGAAATTCACAATGTTGTTCTAAACAAACCAGCAAGAGGAATACAGTAACTCACGTACTTTGCAAAGCCAATGAAATCTTCATGATTGGTGTTGATATAGGAGACTTGGATGTCAATCAACAGCAGTACCTGTCAGCCAAAGAAAAACACTTCAATGAAAACTAAAATATTCATAAATACCGGTTTCAGTGAATACCTACAAATTATTTATCTTCACTGAATTTTTAAAAGGATGCTATAGTTAGAAGGAAAATTTGCATTTTTTTCATTAGAGTCTTAATCTTCACTTAATTCACAAATTAAACATCATCAAGAAAAGTAAATCTGAGCACCACATGAAGACAACAACTTTGAGGCTTATAGACATGTACTCAACACAGAACCAAGAATTATTCTATTTCTCTAAAATGTAGACATGATGTTCTAAGGAAAGACATGTGTGTACAAGAAGACATGTGGCAGGAAGACCAGTTGGGGCTGCTCAGATCTTCCTTCTTCTGAAGGAATCAGGACACATTATCTCTTGTTTTTCCTTATCTCTTCTATCTCTTTAAACTCCTTCTGGGGAAAATGCATCTCAGAAACCAACTCAAAAAGGCAACTCAAATAAAAGTAGTTTCTATAGCTCCTAGAGATCAATAGGCTTCATCATCACAGCAAAACTTTAACAAGATATGTTAAAAGATCCCCTGTTAAAGTGATCCCCCTTGCCATTCCATCTAAATCAGTACTCCTGCTACTCTCTATCCTCTTACTTAGCCTCATTTTCCTTTATAGCACTACATCTAGCTAATATAGTAGGTTTCACATAATTCAATACAAAGAACCCATCTGCCATATCCACTGCTCCATCCCCAGTGCCTGGAACAGTGCCTGGGATATCAAGAACATACAATCAGATTTATCCAGAAATGAACTGAACACATGTTCCATTAAACGTGAAAATGTAGTCATAAGATATTTAAAAACTCTTAAGTTAGAGATTTGAAAGGTCCCCATGCAGAAAATCATCAAAGGCAGACAGGAGACTAGAGAGAAAATGTCATGGAGGGGAGCAACCAAAAGCAGATAACTTTGTTTGACAGACAATATTCAAAGCTAAGCTCCACTTCCAAAGTTTCCTTTTTTTTCCCAACTTTCCTAAATGCTGAGACTTGCTGGTAGAACTCCTTTGTTTTTGCTTTTGGTGAGAGACCTCTGAAAGGGATCCACCTCCCTTCACTGAAGATGAACTTGAGTGCATCACAGCACTTGTGGTAACAGTTGGCAGACATTCTGTAATGCGTGGGTATTCTATCGAAAAAGCCTTTCCTGATCCTCACCCCATATCCTCACCCAGGATATTAAGGAGTATTAAGCTTATTACTCACATATAACCTTAATATCATAATTACATTTTATATGTGGTGACTAGTTACTTATATACATTTTTGGTTGGCATTTCTCTTCCCTGCAAGACTGTAAACGCCAAAGAATCAATAATTATGTTTGTCTTGTTCACCATTTTATCTGCATAGTATTGATGTACTTAACATGTATCCACCCAATACGTGTCTATAGCTGTGGATATTATTACTATTGATGAGCCTTGAAGAACAATTTAAAGGGAGAAATGTATACCCATATAACTAGTATGTAGCCATTAATTGCTGCTTCTCGTTTACTATCCAATGCTACAGGCTCTTAGGCTTTGCTTTTATAGATAATCTCAGTTGGTCATCTGACAAAATCTTGCTGTGAGTCCCAAAGAGGCCTGCCAAAAGAGAGTAAATAGATTGCCCCGAATCCATTCCCACCACCAAACATGAAATCAAAGCACAGGAATTATTGGATCAGTAACATCATACTAGTATGAAAACATTTTGTATGACCAGATAGTTTAGTTTCATTTCTTAATGAACAAAGCTGAAGGAGGACAGATCATTATTAGATTATCTATTGCCTCTTCATCACTACAACAAAACCAGATCGCATTCAATGTTTTACTCCCAAATCCATTTGGCCAGGAGTTTGTATCAACAAACCATAATACTTAGGCACAAATAAATTGCTGCCACCATAAAGAGCAAAACATCTACATAATTCTCACCATTGCCAAAGGTTGTTATGAATATCTTGGACATTCACACACATTAACTTGGACTGCAGTATAGGAAAAAAAGAAAAACTATGGCTGTTCTCATTCATATTCCTGGAAACTGGGAGTCTGTGTTCATCCTAGGAAAAGAGCCAGGTCGCATGTGGGGGATGAAGAGGGAAAGAGTACATTTTTTCCTTATTTTTTCATTTTCTCAGAGTTTCTCACTGCCTTTTTCACTCACGGTTATTGAATATTTAGTTGAAGAAAAGTAGAGTCACCCTTGGGACCAGTAATCACCCACAAAGTCAGCCCTTCAATGTGCAATTACACATAGGGAAGCACCTGGAACAATAGCTGGCACACAGAGAAGCTTAAAAAACCTTTGTGTTACAAAAAACCTCACAGATAAATCTATGGTTTCAATATGTTTAATTCTGAAGAATACCCCTACCTCCCCCTGCAACAGAGTTCCCAGAGCAGAAGTTGGTAATAAATCCATTCCTTAAAAAGGAGAACTGCAAAAACACCTCAAGGTACAGAGGCCTGAGGAAATGGGTCACTGACTGTTCTGAAACACCGCACAGCCTGAAGACTCAGAGTTCGAACTCACATGTGAGATTTATACAAACTGACATGGTCACACTACCAAAAATGTACCATCCACACCCATGTTGGAAGTGACAACTACCAGCTTCTAAAGACAGTTGACCATCAGGTCAGGCTACCTGACAAAGACACTAAGAAGGGAAAATTCCACTGCATCCTTTACCTCTCACTAAGGGATGATTTATTCACTATGTTAAGTTGCAGATGGAAGACAACTTCCCTTGAAATCAAAAAAGGCAATTCTTTCTCTCTACTGTGTATCATAGCTTTTTAGGAAGAACAGAAACAAGTAAAACTAATGAAAAACTAAAAGCTGTATTTAGAGTATGTAATTCCACCCTCACAAAATGCATAAGAAGTTGCTCTCATTTTTATCTTTCTTTAAGAAGTAGAAACTGAAGTTCAAAGATGTCAAGTAACTTGTTCATTTTCACAGAAAGGAAATGGTAGTTTGGATGTGAACTCAGGGAATCTAAGCCCAAAACCCACAATCTCAACAGTGTTCAATTTGAGCATGTAGTTTTAATAAAAGAAAAACATGAAACAGGATGAAGTTCTGACTTAGATATGAACTCAAAGAGAATTAAAATAAGAATTATACTGGGCCCTCCCTGGTGGCGCAGCGGGTTAAAGCACTGCACTGAGAAGCTAAAAAGCCACTTCCGCATGAGTTCAATTCCCGCCTGCCCAAGAGGTGACCACATGCCGAGGCAGACCTCTCCTGACCCGCCCGCTGCTCCCCTCAGCAGTGTACTTCGTCGATCTGCCTGTTCTGCTCCCCACTCTGTCTCTGGTGAAGCCTCTCACCGTCCCTGAGCCTCTGGCCTGTACCCCAGTTCTGTATGTACAAATAAATAAATCTTTAAAAAAAAAAAAAGAAGAATTGTACTACTTTTTCCTCAATGTTGTTTTAATATAGGATCCCTGAGAGTTAAGTAGAGTAGATCATTATCTGAATTTTACAAAGACACTAAATTAAAACAGTTGTCTTATTTACGTAAGGGTAGGAGTGCACCTAAGTTTTGACACTGTCTGTGCCACTAGCCTCAGGCTATGTATTTGGCCCTTAGCTTGATTTCACTGGCTCATAAGTTCACAATTTGTTTATCTCCATTTTGTTACAAAACCTGTTTTCTGCACTTTTGACTACTGTGGTTATCCAAGACTGTGAAAACTGAAAACTAATGTAAACTATGAATCAAGGTTATAAACTGTTAAAGCATGATGGGGGAAAAAAAAAGTAGTAGCTATGAATTGCACAATTCAAGCAAAGAATGGAATCACTCACAACTGTCCCAACCTGCTGGGCCTCTATACATCCACCTCTTCACCTCCTCCCACCCCAGTTCACCCACCCACACCCGTGCATGTCACATGTGTTTCTCTCTTTATGGTCTTTCTGAGATCTCCCTATTTTATTTTGACTTCCTTCTTTTCTAGTTCTTTCTCTTTCCCCCTTTGCAACTCACCTGAGAATCACAAGATCTAGGAATGGATCTCTAACCTACAGTGGACTTCAGACATCCCAAGATTGTACATTCGAAAACAACATTCCAGAGAAGTGATTTGCACAAGAACAAACTGTTATTTTGTGGAGAATATATGGCTTAAGTCCAGTGTCCTCTCCCTGCTGTCACATTCCCAGCTGTGCCCTGGAATTGAACAGCATCTGAAAACCTTTGTGTTTCCCATGATCACGTTTTAGAAGTAATTAAGAAAAAAAAAATCCACTTAAATTGAGAGACTTTTACTAATTTTATGAAATCCTTAAGCTTTTTAATCAGTTATCTTCTTTTGAAATGAACTCTTTCAATTCACAGGCTGGTTTAGAAGAGCATTTCAAGACCATGCCTTATAAACCATCCATATGTACAAAATCATTAGAATTGTTTAAAAAGCTGTTTCTATATGTTTTCTCTTTCCAATCATGGTTACCATGGACAAGTTGATAAATATCATTGTCCATTCTCAGGAAAAGAATTAAACCGCTAAACATTTTCACGACATTTAAGAAGCTCAAGGGTCCATTACAAGTTAAAACTCTGTCTTAAAGAGAAAAATGTGATATCATTCTGTATTAGAGGTTTGCAAAGTGGCATGTACATACATGTTAGTGGTATACATTATGATCCACGAAGCACTGAGAAAAACATAATGGCACTCCTATTATGGCTTTTTTAAGTTTTATCTTTATAAAGTCTTTAACATTTGTTTATTTCTAGTATACATGATATACATAAGATGTTAATATAGCATAGTGACATATGTAGTATAAAATTCATAAGTAAAAATAAACACATGTTTGCATTCTCAGCTTTTTTTTTTTTTCATTCAGGGCTAGGCTAACCAGAAAGCCATGAGAGAATCTTTACTGCCCAAAAGGAACCAGCCCCCACTGTGGCCTCTCCATACCTGGTCCTTTGTCTTCCCTTCTCTCTCACGGATGTGGTTAGCAACTATCCTTTCTGTTTCCTCGCAGAGTCTGGGAAAGTTTGCCAACTGTCAGGAAAAACAGATTTGAGAGATAATTAATACTCAAAAATTTGCACCACACAAAAAAGGAAGCAGTTATAAATTATGATATCTTATAGAAAATAGGCACTATAATTCTGGAAGTAAAAATGAAATATTTTGAAAACCTAAAGAAAAATGATATAACACTGAAGAGACTCCAAGAACTATAATCAGAAGTAACTACATTATCTTAAAGAAAAGAAAAACTTCAAACCAGCAAATATTGTTCCTTATGGAGAAATTAGAAAACAAGATACCATGTAGCCTTTTGCTGTATAGAGTTGGCACTTAATAAAGTTCAAAGATGAGGAGGGCAGAAATAAGAATGAAAAAGATAGTGACTAACATTTATAATGTTTACCACATGCAAGCTATGAATGCACCTCATGAATCTCAGCCAGCATTCACAAGAATCAAAAGAAATAGATGACATTACTAACCCCATTTTATAGAGGAGGAAAGCAAAGCAGAGAGGTTAAATAACTTATTCAAGATAAAATAGCTCAAAATTAGTTGATCCATGATTCTAATCCAAGCCCTTGGACTCCAAAACCAATGGTATTATCTATTACTCTTTGGGGATAATTAATTCCATGAACCAGAGAGATATTTTTAATTCTCCCCTAACAGATGAGTGTATAGATATTTCTAGGAAAATTATTTTTTAAAAAATCAAGTCAATGACTTATCCCATCTAAATTAGGCAGATAATAGTCCAAGATGTAATTTATAAGTCAGTGGTTCATTACAGTTGGTTTCAATATAGAGAAGAAAATGAGCGGGATCCTTAGAGGCTGCATAAGGAGCTCTAATCTAGAACTAGTACTTACATGTAGGTGTGAGGGGAAAGACTAGGTAAGATGGATCTTCATATCATGTGTGATGATATAGGGTGAGGTTCAATGAGGTGAAAAGTGAAGCAAGATCAAAAGAGTGTGAAGAGACTTGGGACAAAACTAGTAAAATAAATAGGGGCAGATCAAGCATTGTCTTTGCTTAATTGTTAGGAATGCTGGTTACTGAAGCAATCCAGATGAGAAATAATGGGGATTTGGACTGAGACCATATAAGTGGGAAAAGTGGGTGTTTAAGACAGGCAAAGTTAATTCCAGTTATTATTTTTTAAAAAACCTGAAAATTAATAAGACTAACACCAAAATCTCATGTAAAAACAAGCAAACTACATGATTCAAAAAAATTAAATCAACACATAGAAGAAAAATAACTGGGCAAATGATCACAGTAATGCAAAGAAAGATAATGAATATTGTATTGACAAAGTGCTATATCTTTTTAAATTGTTTTTTTTTCTTAAAGATTTACTTATACATACATACAAAAGCTGAGATGCAAGCCAGAGGTGCAGGAGAGTGAGAGTATTCACCAGAGACAGAGTGGGGAGCAGAACAGGCAAATTGACTGAGATACACTGCTGAAGAGAGCAGCAGGTGAGACAGACGAGGTCTGCTGTGCCATGTGGGTAACCTCCCTGGCCTGGGATCAAACTTGTACTTTAGTGGCTGTGATAGCTTCATAGTGTTGAGATTTAACCCCTTGAGCCATCTGATAGGGTATATTTTTATAAGGCTTAATACTAGTGAAGATATACTGAAAATACAGTACAGTTTAAATTTGCTGATGTGGTGCCAATGAGAACAACCTTTCTGGAAAGCAATTTGGTGATATGTATCAAAACTCTCTAAAATATTTATTAAACTTTAATAAAATTTAATAAAATATTAAACTCTCTATAATAATTATTAATTATTATTATTTAAAACATTTATTAAATATATTCTTAAACTTGTTTATTCCATAGTATTCTGGGCAAAAAAAAAAAAGGACATCCATCACAGTATTACTTAGCAACAATAAGCCAAATAAATAATACTCTACAAACCAACTAAGTATCCAAGGATGTTAAATCAACTAAGGTAGTTCTATAATGAGTCATTCCAAATAATATCTAATGACATGGTAAAAAATTTTATAATATGACATGATTGAAGAAAATTAGGTTTCTAAGTATATAATGTGACCATACACACAGTGTCACAAGCCTCAGTATACCTTTGATATCCTTCAAAAATATAACTCAAAACTTTACAAATCCCTGAATTCTTTTATAACACATAAAATTTACCCAATCTTGTAGGTAGTTAGAACTAAAGCTCCCTGAGGTAACTCCATGGTCCCCTCGGTCGCTGTACAACCAATTTTATAACATGTGTGATGCACATTAGTCTTAGCAAGATATCAAACTACATTCTTTCAGAGAACTACCCTTGCAACAAACTACATATAAATATTGAATCCCATAAAGCTGCAAGTCTACTGTCTGCACACAGAAAAAGATGTACACAAGACTACAAAATTTTAACAGCAATAATCTTTAGAACGAGATTTTACATAGCTTTAATTTTTTTCTATATGTTCTCTACAGTTTCCAAATTTTTCTACAGTGGGCACAGAGTGCTTTCCTAATATCAGTAAAAAGCATAGATGCCTTGGTTGGCTCAAATATCACAGCCCAGTGTCTCCTCATGAGGTCACCAAACCATTACTCCCTTGTTGGAACTCTTACTGAATCTTGAGATATATGCTTATTTGCAGGCTTATTTCAAGCATAATTGCAAGATACAAATAGCACTTCCATGTCGAGTTTTGGATACATTCTCCAGGAAAAGTACTACTATCCCAGAAACCCCTTTTATGTTTTAAGAATACTGCCAGTTACTTTTCATGAGCTTTATAAAAGATATCAAAGATTGGAAGGGGTATTTGATTGGAACTAGTTCTTGTTCTTGACGAGAACAGCCTGCATAGTATATCTGGCACTCAACACTAGGCCACCGGTGGCCCCCAGAGCGATTCCTCTGCACTCATAGAGCTGCCAAGTTATCAGGGGATGGGTCTGTGCTCTCTGAGGACAACCACACTTACAAAGACACTCATTCTTGCAAATATGCAACTGCAGAAGCTACAGTGATTTACAGAGAAGGGTAAACCAATGTTACCTCCATTTAAAAATAAAATGACTTTAGAAAAGGGATGATAGCAAATCATTCATTTTTAAAACACCACAGAACTGCAATATAATAGTAATCCCATCTCCATTTTACATACTCTTATCTAGGATTGAACGTATTCGACAATGTAAGGATCTTGTTCAATCTAAAATCCTCATCGCCAACCTCCTCTCCCCCTTTTTATAAACTTATACATTTTTATGATGTTTTATGTTTTATGTGGAGGTCATACTTTGTCAATTATGTTGGTTTCAATCCTACAAAGTGTTCATATCTGCTTTAATAAAAGTCACTGGGAAGCAGGGAGTGGAGGCGGCTGCAACACTTCAGCCATGTTCTCAAGATAATAGTCTTAGCAAAAGACAAATATTCTTGAGTTATTTTTTGTTTTTTAAGAAAAAAAAAGGTTCTGAAGTGGAAATATCAAAATGTTGGGTTGAATTGCTGGTTGTTTGAATGTAATGTTTCAGCCCCATTTTTTCTCATAATGTATTTAAGAAGAAGGTGAAAAAAGGTCCTGAATTTTGATTAGGCTTTCTGCTACTAATTTCTTTAGTTCATTCACTAGAGTCCCTGCTCAATATGCATGACCTTTTACTTCGTTTTAAAAGATATTCAATTCTGATAGTTTGTTTTAATCCTTTACAGTGTTTTACTAAAGGTACATTTGGCTTCTCAGGTGATTTAAATCACTATAGCTATTAATCCTTTCATTTACGATGTTGAATTAAAGATCTTTAGCTATGAGATGTGTCTGTTTTGCGAAAATCATCAGAATTCTGATCATGTATGTTAAGATCATATTGATCTAGAATGCATCATCTTTAGGCCTTTATTCCTCTTTTAATTATGTAAATGTTTGGGAAATTCATGTATACAGATCAATGAATTAAATCTTTGTTATTAAATATAACAATTTTATATTCTTAAATTTATTTCACATTAGGCATTCACTTAAATATCAATGACTTTATGTTTATAATAAAGCATCTGATATTGAAATCTTAACAGTTTTTAGTGGCAAGTTACTCTACGATAGATTATCATACCAGAAATATTTTACAAAAATCAATGAAAAACACAAATAAGTAAATGGTTAAAACTGTTCAGAGGATTTGATGCTTACGTAATGACAGTGAATCTCCCACAAAAAAATTGAATCTATTAAATGATAAGCTCTTCCTAAGTAGTTTGTTGTTAAAATTTCACTCTTCCTGCCTCCCTGGTGGCACAGCATGTTACAGCACTAAGAAGCTAAAGCCATTTCGGCATGAGTTCGAACCCTGCCCAGCTGGAGGTGACTACCTGGTGCAGCAGACCTCTCCTGATCTGCCCACTACTCCCCTCAGCAGTGTACTTCATCCATCTGCCTGTTTTGCTTCCCACTCTGTCTCTGGTGAATCCTCTCACCATCCCTGTACCTCTGGCCTTACCCCAGTTCTGTATGCATAAGTAAATAAATCTTTAAAAAAAATTTCTCTTTTCCTGAGTATTGTTAAATAATAAGGATGAGGCCATGGAAAAACAATACAACTGTAAGACTTAAGAACTGAAACTTTTTAAACATGTAATTCTAAAAGAGAAAAAAATAATGCTTATTCTAGGAGAAACTAACACCACATTAAAAAAACACACAAAAACATGTAACAAATTCTAATATTTTAAGTGCTATTTAGGTTAGTACTTAATTATTTGAGTGGAACCTCAATATAAAACTTTAATTTTAAGCATGGACCACATTTTTTCCCCAAAGGAAAAAGAAATTACTTGAAAGACATTTCTACCTCATAAAGCAAAGCTTACACCCCTATAAAATTTATTAACCATTGATTAATCAGATCATGAGCACCAAGCTATTAGGTTTCTCTTGGAACAGGCACAAGACCAAGCAAGATTTCTGTATCTCCAAGACTAACTAGTTCAATGCCTTAAGCAAAGTCTCAGGTTATTAGGTGGCCATCTGTTCATCGCTCCATACCAAACATCACTGAGAAAATAAACTAAAACCAGAACAAAATTTCTTGTATGCACATAACTTGAGTTGATTGTTTTGGCTGATCTAATGATATCAGCTCTATTTTGATCAAAATGTTGTAAACTCTCCCATGTTGGCCCTCACCACAGAGTAGCAATAATGATTTTACTGTTCATAAAAACAAACAATAATTTTATTCCATTTCTTTTCATTAAATTATGCCCCTAAATCCCTAGTAATCACTTGTGTGTTTGTGTGTAGCATAATGCTGGGTTTATTCAGTAGGTGAGAAAAATACTTATTTGGACATCAGAGGTTTGTCATAAAAAAAAAAAAAGAAAAACACAGAAGCATTCATATGCACAAAGGTGAGAAATAACTCTGATATCAAGAACTCAAGAAACTACATAAGAGTAAGTGGGAAAACTCCTTATTGACTATTCTCTGTTTTATGAATGGCATGGGAAGTCTCAGAAGACTTAAATAAAGTTGGTAAAAGCAGCCAGATACCATCCAGGTAGCATTGTGTACAATAGCCTTTTCTAAGTGGACAAATCCTAAATTTCTAAACTTCAAATATTTTCTGCCAGTGGTGGGAGAAAAGGTAAGACATATGATGGAAAAATATATCATTTTTTCTGAAAAGAGAAATGAAAAGAATTCTAAGGTTATTTACTAAATAAAAAGGAATAAAGATATAAGTTCTAGGAAAGAAGAATCCCAACTGAGCATGGTAAAAGATTATTAGAACTCTGGTGGTGGGAATGGAGTGAAAATATATATTTGTAAATATCTGAATTTATAACTCTGAAAACATATACAATGTTGTAAGCCAACTTTACCTTTATCAATATACATATGGTGGGGGGAGGGGAGTCCATGTTGGGTAGACTTGAAAGAGAAAGGTAGTCAGAAGAGAATACAGTCTTACTAAGTAATTCAGAGAACTTCCTAATAGAGTCTGAAGGTGGGAAGGAGGAATGTGGAGAGCTGTGGTGATAATGCAAGGGTTGAATTGGGGAGGAGGGGGGAATTAAACATTGTTTTAAAATGGAAAAAAAAAAACCTTCCTAATATCAAGTCAGGATGGGATTAATACTGCATCAAAAAATACCTTAAAATAATAATCTGATTTTTATACAAAGTAAAAAACCATGGTTACTTTGGCCAAACCTATGGAAAAGCTCCATTGAAGCCTGATGCTTTGCAGGCATTTTCCTCTCTGCTACAAATGCTTGCAAATGGTTATCAAGTGGCTACTTAAACCAGACTCAGCATCACCTGCCAAGTCAATGAAAGAAGACTCCTTTATTTCAATTATTCCTCATATGTGTGTGTATATGTATATATATTTGTGTATATATGTATATATGTATAATATATACATATATGTATGTATTATATATAATAATATAGAGATGTAATATGATACATGTATTATACATATACATACATGTATATGGCATAAACATGTGTGTGATGGTGTGTACACCTATGATGTGATGTATGTGATGTATATGTTACATATGTGTGTGTGACTTATACATTATATATATATATATATGTATATATATATATATATATTACTGAAAACCTGGATGTTTTTAGGGGTTGTAGTTAGAGTGATGAACATCAAAAACCAAGTCCCTACTTTCATGTAACTTGCATTCTCAAAGTACCTTTGTTTTCCAACAACAAAAGACATATAGTGTGTAATTCACTTGGTCACATGTGCTGCACAGAAAAGTTTGGTAAGTAAAGAAAGGGTGGTGTCTGTGTTTGTGTGTGCTGGAAGGGAGGCATACACACTTG
The DNA here is from genome assembly GCF_000260355.1 of Condylura cristata. Taxonomy (NCBI): domain Eukaryota; kingdom Metazoa; phylum Chordata; class Mammalia; order Eulipotyphla; family Talpidae; genus Condylura; species Condylura cristata. Next base: position 17,128,823 of record NW_004567125.1, on the reverse strand, counting down.
TATATAGAAAAGTCAGAGAAAGATTGGAGAACATTTGAGCAGAGACTTGAGGAAAAAGCAAAAGTGTGATCCACGTAGATATTCAAGACAGCTTTTCCAACACTGAGAAGAAGTACAAAAGCCCTGTGGTCATGGAGTAACCAAGAGGTTAAAGAATTGACCTCTTGAAGAAATGAGGCCATGGTTGAAGGGGACTAGGAGGAGGTAAAAAGAGGAGGAAGTGAGTTTAGAGATGAAAAGGGGCAAGATCATGCAGAGCCTTGAAGTCCATGGTAAGGACTTGAGATTTACTTATCTAGTTGTGAGCATTCAAGCCAGGTATTTTCTTACCTAACAATGTCACAGAAAAATCAAATAGTATTTTTCAATAGAAGATTATTCCCTGTATTTCTTTCTAACCATCAACTAAGATATCTTTTATTTATTTGTAAGGTTTTTTTTTTTTTCCTAAACAGAAAACAACTTTAACTAGTAGAAATCATAATGATGCAAGAATATGGTTCCTGAGAGGCCAGATATGGCATAGTTGCTAAGTTGTGGTTAAAAAAATAAGATGTTTGGGGCCCTCCCTGGGGGCACAGCAGATTAAAGCACAACACTAAGAAGCAAAAGCCACTTCAGCATGAGTTCGATCCCCAGCCCTGGAGGTGACCCACATGGTGCGGCAGACAGCTCCTGATCCACCTGCTGCTCCCCTCAGCAGTGTACTTCCTTGATCTGCCTGTTCTGCTCCCCATTCTGTCTCTGGTGAATCCTCTCACTGTCCCTGCACCTCTGGCCTGTATCCCAGTTCTTTATGCATAAATAAATAAATCTTAAAATAATAATAATAATGATAAGATATTCCTCTCAGTGCATCTTGAAAAGGAACTGGGACCCCCACAATGATCACTGGAGAGAAGGTAAAGAAAATCAACTGAAAACAGTTGCCTGACAGAAAAATTCCAAAGATAAGCTGTCCCTGGAGTAAAGCCAAGTAGCTCACAGAGATCTAATATCCCTGTCTTGTCTGGCTGTGCCCTAGAGACAATAGGGAGAAAACACCTCAGAAGTACATCCCCCAGGTTAGAAGACTGGTTTTGCTCTTTGTTATCTGAACATACATAAATCCCATGTTTTTCCCTAATGTTAATGTAGCATATTTATGCATAATGTATTTTATTTATGCATAAATATCTTATTTTACATATAAGACATTCAACACACTGGATTGTAAATGAAAATAAAGTTTTAAGTTTAATACACACACACATATACATAACACAGCTAGCATAACTAGATTGGGTAGTCTCAGTTTTATTCTTATTTATTCTTATTTATGGAAGTATTAATGGTTTCCCCTTTCAATCACAAAAATATCTTGCATTTAACAAGAGACTGTGGAGACAGTTCAAGAGTGACTTGATGGTGGGAATTTTAGGGGGATTACACTTGAGAGGAGAAATCAAACATTGTACAAAAATGAACAATAAAATAAAATATATATGTATAAGTAAATATGTATTTTTTTTAATTCTGCATTTAGGTGATAAATTACATGGTCAACTTTCCAGGGCTCATTTTCATAAGGGATCAAGTAAAAAAGTCCTAGGACATGCAACTTTAATTAGGATTATTTGACTTTACAAAAGATTTTAACTAGAGTAGTAAAAGAAATGAGGGTAAGCATCAATCCAAAATGAAGAATAAGAAAAAGGATATTTGAAAGAAAACCTGGCCAAACTTTATCATTTTAAAAGTAATGATTAAAATATTCTTTAAAAACTAAGATTTTTTTGGCATCAAGGTAAATTTAGATCTGGACTGTTAATAAATATTCATAGAAAGTCCCTTATGTAGGCTTTGTCATTGTGTGGGTGCCAGATATAAGAAGATAAGGGGCACAGCTCTTAAAGAAGTATAAAATCAACAAGAAGAATCATTCACACAAACCAACACATTACAAATCACAATGTGGTATCAAAATGCTGTGTCAGAAGTAAACGTAGGGATATTGAGTGAAAGAGAAGGGAGGGAGGAGGGAAGCCAGGAAAGGACTCACAGAATCCCTGCAGAACAAAATAATGATAGAGCAGAATTTTAAAAGAGAAAAGGGAGTGCAAAATTTTCTCCCAATCAGTAGGGTGTCTCTTTGTTTTGGTTAATGTCTCTTTTTCAGTATGGAAGCTTTTTAATTTGATGTAATCCCAGCTGTTTATATTTTCCTTTACTTTCTTTGCTTAGGGACATGAGTCTTTAAAGGTGTTACTGAGATATATGTCATGTAGTGTTTTACCTCTATTTTCTTGTATATATTTTATGGCTTCAGGTCTTATGTTCAATTATTTCATCAATTTTGAGTTTATATTTTTGTGCATGGTGTGAAGTAGTGATCTAGTTTCATTTTTTTGCATATAATGGTCCAGCTTTTCTAGCACCATTTATTGAACAAACTGTCCTTGTTCCACTGTCCTTTGCTCCTTTGTCAAACAAAGATCAGTTTTCCACATATATGTGGCTTTATTTCTGGGCTTTCTATTTGGTTCCATTGGTCTGTGTGTCTGTTTTTTGTTCTAGTACCATACTGTTGTAATTATTATGGCTTTGTAGTATAGTTTGAAATCTGGGGTGTGACACCAAAAACATTAATTTAAAAGGAAACCTGCACCCCTATGTTTATAGCAGCACTACTTACTATAGGTAAGATTTGGAAACAACCCAAATGCCCAAAAGTAGAAAAAAAAAAAGCTAAATTGATGTCATTCACAGAGCTAGCAGGGATTATGTTCAGTGAAATAAATCAGAGGGAAAAAAAGAAATATATTGAATGGCTTCACTTTGGGAGGGATATAGGGGAACCAAATAAGATCAGAGGGAAAAATAATAATAAACAAAACAAAACTAACAAGCAACTATAAATTAGAGACATTCTACAGGGAGAGGAGTCAAAACAAGGGTGGGAAAGCACAAGGGACTATGGAGATGGTGCATGGGTTACTAGGTGGTGGTAATTCTGTGGGTACTACACCTGAGAAAATGAAAGCAAACATTGCACAAAAGCAAACAATGATGTAAAATGTATATAAATAAATAAATTATATTTTTTAAAATGAGAAAGGATGACAGGTAAGATGGGATGGGAATAGTGGGGCAACAGAGGAGACATTGTAAACAAAGATAATCACATGTGCAGATATAAAAGACAAGAAAAATCTTGAAGAATAGTGCAAATCGCTCAGAAATTAACTGAAACAAGTAAATAGTAACGAGGTGTACAGCTGGAGTAGTCAAAGATCAGAGGACAAAATTAAATACAACTGTAAATTATTTGAGCTTTATTCTCAAGATATGAGGAACTATTGAAAATGTCTGTATTTTAGAAGGAACTTTGACAGTAGTAGGAGGAATAAATTTGAGAGTGACCAAACTGGAAGTAGAAAGATCAGCTGAGTACATTGGAATAATTTGGTTTAAAAAGCTGTTCAGGGCTAAAATGAGGGTGAGGCTGGGAGGTGGAGAGTGGTTACAGTAAATAACTGACAGTGTCAGGAAAGATATTTGAGCTGGAGATACAGATTTGGGGATCAGCAATATTTTAAGGAGATTATGTTCAGCCAGGGGAATGACAATGAGAAGAAAAGAAAATCAGACACCAGCTCTGTACAACTCCAGCTTTTGAGGCAGCAAAGGTGAATCAACTCTTGAAGGATATTGGAGGAACAATCATGAGAAACATGGAAGAAAATGTAGGAGAGGTATGTCAGCAACAAAGGAAAGTAGAAAATTTAGAACACAGTATGGGCATTTAGATGGTCTATAAGATTTGCCAGACAGGTCTCTATTGGTCACTTGCCGTAAGGATGTGAATAGAGTGATGGAAGCCAAATTTCAGAGGGCAAAAAATATACTGAAGATGAGAAAGTAAACAAGCATAAACTGATTTTCTCAAAGTAGTTTTGCTATAAAGGATAGGAATGGAGCAAGCAACAGATTTTTCATATAGATGTCACTGCCTTTAAGTTAAGAGAAACATATTTATATGCTGATTGTTTCTTAATGTAATGGAGAAATTGATGACTCCGGAAACAAAAGAGTAAGTTCTTCAAGGAGGTAAAAGTGCAGGAGAAGGGATACTACCTTGGTCAGGAATATTAGTGCTATAAAGGCTGGAAGAAGGAGAGGCAAGACTGGGGAAACTGATCCATTTGAAGGGTAGATGAGGGGAAATTAATGTTCCAATTTTTGTGACTCCTATTTTCTCTTTCCAATAATTGCTGAAAGTTCAAGGACAATAGTGAAGTGCAATGTGGCTTAAAGAGATAGTTAAAAGTTTAATATCACAGTGGGGAACACTGAAAGTTACTAGCTATTACAATGTAATCACACAGATGATTTTATCCCCAACCTCTTCAGCAACCTGGAGGGGAAGGGGGCAAATGACAGTTGGTACATTTGTGACCAGCCTAGGAGTTTCAGTGTATGGCAAAGTTAATCCACACAATTGAAGGAATAGGTCATAAAGTTAAGGGTGGGTGCCCTGGTTGTCAATTTATTATCTCTTAACTCTAAATTCAATCTCTCACCCCCTCTGTGAAAATAATTCTGACTCCTTTAAGTATTTTTACTTTGCCAGATGGTTCAACAGGAAGTTTATGGTGGGCGTTGAGGAGGTGCTGGACTTAGAAAGGCACAGCAGTAGAAAGGGAAGGTTTGATCTAGGTGCTGGTTTGAAGGGAGTTAAGTAAGCTTCTGACTGGCAAGGAAGCTACAGCTTCCCCTGATACTCCTGGTCCCACCTTCAACATTATTATAGCAAACTGCCTCCCTAGGACAACTTTTTGCTTCTAGCATACTCCAGAGGGAAGATTTCCAGTAACTTCTGCTGTTCATTGAGCCATATATGGCCCTGCTGAAGGAGGTTCAGATCTTAGCTTTGAGCAGGGTCTTCTTTCCAGATGCTGCCCAAAGGGAAGGTCCTTAGCACCTACTCCAATATCTACTATTCCTACATTCTGTCATCTCTTAATTTCTTGTAATCAGTCCTTAGTACTCAACCCTTTGGTAGAGTTAACAACTTTCTATAGTAAACAGCCCAGTTCAAATTACTGTACACGCTTTCCCTTTGAATGGATTCAGATTGATAGAATGGTCAAAAAAAATAAAATAAAATCAGGAGACAGGATGGTTGGAATACAATGAAGACCAAAGGTCTAAAGATGTCTTCAAGTTTAAAGGAAGTTCTGGGGAAGATAAAAGGATTAGAGAGAAGGAAAGATGGGAGTTTGGAGACAGAAATTAGGTATAGGAAGAATCACTTTTTCCATTTTTCTTCCCAGAATGCTTCACAGCAAAGAGAAGAAGAAAGGAAAGAGGTTTCAAATATCTTGAAGAATGCAAGGAAGTGGCCAGGAGTTGGTAGCAACAGGAGAAAAGGTGGCAAAGATGCTGTCAGATGAGCCTTAACTGAATCCTTTATTATTGTGGTACAATTCATATATTTTACATGGACAAAAATAAGTATGATTTACAGTATCTTAAGATAGACTTCAGTTGAATGGGAGCTTCTAGAACTTCCTTGTAGCACTCTGAAGTCTCAAAGACATTTCTAGAAAATTTACTACTGTGGAAAATTAAGACTGCTTAAATCAAAGGAAGGGAGGGGGAACTATGGTTTTCCTTTTTGATTAATTGCTGTACCACTGTTCTTTTCATGGTTAAGTGAGTTTCATATTTTCTTTAGACCTCATTAGGTACCAAAGTTCAAGCAGGACAACTTTGAGGCTATATGAATTCTGCCATTTTGCTAGCGCTGGCTGTTGGATCCACCACTCCACTACCACTATTAAGTTCTTTGTTGTTGTCATTAAAAATCTTACAAAAGGGCTGTTTCTGGGTATTTTGGTATGTATTCTATTTTAAGGCTGTATATTTATTTTTCATAAATTATTCTTGGAGGCCCAGTTTTCATCCCTGTCCATCTTGTAAGTGCCATGTCTTCATTATCTAGATCCCAGCTAGCAGGGCCATCTCCTACTCCTTTCTGGCCTTCTTGAAAGTCTTCCAACAGTCAAAAATTGTGAGGGTCTTTTGTTCCCAAGTGCATGGTCTATGGCAGCTTGTGTCACTGTCACACAAAGATGGACTCCCTCTAACAGAAGACTTTTTATAGGAAGATGGATGCATGATATTTGGAAGCCTCAAAAAGAAAAGTAGGCAAATGCCATGACTGATCCAGTCCTTAGATGCTTTGGTTTGGGTCAATAAATGTCCTCCAGTGAAGAGAAATGCAAGATAAACAACAATCTCAGGGAGAACGCTAGGTTTTATTTAAGGCAAAAAATAAAAGGTTTTGAGAAGGCAACACAAACATGCAACCACCGCTGATCAAGAGAGAACAATAGAAAGGGAGGTTCAAAGGGTGGAGTGCAAAGAATAGAAGCCAAGATGTGTCTGGAACAAGCTGTCTCATCCCATGCCATCAGGACCAACTGTTGGTTTTTCCAGTAAGTTGGATACAATGGGAAATGATAAAAAAAAAAAAATCATACATACCATAAACACTTTATATAACTTAAAACATAAATGTACACACATGTGCCAATCTTTTGATGTCAAGCCAAGGCCTGTTCCTTGCATATGGATTTGCTGATTGGAGTTATGCGTCTTCTGTCTTACATAAACCACATCCTTCATCTATGATTTCCCGTTTTGCTTTCTTTACAGTGGAGGGAAAAGCTAAAGACTTGTGAAATAATCTGAATGCAGAGCTCATCAAGGTTTTTATGACACCCCCACATTCTTTTAGCATTGTCCTGCCTCCATTTTGTCAATAAATAGCAGTTTTTTAAAGATAACTAATCAAGTTTTCCAACATGTAGTATGGCCTTTGGAGGGTAGACTGTTTAACTTGTGGAACAGGAGTACAGGGGCAATCTAGAAACCAGTGTCTGAAAAAGACATCTGTGTGACAGGCTGGGAAATCTGTGTGCCTAATAGAAGATGCTGCAGTAGTTAATTCAGTATCAGTGAAGATCAGAGAAATTTACATTATTATATTTTTAATTACCAATTAGTATACTATATTTACTGAGGTGTCATTGGTTTACAATACTGTACAGAGGAATAGGAACACACCTCTTCAGATCTTTGCCACCACACTATAACAACCACCAGGGAACCATAGTTCTCCACTGGGCCCCCTGCACACTGGTTGCTTTTTGAGTCATAGACAAAGACAGCAGGATGTGAAGTGTTATTCACTGGTTTCAAGTTTCCAAATGAGGAAGTAGTATAAAATGTATTTTCTGTCCCATGTATATTTTTTATCCTTTCCTTAACTCCTATGGCCTTTCCTATTCTGGAGAAGACAGATTAGGACTCTAAGGGGAAGTGTGAAAGAAAAGAAAGAGGCCTAAAAATAGGTCCGAATTTCCACAATGTCTCCTGGACCGTGAGCTAGTTCCATTTCACTCTCTCCTTTTAGTACTGATGTCCAGGAACATCACCTACTTTCCTTTTCTACTACTTCCATCTTTCCTTCATCTGAGTTTTTCTGCCAGATAACTGGGGATCGATATACATATTAATCAGCATTCTTTATATACCTCATTTTATCTTATTCTTTCTTCTCATTATTTTTTTCAGGAGGATTACTCAGTATAAATGCACAGAAAAAGACGAGGAATAAAACTAACAAAATGAAAAGAATCTATATGTTCAAGAAGTGATAGAAGTACCTGCATTAACTGTCATGGGATTAGGCTACCCAGCCCTGAACATCATTATTTATCACTAAGTACTAGTACCAACAGAGGGTACTCCTTTCCCTCCATTCTGCATGGAATCCAACGCAATTCCTCCATGCTCTCAGCCAGGTGTCCTGAGATTGGAAAGTCTTTTTATCACCACTCTACATGATACAATCAATGGATATTACAAGACGAGAATACTGGGTGCTACTAAAATTGGCATTGACTGATAGCCACCACTTACAAGGCTAATCAGTTCAGTAAATGCAAGCAGGGGCTTCGGGCATCACCTTGCTTTATCTTCACTGAGGCATTATTGTTATTGTTATCATCATCATCCCCACTTCACAATGAAATTAACAAGTCCATTTGCTGTTCATGGGTACATAATAAGTATGTCAGAGGCAGGATTTGTGTCTCAGTAACTGAACTCCAGAGGCTGGGCTGGGAACTTCTACATCACACTGCCCCTTCCCAAAATGTCGAGGTTCAAGTGAAGTGATTTATAATTTATAAGAATTTCCCTGCTGATATACCCAAAATCAATGACCCACTTTCCCTACCATTACTTCCATCTATGTATCATAAGAAAAATTAGTTTAGGGCTATCACCCAGTTGTTCTAAAGTGGTGTTTATCTTGTTTAAAACGATAAAAATTAGCTTACTAAAATATACTTTCTGATTTAAGAAACTCTATTTGGAAAGGGGCGATAAAAAACAATATGTCCTTCTACCATGAAAGCAATTCTACCCAGTATTTTTCACAATCCTTCCTTGGGCAAGCGCACATCCTTCCATAACAAAGTAAGGGTCAGGGCAACAGGGTGAGAAATATGGGTAGACCAACTGGCACTGGCCAAGTATTAAGTAATTCAAACTTACTTTTTTGGTACACTTCTTGACGGTGTTGATTAATTCTTGCATTACCAGATCTACACTCTTCAATGAAGGCCCTTTCAACTTTACAATTTGTTTTTTGACTATTGCTTCAAATGCCATGTCTGGAGTAAATAACCCTGTCCTGCATAAAAGAAAGAAGCAAATCCAATTTTATACATTGAGTAATATACAGTACTCTTTTGAAAAATCTTTTAAATGACATGCCAGTTAACATAGGCATATAATCCCCAAGTTTGAATGTTACAAGATTTATTCTATCCATAATGTCACTTGTAATATCTTTCAAGCTACCATGTCATAATCAACTTCACTGTATACATGATTAACATTACCTGAAAATAGTCCCCATATTGTTTTCACAGCCCATATTGCAACCTTTCATATTTAACAGAATTTTTGTCTAATTTTATTGCTTCATAACAGTAAAAAGGTATGTTATAATAGAAATGATGTCCTAAATTTTCATCTCTATTTCTAAAGTATTCTAAAAGCAACCTTCTCCAATTTGTTGTGAGGTGTGAAAAGATCCTCACTTTTTGAACCTAAACACAGCAGCATTACTGGACTACACAGTCTACTCTTTCCAGGAAAGCTGTTAATAGTGAGCTCAGCAGTTTCCAGTATATAGTCCTGAGGTGCTGTAGGAAAAAGAAGGCAGAGAAGGAGGACTAGCTTCAGACCGGATGCCTAAATTGTACAAGATGAACATACAAAACTAAAAAATGCAGAAATAGTACATCTCTTTTCATTTGCCCATAATTTTGCTCAAACTGATGTAAGAATGCTTTTTTTTTTTAAAGATTGTATTTATTTATGTATACAAGAACTGGGGTACTGGGGTACAGGCCAGGCCAGAGGTGGGGGCAGTGAGAGGAGTCACCAGAGAGAGTGGGGAGCACAACAGGCAGATTAACTGAAATACACTGCTGAGGGCATCAGCAAGACAGGAGAGGTCTATCATACCATGTGGGTCACCTCCCTGGTTGGGGATTGAACTCATGCTGCAGTGGCTGTGGATTGCTTTATAGTGTTGTGCTTAACCCGTTGTGCCACCAGGGAGGGCTTTGATAAAAGAATGCTTTTCTCATGCCATGTAGGAGCTCAAGAAACTGTGTGTGTGTGTATGTGTGTGTGCGTGTGTGTGTGTGTGTAAGAAAAAGAGAAATAGAGCAAGAAAGAGAAAAGAAAATCATTACTGATATTTAAGTGATATGTCCATAGGAAAAAAGTTACAGTAAGAGGCACCCTGAACCCTGAGCAGCAGCCAAAGGCCTGCTGCTTCCAGACTCAGCACTTAACCCTCCCCATTCCTAGATCTGTCCTTTCCTCCTCTCATTTCTTATTTAATTAACTTCTCTTCCTTTAAAACTCAATTCTAGTACCTTTTTTGAGAAATTTCTTTAATGCTTCCCTTATACCATCTTTACTCTGTGTCCCTTCTTATCATTTGCATAGTGCCCTGTGATTACTATTTCTCAGTGGTAGTCATACTACATTGTAAATGTAATTTCTTCACTTTAGCTGCAAAACAGAATCTACACTCTTTAGTCTAACATGAAAATTCTTCCCCCATCTGGGAGAAATCAAACACTATACAAAAATTAAAATGATGTAAGAAAATAAACAAATAAATTCATTATAAAACTTAAAAAAAAAAATCCCCCTGGGCCCTCCCTGGTGGCACAGCGGGTTAAAGCACAGCACAAAGAAGCTTAAGCCACTTCTGCATGAGTTCGATCCTGCCTGCCCGGGAGGAGATCCACATGGCAAGGCAGACCTCTCCTGACCCACCTGCTGCTCCCCTCAGCAGTGTACTTCGTCGATCTGCCTGTGCTGTACCCCACTCCGTCTCTGGTAAATCCTCTCACCCTCTGCATCTCTGGCCTGTACCCCAGTTCTGTACGAATAAATAAATAAATCTTGAAAAAAAAATTCCCCCTGTCTGACCTTAACCTTGCTTTGAGTTATTTTCTCTCTCCTTTTCATGTGCCCTGTGTCATCCAAACCAGACCATTTGCCTTTCCACAAATATATTCATACCAATATTTTATGTATTTGCCTCCATCTGTGATGTTCATTTCACCTTCTCCACAATTTCAGTCTGTCCAAATCCCACCTGTGCTTCAAAGCTCAGATCAAAAGCAACCACTTCCTACAGCTTGCTTTCTCCAATCCTGTTGCTGACAAGATCTTCCTTCTTCAAACCCAGCATCCTACTTTGCAGTGGTCTGTGCACACATTTTAGTCCATTACCACACTGGTAGGAACAGTCACTATTGCCCCAGAAGGACCATCTCCCTCCCTTGCTCATGAGGTACCCAGTGTTGGCAGAACAAAGACCACCAGATCCTTAGTGGGCACAGTGGTTTCTACTATTCAAATAACTAATAGAATCAGATGGGAATAAACTTTTCAAATGAAGGGTATCTAAGGGCCTACATAATCACACCATTAATATGTCTTATACTCAGGAAACCACCTTTCTTACCAGAATAATAATTACCAGTTACTACCAGAATAATAACAACAACCAATCTCTATTGGTGGTCTGCATGTGGATCATAAATCTAAAATAGAGAATTCCTTGCTGAATTCCATTCAGCAAAAATGATCTGCTAAGGAGTTTTAAAAGCAAGTAAAGGTATCATATTTTGGTTAACTGAAAATACGTAATGACTAAAAACTGTGAGATGGTCCCACAGCATGATAAGCAAGCAACAAGCAAATACTAGTTCTGCATAGTTACAGTGCAAGGTACATTTCTTCTATGAGATGTATTCTGGATTTGAGGAATAGGGAATAAATTAACAGTTAACAGGCAACTTTGAAATCCTCCTGAAGGTAAGGGGAAAATATTTGATTTGATTACAGACATTTTTCTACTTTCTACTTTGTAAACACAATTGACACATAGTATTTGAGACTTGTAGAATGGACTACCCAAGTTTTAAAAATTAAAGACAAGGGCCTGCCTGGTGGTGCAAGGTGTTAAGTCTCAGCACTATGAAGCTATCCTCAGCCACTTCAGCAAGAATTCGATCCCCGGCCAGGGAGCTGACCCACATGGTGCAGCAGACCTCTCCTGTACCACCTACTGCTCCCCTCAGCAGTGTATTTCAGTCCATCAGCCTGTCTTGCTCCCCACTCTGTCTCTGGTGACTCCTCTCATCCCTGCACCTCTGGCCTAAACCCCAGTTCTTGCACACATAAATATATCAATCTTTCAATAAAAATAATTATAAACAAATAAATAAAATGAAGATTAATTCAAATGTTGTAACTCCTTTGGAAAAATCAGTCATCACATGCACATTTGGGCCAGCCTATGCCCTCGCAGTCTCTATTTCCAAGTAATCTCAGTTTAGCACTGTGGCAAAATTGAGATACAGTTACCAAAAGACTGGACACTTCCATTATGTTACCTCCTTGAATTTATGACACTTTAATGGAACACATGTTCCATTAATTATTTTTGGCCCTCTGTAGGTGAACTTCAGAAATATGTTTTAAATTCAAGTTTTTCTTATCATATTTCTTTAAAGAAAGTAAATGAGAAAGAACCTACTTTATGCAAAGGAAAAATCAGGCACAAGTTCTACTCCCAGCATCCCCTGCTCTCTTGACTACATCTTAACTCCGTTCTTAACACACCAGTCCATGCTCCATTAATACATGCTGCATTTGCCACCTCTGTGTCTACTTCACCTTAAGCCCTACTTCACCTTAAGCCCTTTCTTTATCCTCCAGTCTCAAAAATAACATTCTATCACATCTCACGGATTGCCATTTACCCCAAACAGAAAGATAAAGAAAAGGAAAAAAAAAGGAGGAGGCTGGGGGTACAGACACCTTTGCCTACTGAAATCATCCTTGTCCTCTAAACAGGTAAGGTTCCACTCAAAAGTAAACACCTCTATTAATCTTTCACAATCCTGCTCCATCATACCAGTCAAAATTAATCTCTCCTGACTGTTTAAGTTATTGTCAGGCCTCTCTCCCTAAAATGTCAGGCTCTGAAAAACAGGGTTTTACTCTCTGGTAAATTCCCTGTTGTGCAGAACACAGTACTGTGAGTACAGGAAGGCTTTTTGTTCTTTTAATTGGAAAAGACTGACTATGACAATACAGGAAATGACCACTGGACCTGAGCTAGGATTTCCTATTTCTCACTCCCACCTCTGAAATCTATGTTGGTCAGATGACAAAAAGTCTACTTCACTAGCCATTTATAAACATTAATTTTCTTTTAATAGCTTGAACTAAAGACAAGGAAAATGTGAATCACTTGCCTGATACCATGTATGTTTTTGATTGCATAGCTTATTTCTCTTCGTAATTCTTTCTCATTGAACTCCATCTGCAGATGCAAATTAAGCCACATTATGACACTTAATTCCTTTGGATAACAACATTGGAGAATATTAAAGAATGAAAATTACTTGACTTTGTTATTAATAAATGGATACTCGTGTCTTTCCCAGTCTAAACCCAGATGGTCAAAACATCTGTGTATATAAAAGTTCAAGGCAATGTGGGCTTTCTGGGAGTTTCAGTGCAATGGACTCTAACTCTATTACAGATAAGGCATGCTAGGATGTCTCTGGAACCTAAATCTGACCATTCATTTCAAAAATGTAATTCTTCATTCTTTTGTTTGCCTATGGTAATATATTCATAATGAGTGCTTTAATGTCACTTGGTGTGCATGAAACACCCAACTATGTGATTAATAAAAGTTGTCTGCTTTCTCTGATCACTGAGTTCAGGGATTCTTTAGTAAAAGTCTATCAACAGTTTATCAACCCAACAAGATAGAAGACTGAATAAAAATTTCCCATAAGTTCCAAGTACCTTAAATTTATTTATTTGTTTGTTCTATATTTATACCTAAACTAAGGGATACCAGAGAACATTGTATTTAAGGCCCTGAATACTGAGACTTGGCCTCTCCAGCCTCCTTGTTCATTTTCCCACTCAGACTTCATGCCATACAGCAATGAGTTGCTTCAGCTCTCTACCCACACCCTGTGAACTCACTGCTCAGCCTTTACCATTCCTGCCTTTCTGTCTTGAACAACCTCCCCCCACCTTTTCCTGTTTAACTAGCTACTCATCCTTCCAAACTCAGCTCAGAAGCCCGGCTCCCTTGTGAGTTTGGGCTGGGATTCAAGTCCGTGGGCTGTGTTTCCATAGCACCCTATGCTGAAGTTTATCACTTTACTTAGCACATTTTAGTGAAACTATGTATTTACCCATCTGCCTCCCACACCAAGACATAAGCACCAGCCTCTGTATGTGAAGCAAGTAGCACAGTCCCTAAACTACACTTAGCCGCCTGTTGGGCTTTTAATGTTACCACATCCAAAACCAAACTCTTGACTCATACCTCCACAAAACATGGCTTCTCCTCAGTTCACTCAACTGATGGGCACTAATATTCACTGAGTTTATCAGCCAAAACTCGAGGAGTCATCATGAATCCTTTCTTTCCTGCATGCCCCATTGTAAACCAAGCCCTACTAACCCTTCTTCCAAAATCACACATGAAACAATTTTTCTCCATCCTCTTCTTTGAGGCATTTTACCTATGAAGCTAAAGAAGTTTAAGTTTCAGAGTTTCTCGCTTACATAAATCCCTTCCAAGACCCTGTGCCTAAGTGTGTGTTTATATTTTGTATTCTTCTTCTCCAACACCCACTTCTACCCATGTTTTTTGAGTTTCAGACCCCACAGAAAGTAGACCCACCCCTGGTGTGGCCTTACTGCTTAGTACACATCAGTTGTTTCTCCGAATCTTTCCTGGCCTCTTTAAAACCCAGCTCACCTAGAGTTCTTTTAAAATCATCAATCTAATCAGGGCCCACTTTTCCTTAAAAACATTTAGTACTTATTCAAAGAATCTGAAGTTTTTAGATTCCATTAAATGAGATCAGAATCTCAGTCAGTAAATGTTTCTCTCCTCAATTTCATTACCTGTGTAAAGTGACTTTTGTTCAAAGAACTATCATAGCTCCATACCAGTCACATATTTTGTGAACAGTTATGAATGAAGAATATGGAAATGAAGTGAATGAGAGAGCAAAATTAACATTTGTTACTAACCTTTACTATTTCAAAAGGAAAGCGTTCATGGAAAATACGATTGATTTTAGCACCCCCTGAGAGTTCCAGGGTATCCACTTGATCCCCCGACCCTTCAATTCTCTTCTCAAAGTCCACAGCAAATTGCTGAACCATCCTATATTTGTAAAAAAGAAATAAATTCAAGTTAAGATTATAAATCTTTGCATTTTCCGATCTTATTTTACTATTTTAGCCCTTACAGTCCTTTTCCTGGGGTTCTTAGTGGCACCTACTGGCAGAGTTAACAATGTACACTTCTCGTGACTCAAAACACACGTTAAGTCAAAATACACATTAAGAGAACAAAAGCAACAGCTTTTCTTCAAGAAACACAAAGGTTCAAGGGATGTTGTAATTATTTTAGTTATTAATTATAACAGTTGTGTAAAATACCAGTGTCATTAAATACATTCTTTCCATTAAGTTACAATCATAAAAAGAATACTGAAATGAAGAATTAAAGTTAAGCAACAAAACTATATAAAGTCGTGAAGCAGCCCCAGCTCCTCTGACACCACACTCTTTCAGAGGTCTAACCCCAAATGTGCCCCTTCATTCAGCTCCTAATCAGCCTCACCCCAGCATCACAGCTTCAGTCTCTCATGTGAATACTGACCATATGACTAATGATCTACTGGACATTTGTCTCCTCTCAGCTACCCTGGATTCAGTGGACTAAACCCTTAACTTCTCTCACTCCCAAACCTGCAGACTCTCCTGCTCCCGTGCGTGAGCTTCCCCTGTCAGGGGATGGCACTATTCATCCAAGGGTATTCTGCACTGCCCTCTGCAGCATCCCATATCTCCATGGAGCCACCAAGTGATCACATTCATTTTAAGCTTAATGAATGCTTGCTTGCTTTCTCTCTCTGTCTCTTTCCCTCCTTCTCCCTCTCTCCCAATAGTCAGTGCTTATCTCACTGTACTACTGTGAGTGCCAAATGAATTACTACATGTTAAATTCTTAACACAGAACGTAAAACATGGTCACCCCTTGAAAATGCTTTCTTTTGTTGTTTTTGTGATTTGAACATTTAGAAGTTGCTCCACAGCAATGGACTGTGGTGGAAGATTACAGATGCCTTGGTGCTGGGTGTGGTGTGGTAACATATTTGATGAGGTGTGAGCCTATACCTCTTGATCATATACAGTGTTTTAAACAAATGTTTACTTTGGAAATAATAATTAAATAAATAAAAATTTAAAAAAAAATCTCCCTTTTATAAAGGAACAATATTGTGCATTTTATTTATTTCCTTTTTGTCTTCTGATTGAAAGGAACTTACAGCAAGTTGAAGAACAGAGATAAGAAGACTGAAAGGGCTAGAAGAAGTTGAAAGAGGAAATAAAGATAAAAGACACAGGAATTGGTAATTTTCTAACAATTCTGCTGTTATAATCCAAGATCCCTGGGGGACAGGGTTATTAACCCCAAAATAATGTTGAAAAACCATGAGCAGTGAAAAAATAATACTTAGCAGTTTTCACCTTTGCATTTTTTATTTGAATGACTTATTAATTGGTTAATTTAAGTAATTCTTCTTATCTATAATTTTATTGTGGTAACAATGGCTTACAACACGATATATAACTCAGACTTTCTAGGCTCATCCCTCTTCAGACATAAATCAATCTTTTATTTTTAAAGGGCTACATTAACATCATTGCTCAAAAGGTTGAAACAAATTTAAAAGTGACTTAAATGGTCTATACTCTTTTATGAAATTATGGATCTCATTTTATCGGAAAAATGCAAATAGACTGATTACATGAAATGACTAAAATGACAAAATAGTAAGTACAAGTGACTATACCCTCCAGATGACATTTTCAATGGGAGCTTTGTCTACTTTGACAAGACAAAGACAAACCCCCAACTGTGTTATCACTATTGGTTTTATTCACTTATTGAATCCAATTTAAAAGTACAACAAAACCAGGCACAGGGATGAGCACTTGGTTAAATTTATCACAAGAGAACAAAATCAACAGCTTTTCTTCAAGAAACACAAAGGTTCGAGGGATGTTGTACAACATATACAAACCTCATGTACTTTACTTAACTCTTTCACCAAACATAGAAAATAACATGACAGATAGCCTGAAGCAAAACCAAAGTGGAGAAATTAGTTTAAAATACTGAAGGCAGGAAAAGAAGGGAGACTCACTGCAGCAAGGCTTTGGTCTTCCTGGTGGGGTCCTCTGGCTTGAAGTTTTTGTAGGCTTCTACCTCATGTTCTATGGAGAGCAACTGACCCTGTAGTTTGTTCCTAAAGTTTGGCAAGGTATCTCGAATGTGGTTGGTGAGTTGCTGAACAAGACAAAAGATCATACAACAGTTGAGAAATGAACTCATGAGACAAAAACTTGCCTTCACCACTTTCCTCATCATATAAAACTTGAGAAATCATATGTACATTTGACTTGTTGTGTGGGTAGATAATAGGAAGAAACTTAAACTCTCTCCTCCAATGACTTATGGGGATGCTCATAATTCCTTCAATTAGAGTCACTTCTTTGGATGACCTCATAATGTTTAGTAATCTGTTAAAATGCAACTTAGGTTACTAATAAGGCTGCTTAGTAACAGTTTGCCATAGATTGATTTACCATAGCACCTCCCATGTAGAAAGAAACTTTGAACTAGAATGTGCCCCAAGTGAAGGAAAGAGAGCTACAGAATGAAAGGGGCTCCCACACAGGCCCAGAAGTAACCATCAATTGTAAACTTTCTCTCCATTCTGCAACTGTAAACTTTCTCTCCATTCTGCAACTCAGCAGGTGCTTCCTCTACCTCCACCTGTAGGCCCAAGTCCAACTAGGGTTAGTCACTGGCTTATGCCTTCAACAGGTTACATAAAAAAGACTCCAGGACCATCAAGCAAAAGCTCTTTTTAACCCTGATATCTCTACCTAATTCTACCAACTGCTGACATTTTCACAGGGATCACTACTGGTGCCTCAAGCTCAACATAATTTAAAAATTTCTAATGATTGTCCAAGAATATATAAGCACTGAAGAAGAAATGGAAATGGAAATCCAAGACTGGTTAGCTCACTGCCTTATGTTCTTTTTTGTACAATGCAGTTAAAGATAAGTCTGAATTAAAAGAAGAAAAGATAATCTAGTTGAATTTAAGAGTAATAAACTCAGAATCAAGTAAAAGAGTGTAAATTTCCTAGAAATTCAGGGGGGAAATAATAAGCTCAAAGGGGAATTAATATGTTCAGTCTGAAAAAACATTTCAATCATTTCAAAGATTATCTGAGGCTACCTGAATATATCTATTCAATAAATGTACATTTTATTGTTCATAGTTTCATGTATTTTAACTCATGCCCTGAGCTATGACTTATTATGTTATTGCATTGACATGTTGTTATTACAACTTAGAATTAAACAAACAAAAAAAAAAAACCCAAAAGAATGGAGAAGACTGCATTCCCAGTAGCAATGTCATAAGAGATAAGAGACAGTCCCAAATCTAAGAGTAACAACAACTATGAGCCGCATTAACCAACTGACTGCCATATAGGCTAATAAATAATGAAAATATTTGGTTTCACCTTTTACTTCTTAGCCCAACAGCAAAACAATATTGTGGATCATTTTTGGCTTTCTGCAGCACATATTTCCCTGGTTTTCATGACCCCAGTTGCTCTCATTTTTCCCCTAAACTTCCCAGATATAGCTTTTCCATGTCCTTTACCAAATCATCCTCCTCAATCATACTTGTAAATACTGATACTCTAAAATCTGACTCTCAGACCTCTCTTATTTATTCTCTCTGTTCTCTCCTACAGCAATCTTATTCCATCTATGTTTCAATAAATGTCTAAACATCCAAATCAATTACAATCTTCAGACCAAATATCTTATCATTACAGCAGACATATTAATTTATACACCTGATGATTTTTCCTTCGGGATGTGTCAGTGACTCCTCAAACCTCAGTATGTTCAATACTAAGCACCCAGTCTTCCCTTCAGGATTTTTCATCTTGACAATTTCTTAACAATCTGGAAACTTGGGAATTGTCCTTGAGTTCACCTTCCCATCATTCACCAAAGCTAATCTATCACTGGTTTTCAATTTCTCTAAGCACTTCCCAATCAAGCCTTTTTTTTGATCTCCACTAGCCATAACCAAAGCCAAATCATCATTTCTCATTAACTCCACACTGGTCTTCTCCACCAAGACCTTTTTTAATCCACAAATGATTGTGCCATTTCCTTACACAGATCTCTAAAATAACTGCTCTTAGGACAAGTGTCAAAATTCTTAACTTGACCTACAAACATAACAGAAAGCAGCACAGGCTACATCTCCAAATCCACAACTTATGCCCTTTCCTCAAACCCCCATTAATTGACATTTCTTTCAATTCCTCAAAACTGTCATTTTCCCCCCTGAAATTGTTCCTCGGGGTCAGATATACTAGTGCACATTAAATCAGCAATAAAACTTTTCTAGTTTGAGACAATAAAGGGAGTAATTACCCAAGAAGAAAGAGATCTTTAGTACAAAACACATTCAATTTTTAGTCAACCGGAATCTAATTATATCATAATTTGGGAGTCACCTGTCATAATCAAATGGTTAATTATATCCTTTCTATTTTTCCAGTACTCACAAACTCATTTGTTTCTAACAGCATCTTTCTAATAATCATAGTGATTTGCCTCCCAGATTTCTTTCAGTTCACTTGTGTTTTTCTTATGCCAATACGACATAAATGCAAAAATCTAAAAAGGGACATACTAGTTCTAAATATACTGGTAGAATGTTATGGTTTCTGCATGACAAACTAGTGATTCTTTTCTAAAAACATTCATACTTTTTGAAAGACACCTCTATAGGACTACATTATAGCTTCCAAATATTCATCTACCCTTAATTAAAAAGTATAAACTTTACATTATTCTGTGTTTTGCTTCTTAAAATAGAATTATACCACTCTTTCTTATTTTTTTAATTCTTCAATTTGTTTTGTCTAAATACTCAGTGTCATACATAGCCTACTAATGTGTTAGTCTCTATTTGTGCCTTCTAGAAGTGAACAATCAGAATATTCAGCAGCTACTTGATTGATTAGCTGATTAAATTGTTACACAAAAGTTAAAGCATATCCTCTGAGAATATTTATGAGGAAAACTGCTCATCCTTTGTGTCCATATAATCAAAACTCAAGGCAAGGGCCCTACAATCAGTGAAAATAACCCAACTCCACTAGGCAAAGGAAAATATGTAACCAAGTAAGAGCACTGAGGTTTTACTGGAAAAAGTATGTACTAAGTTGAGATAGAGAGTGTTTCCAATTCTGTTTCGAGCAAAGGAGTTATCAGAAAAACTCCTCAGATGGGTCAAGATCAATGACTACTTGTTAGTATTTATTATATTACAGGTTTTTTATGCATGTAAGAACTGGGATGAAGGTCAGAGGTGCAGAACAGAGTGGAGAGTAGAACAGGTAGACCTACCTACTAAAATACCTAGAAGGGGAACAGTGGGTAAAACAGGAGAGGTCTGCTATGCCATGTGAGTCAGCTCCCTGGCTGGGATTGAACTGAAGCCACAACATTGACAATACTAAGACTTAACCCTCACATGACCAGGGAGGTCCCTCTATTAAAGATTTAAATATATATATGTCAGTCCTAATAAAAAACCATAAAGAACAACTTATCTAACCATTAAAGATTAAAATTTCAAATTCAAATCAATACCACAATGAGATACACAATCTCTGATATAATAAATACTAAGTAGTCATTGATCTTGACCCATCTAAGGAGTTTTTCTGATAACCTCTTTGCTCACAACAGAATTGGAAACATACCTTATCTCAACTTAGTACATACTTTTTCCAATAAAACCTCGGTGCCCTTACTTGGCTATATATTTTCCTTTGCCTAGTGGAGTTGTGTTATTTTCACTGACTATAGAGCCCTTGCCTGAGTTTTAATTATAAGAACACAAAGGATGAGCAGTTTTCCTCGTAAATATACCTCACACCCATGAGAATGGCTCATATTTTAAAAAACTAGTCACAATAAATGCTGGTGAGGATATGGAGAAAAAACCCTCTTACACTGCAGGTTGGAATGCAAACTGGACCAACCACTATGGAAAGCTGTATGAAGTTTCCTCAATTTACTAAAAATGGATCTACCATATGACTCAGCAACTTCACTCCTAGAAATCTACCCAAAGGACACCAACACATTAATTCAAAAGGAAATCTGCACTCCTATGTTTGCTACAGCACTGTTTACAATAGGTAACATATGGAAACAACCCAAATGCACAAATATAGATGACTGTATCAAGAAGATGTGGTCTCTGTGTGTGTATGTGTGAATATTATTCAGCAATCAAAAAGGATAAACTCTTGCCATTCATAGCAACATGAATAGAGCTAGAAGGGATTATGTTCAGTGAAATAAGACAGAAGGAAAAAGAATTATTCAATAGCTTCACTTAAAAGAGGAATACATGGAAATCAGACAAAGGGTCAAAAAAAAAGGGCAAAAACTTGCAGGAAAGCTATAATCTGAGGTATACTGCATGGGGAGGGAGGGAGGGAGAAGGGTCAAAAAAGGGGGAAGAAGATCACAAAGGATGCTGGTGACAATTCATGAGTGATGTGGTGGTGGGAGATTTATGGGGACTACACATGAGGGGAGAAATCAAATATTCAAATATTCAAATCAATAATGAACATTATTAAGAAAATAAAAGTTACCCCCCAAAATTTTTTAATTAACATTTCAAAAACATATCCAAAAAGACGAACCTTTCAGATGTATATAAATTCAACTTAACTACATTTTGTGAGTGAATGTGTGTTAAATATATACCCGTCCATTTTTTTAATTAAGAATGTGTTTCGGGCCCTCCCTGGTGGCACAGTGGGTTAAAGCACAGCACTAAGAAACTCAATCCCCACCTGCCCCGGAGGTGACCACATGGCACAGCAGACCTCTCCTGACTCGCCCACTGCTCCCCTCAGCAGTGTACTTCGTTGATCTGCCTGTTCTGTTCCCCACTCTGTCCCTGGTGAAGCCTCTCACCGCCCCTGAGCCTCTGGCCTGTACCCCAGTTCTGTATGTACAAATAAATAAATCTTTAAAAAAAAATTCAGAAATAAGAATTCCAGTAGTGACACATTTCATAATTATTCCTATTGCATGAAAGAACTTTACCTGATTCAGGACCTTCTGCAAGTGTGGGGTCCCCATTCGATCAGCAATGTGTCTGTAAGCCGGGTGTGAGAGAAAAAATTTTCTTTCTGCCAGCATGGCAGCTTTAATGTCCTTCTTCCCATCTATGTCCTTCTGACTTCGGTTTACCACCCCCACATAACCTGAAATAAAACACACACACACATACGTGGAGTTTGGACATTTTGTGTTGCTCATTCTGAAGAGATGTCAAAGCTCTCAAACAGATGAAATAAGGAAGGAAAATGTAGTTTTAAAACCTGAAGAAGTTCCTTTACAAAACTCATTGGAGACATCAGCAGTAAAAAAGGCCAGCTGCTTTGATTAATGACAATTTTTAGTATCAATAGTGTCTTTGTCTTTAAAACCTCTGTGCATTCTAATACAGTATATCTCTTAGGCTATTCTGTCATGTAGAGGGCAAATAAATGAGTCAGACTTAAGATAGACAGTATATATTTATGCAGTCTATGAGGAATATTTATACTCTCCCTTTAAACCCCTCCCTTTTCCTGTTTTTTTCATTCCTGTTATTTTAGGGACTATTTCCCTTTTTAATACTGTACTTGAGAACACAGCTCCATGCCATATAAAGTATAACTAATCATAAGTCCATTCTTCACAACCATGGACGCATTAAGACCACGCCTCCATTGGTTTTCCCATGTCTTTCTGCTACATCCTCAAGTGAATTCCTATATAGACACAGTGATTACCCCTGCGTAGAGGCAGCAGTTTGTTCTCTAAAACATCCCTGGCATCTGTTCCTTCATCCATAAGATCCAGCTTGGTGATGACTCCAATGGTTCTCAGACCTGCATCATAAACAAAGAGACAACATTACATCATTTGCAGAAGACTAACAGATTTTAGAGGCATTATGTCCCGATGCTAAATATGACATTACTATTCTTGATTTGTTTACTGTTCCTCTTAGTCTTGTTTCATTTTCTAATACATTGGTATGCCAGTCAAGTGAAATTTGATGGAATGAGACAGAAAGTTACAAAAACACCTATCTATATTATACCTTTTGATTCAAGAAAGAAAGGACAAATCACTAAACCACCAAATGTTTTTAGATATTGAGTTCATTTTTTTTACCATGTATATTTAGAAATGATACATTTTAATTTTTCTCCCAGATTCAAAAATATGAATGTTTCTATATTTTATGTGTTATATTACAAAAACAAGCAAATAGGGTACCCATGGAGCAATGATGAGAGTATATCATAAACCGAGATTAATTACTGATCCAATTCTGAGCATCAATTCTAAGGTCAAAAAAAAAAAGAAAATTAGGTATTCGGAAGAGCACACGTCTGAACTCCAGTCACTGTTCTGAGCATCAATTCTAAGGTCAAAAAAAAAAAGAAAATTAGGTATAGTATAGATAGTATCATCACTAAAAATAAATTTGCAAATCTCACAGCTTTTACTGTTTCTTAGAAAAAGAAATATGAATAAGTTTCTAAATCTGATTTAGAAATTCTGTGGTTTGGATTCCAGTCTCAAAACAAGCAACATAATTCTTTGGGTCTCAGTTTTCCTTGTTTTTAAAATAATGTGTTGGAAAACATGATCTCCAAAGTTTCTTTCACCAATTAAAATAACGTCAAAATCTACACATTTAATACAACATATCAGATCCACACACTTGTCCCTTGCTTCCTTTAGTAAACAGTATTTGCCTAGTGATTCATAGTGGTTGTTGTTTGCATTAGATTTTTTTAAAGATTTGCTTATTTATGCATACAGCCAAAGGAGTGGAGAGAGGATTGCCAGAGACAGAGTGGGGAGCAGAACAGGCCGACTGATGAAGTACACTGCTGAGAGGAGCAGCAGGCAGGTCAGGAGAGGTCTGCTGTGCCATGTGGTCACCTTCGGGGCTGAGGATCCAACTCTCACTAAAGTGCTGCGGCTCATTGGCAGTGCTGCATCCTTACCCGTTGTCACCAGGGAGGGTCCAATTCATAGTTTTAAGTGTATTCTTTAGATTTCCAGTCAGATAAGGTTGAACACAATCTTCCATGTTTTACCTGTTAGTACTCTTAAATTAGGAATGATTAATGTTAATTAAGACAACTATGGCTTTGAATGCCTTTCATAAATTTTCAACCATTTAAAGATGAGAAAAGATGAAGACAGATTAGATAATTTCCCAGGTTAAACAGGCAGTATCTCAAGGCAGTGTGGTTCCAGGGCCCTTACTTTTAAGCAATAACTGATTCTCACAGTAAAAAATAACAATAATAATATTATTTTAAAAAAATCTCAAACCAAGAATATTAAGAAAAAAATGGAAGAGTACTAGAGGGGGGAAAAAATGAAACTAAAATTCCAGCATCATGACTGCTAACAAATTTAACAGACTAGAAAAAAAGGAAAACTTCATTCAAGAAAGCCAATAATAGGAGAAACCCAGAAGCTGGGTAATTTACAATACAGCATCTCAAAAAGGTTCAGGACCTAAGGAAACAACAAACCTTAAAATATGGAGAATGCTACTGCCACTAAAAGCTGAAACTAGGAGCATAGGGTGAAATCAGATAGACCTCCACAGACAGCACATCTGGGAATTACCCTGATCATCCCAGCAGGAGAGAATAGGTTTACTCTCCAAAAAGATTAAGTTAGAAAAAAAAATAGGAACCTATCCCAGTTTAGGGAGATCAGTTATTTAAAGAGCATGACTATATGAAATTCTATATACAGAATGTCAGGACCTCATCTTTCCCCATTTCAATTACCAAATTTGACTTCAAGCAAGAGTTGGCTGGCATTCTTGAAACACCGTCCCCCAACTCACCCTGAAGGAGATTGGAACATTTCCAGGGGAAATTAATCATCCCAAGACAGAAACATATTGATATTCAGAGGAAACCCAACAAAAATAAGTCCAGTAGGAAATCCTGCTGTTAAATTTACCACTCATTATGTCAGGTACACCACATACAGTTTTCACCACCTGTCAGTATTTCACTTTTAAATATCAATGGACACCCAAGGAGATTCTATAATGAGATCAAAATAAAGAAATTTTATAAAACAGAACTTTTACAAAACAGTGCAAAATACAGAAGAAAACTCCATTATTTTATATTAATATTCACTGAGAAAAAGGAGAGATCACTACATTCATGGAATAAGAATGTGATGTCATCAAAGGAAAGTCAAACAAAAAGAATTCTCAATAAATAAAATGTAATATTAGAAATAAAAATGCTCATAGAATGGTTGGGATCCACAACCAAGATGTCTTCCCCAATATCAGAAGGAAAAACAGTAAATAATAGAAGGGGGGGGGAATTCTTAAATGGAGAAATGAGACAGATTATTTGAATAAGTGGCTTTCCCTGAAAGCTAGAGGAGATCAAACAGAAACAGTCAAAGCATGAGGGCACATTACTCATAAAATAAAAGAGTTTATAAATTTAATGATGGCATAAAGTGCCCAATACTCTATGAAAAACACAAACAATATCTCAGAGCAGTATAAGAATGCAAGATGTTGGGAAAAAATACAATATCCTAAAAGCACCCAAAAAAGTTAAAAAACTAAAAGCAGCAAAACAAATTCTAAACTACCCAGAAATGTGACAAAATAAAAGTATGTCAATGGACAATAAATATCCTTGGTCTCTAGAAAAAATATAAAAGACTATTCATAGTTTATCATCTTAGCATCAGACGTGATAATTCTACTACTAGCTAACATTAATGGTGCCTGATGCACCCAACAGTATTATAAGTCCTCACGACAGGATCTCATTCAGTATTAATGACAATCCAATGAAATAGATACCATATCACCCCTATTTCATTCCTGAGAACTTCAAGACATAGTGAGCAACTTTATATTTATAAATATTATGCAAATAGTATCAGTATTAATGACAATCCAATGAAATAGATACCATATCACCCCTATTTCATTCCTGAGAACTTCAAGACATAGTGAGCAACTTTATATTTATAAATATTATGCAAATAGTATCATTGGTAATTACATTTTTACTCTAAGCCTTTTTTCTCAAGGAAAAAATGAAAAAAAAAGAATTTGTAAAATATCAAAATAGTTTACTTCCCTTTCTTCACTTTTTGGAATCTTCTAAAGATGTGATCCACCAAACACAGGAACAAACTAACACCTTTTTGTTAGACAAGACATAAGATCTAGGAATGAAGGGGATATAGTAAGGAAAAGATATATAACTTTACAACAAGAAAAGAAGAATTTCTAGGATGGGGTAGAACCCAATGCAAAATCAGGGGAGCAAGCAATATGTATCTGAACAAGAAGGCATAGATTAGTGAAGATATGTCTTTCCCTATCCAGAGAAGAGAAATAAATTAATGCCTAATGCCTAAATATCTTTGTAAAGGGACAAAGATATTTAGACTTCTATAGGAAAGAATGGAAAAGCATTTTTGATAGAAGACTATGCAAACAAACAAAAACAGAAACATCAACCTCACAAAAGATATCCATGTAATAAAAGAGATATAAAAATATAATAAAATATAAAGGAGATGTAATCATAACTTACATAAAGGCCTCAGCTGTAGACAATATTTTCAGAAGTCATTAATATTCATTAACCTAAATATGTTAATGTAAGGGCATTAGAATAGGAAAGGATACGTGTATATATGTAAGTATGAGAGATGTGGGTATAGAAGATAGAAATAAGACAATGAAATTGTTCTCTTCCACAATTAGGATGTCAAAAGAAATATTAAAAACTTTTCAAATCACAAATTAATGGCAAAAACAGGCTACATTAAAATATGGAGGCAAATACCAAAAGAAAGACAGAAGAGTTGAAAGTACTAATCTCTGGAAATGAGTAATCAAGAGTTGGAAGATATAGACAGAGGACTGATTTTTTTTATTAAGAGCCTTGGGGACTGACTGATTTCTTTTAAGGTATAAACTTCTATAACAATAATAACAAAAGTGGTTTTTCGAAACTATTTTGTTTAGTGTTCCCTTATTTCTGTAAAGGGTGGAAGAGTCTATGCTTAGTGGTACCAGAAATGACAAAGGACAAAGGTAATCATTTTCTCTCTTATATTTGGTTATGCAAAAAAAAAAAAAAACAGCTTAAAATAGTTAGTGAACTTCTGGCATTCTCAAGACCTTCATTGATAAACCTCAAAAAGGCATTTCCAGAAGAGAATGAAGAGCAGCATATTTTAAAAGCATTCATCTGAGAATCTCAAGTCTCAGATAAAATACAATGATTGAAACCCACTTGCTGTGTCCTGATTATGTGTCAAACTCATCTAGGACTAGAAGCAATTCTTTGAAATAGGTATGATTATTTTAATTACACAATAAGGAAAATGATCTAGACGGGGGAAACATGCTTGCTTCAAGAGTGGGAAATCCAGGTCACCCCATTCTAATCTTGATCACTGTGTTTTCAGCCTCCCAATTCTTAGCTACATTCTACAGGTTATTAGCTATGTTTTTTGTTTAGTTAGTTATTTGCCTTTGTAGCTGCAGAAGTAAAGTTTAATTAGATGTTTCTTCCAAGTGGAGAATCCTAAGGAGAACCTCCAGATTTTGAAGAGGTTGTGTACAGTAATAAAGAGAATTTAATAAATTCTTGCCTTCCAACTAAAAGGAACATAAAAATGCATCAAATTTTTAAAATAAAGTAAAATAAAGCCAATACATAATAATCCCAGAGATGAATGCTGATAAACCCTGATGAAGACTCGTAAAAGACACAGGTATTTCAAAAACCTGATTGATAAATAACATAGAGGCTACAGCACTAACTCAGGGAATCTGACTGTCTCGATTCAAGTCCTACCAGTAACCCTTACTAGTTCTGAGACATCAGTCTCCTCATCAGATAGCATTATACCAGTAGAGTAACCGTAACAGATAGCTTACATATGAGGTGAAGAATAATTGTTAGTGGCATTGCCTTTAACTCTCAGAAAGCCTCCCATTTCAAGATAAGTTATATCTTCACTCTAAATCCTCAATAAAGTTAGGAAATAACAAACCAATGTTTTAAAACTAATTACAGGATTTCTGGTTTCCAATCCAGGATGTAAGGAACCTGGAAGTTGCCATGTGTCCTAAAAAGAAAAAACTGAACAAACTGAAAAACTAACATCTCTTAGGGTCATGAGAGAAAGGAGGTCACAGGGCAAATCACTGTTCCTCAACTTTGGAAAGACAGAGATGACTTACAGACAGTCACAATTACAAGAGCAGAAATACACAAATAGGAAACTCTGTAGGAACCAGTATCCACATAGGAAAACCTAAACTGCAACTACTGGGTTGCTAGAAGCTCAGTGTGGACAGTAAGTTAAAAACTCCAGAGAGGCTCTCCCTGGTGGTGCAGTGCGTTAAAACCCAGCACTAAAGGGCGCTACCTGGTGGCGCAGCGGGTTAAAGCACTGCACTGAGAAGCTAAAGCCACTTCTGCATGAGTTCGATTCCCGCCTGCCCCGGAGGTAACCACATGGCATGGCAGACCTCTCCTGCCGCCCGCTGCTCCCCTCAGCAGTGTACTTCGTGGATCTGCCTGTTCTGCTCCCCACTCTGTCTATGCTGAATCCTCTCGCCGCCCCGAGCCCCTGGCCTGTACCCCAGCTCTGTATGCACAAATAAATAAATCTTTGAAAAAAAAAAAAAGCACAGCACTAAAAAGCTAAAGCCACTTCAGCATAAGTTCAATCCCTGCCCCGGAGGTGACCCACATGGCACAGCAGACCTTCCTGACACTTCCACTGCTCCCCTCAGCAGTGTACTTCATTAAGCTGCCTGTTCTCCTCCCCACTCTGTCTCTGGTGAAACTTCTTACCAACCCTGCACCTCTGGCCTGTACCCCAGTTCTGTATGCATAAATAAATCTTTAAAAAACAAAAACAAAAAAACATCGGGATAACTGGTTTATTGAGAGTACCTATACTCTTGGGAGTTTTGCCTCCAGAAACTCTACCATGTTCTCACCCCATATAACTGAGGAAAATCCTTCATGCTTTCATCAAGGGGAGAAAACAAATGCCTGATCTAAAAGTGGTGAAAAACCTATCAGACACCACACCAAGGAAGAAAAAGAGGTGGCAAGGATGCACATGAAAAGATGTTGCACATTAGATGACATCAGAGGACTATAAATTCAAACAGCAGTGAGATATCAAAGTCCAAAACACTAGCCATACCAAATACTGTCAAGTATGTGAGAGAATAGGAACTCTCACTGCAGATTATTAGTGGGAATAAAAAATGGTACAGACACTCTGGAAGACAATTTGGCAATTTCTTATAAAACTAAACATACTGTACCATGTGGTTTAGCATTTTCATTCTTAGGTATTGACCCAAAGGAGTTGATATATGTCCATACAACAACTTGCATGTGAATGTTTATAGCAGCTTTACTTTTAGTTGCTAAGACTTGGAAGCAACCAGGCTATTGCTTCAGTAGATGAATAGATAAATGTTCTGTAGGATGGAATATTATTTAGTGCTAAAGAGAAATGTGCCATCAAAAAAAAAAACAGAAAGGAATCTTAAATATATATTACTTAATTAAATAATCCAGTCTGGAAAATTTACATTATCGGATAAGTCCAACTATATGACATTCTGGAAAAGGAAAAACTGTTCAGACAGTAAAAACAGTAATGGTTGCCAGAGGTTAGGGAAGACAGAAATGAAAAGGCAGAGCATAGAGGACTTTTAGGTCAGTGAAAACTATTCTGTATGCTATTACAGTGACAGATACATGTCATGTAACATTTGTCAAATATAATATAAAGTATGGTCTTAGAATGGCAATGATGTGTCAGTGAAGCTCACTAATTGTAACAAAAGGACCACTCTGGTGGACAATGTTGTGCCTGTGTAAGGACAGGATGTAATTAAAGACATTAAATAACATGACATTTGTAAAGTTCTTGATACAGAAAGACTACTCGGTAGGTGAAACCTGTGATCTCACCAGCTCTGTTACCACTTCTCTCACTCCACTCCAATTCTAAGCTCCAGTCACACCAAGTAGAAGTTCTCTACCTTGCTATACACTTACTTCTTCACCTTCATAATGGTCTTCTCCCCTTATTCTACATATCTTTCCCTTCACTTCTTTTCTTGGTGAACCCATCCTTCAAAATACCTATTAGATCCACCCTTTAGATTCTTTAACAGAGATCCCATAAGTGAAGTATGAAGGCTTTCAATGTGCCCTCATAGTTCTCTGTGTATATGAATTTATTGATCTTATCCACTACTTCATGATTTCTTCGAGAACAAGGTTCACATCCAATCTACATATTCCAAGCACTTCATAGACACTGAATATTAATAAATGTTAATTTATTAAATGAATGAAAAAATAAACATTTATTTTTCTTAGGTCACACAAGAATTGAAGTGCAAATTCCAGCAAAGAAATATGATACCATTCTACCACATTTCCACGTTTATTGTCAGCATAGATGTTTTCCTATAATAATACTGCCATTTCTCCCATTTATATAAGCAACTAAGTCATAAGTGGTGTGTTGTTTCATCTAATTAAGAAATGGGAAGAAACCAAGACATGAACCACATTAATAGTTGCCAGAAAAGTAATCTGGAACACTGTGTACACTGAAACAACAGCAATGAAAAGCAAAATCAATAAAGAGTTAGTGTAAATATGTATACAGCAAAATTAAAAACAGACTTAGGAAATTAGATGTCCTTCAGTTAATGCTTTTTTTTTTTTTTTAGGTTTTAGTTTTGGTGGGACGGAGGAAGGATTTGAAGTAAATGTTGTTTTTTCTATTTGGCAAAGATTATGGAATATTTTATTTCTGAAAGCAATCAGTGATGAATAAGAATAGTTGCATCTTTTTTTCCTGTAAGTTTTCCATGAATATCATTTGCTTGTTACTTCCAACGATTACGAGTAACAGTTTTCTTTTTTAAAATCATCATGTAATATCCTTGTATATGGTACTAGGTAAATATTAAATAGGAAATTTTATAGTATGCAGAATGCATACAAAATGATAAATCCATTATGTTAATAATTATACTGAATGTAAATGGTCTAAATACCACAACTGCAAAACACAGAGTGGAAGTCTGGATAAAAAATAGCAAGGTGAAATACAGTTTAAATATAAGGATATAAAAAGACTGAGAGAATTGAAAAGATACAATGAAAACACTAATCAAATGATGCTGGAGTGGCTATATTTTAACATCAAACCTGACAGATTTCAAATAAAAAAATATTAACTAGGTATAGAGATTTGCAATATTAGAGGGGTAAATTTATAAAGAACCACTAACAAATATAAATGTGAAGACAATCTAATAACAGATCTTTAAAATATATAAGCAAGACTTGATATAACTGAAGAGAGAAATATAAAAATCCACAAATACAGTTGGAGAGAAATCATTTCTTTCTTGCTAATTGAAAGAAAGTAAATAGAAAAATCAAGGGAAAAACAAGATTTAAACAATATATTAGTAACAATCTTGATTGTGAGGACATCTTGATTGTGTTTGTGAGGATACAATATGCTATTCAACAACAAAAAATATACATTCTTTCCAAATGCACATTGATTCTCTAAATTGGACGATATGTGAATCCACGATCGAATCTTAATAAAACTTAAAAAGACTAAAATCACACAGAAATAATATCAGAAAGTTATTTGGAAAAATGCCAAAATATTAGAGAATTTAATAACATATTTCTAACATGGAATGGATTAAACAGTCACTTACAGGAAAATTTTAAAATATTTTAAGCCAAATAAAATAAAAGCACAGCATTTCAAAATTTGTGATGTGTACCTAAGTAATTTAGAGGAGAATTTTTAACTTTAATATATTACTATTATCAAACAAGAAAGGTTTAAAACTGATGATCTAAGCTTTGACCTTAAGAAGCTAGAGAGAGAAAAACAACTCATATCCAAAGTAAATACAAGGAAGGAAGTAATAAAGATAAGAGTGGAAATAAATGAAATAGGATACAAATAAACAATAGATAAGATCAATTAAACCAAAAGCTGATTCTTTGAAAAGGTCAACAAAATTGTATATCTGACTCCTTGCCTCAACATTCATTACATGGGATATCCTTGCTAGTGTAACAAAGCAAAAAAGGAATTCAAATGTATAATGTTGTAAAAATAAATAAATAAACTGCCTTTATTCACACATAACATGACCACGTATGTAGAATATTTTAAAGAATCCACAAAAGGTCATAAGAACTAATAAGTGGATTTACTTAAGTCACAGAATATAGTCAGAAAACAAAAATAAATTGCACACATCTGTGTACTGGCAATAAAATTTGGAAAATGAAAGCTTTGAATACTATTTATAATGTCCAAAAACACATACGATAAATTTAATAAAATACAGGTAATACAAACACTGAAAAGCATGATACATTGCAGAGACATCCTAATAAATGAAAAGAAATACAATGTCCATTGACTAGGGCATTCAATACTATTAAATCAATTACCCCAATATGGTCTCTAGTCCCACAGTTCAATAGAACTTACTGCAATAACAGAAATGCTCCATAAGTAAGCTTCCCATTAACCATTAACCACGTGTGGTTGTTAAACACTGGAAATGGGGTGTGATTGAGAAAGTAATATTATTTTTTTCTATTTAAATTCATGCTTGCTCTAATTGTCACATACCCCTAATAGCTGGCAAATCAGACAGCATAAGCTATGGATTTAGTGTTATTCCAAACAAAATCCCAGTAAGCCCTTTGTAGAAACTGACAAGCTGATCAAAACATTTGAATGAAAAGGCAAAGCATCTATTATTACAACCAAAACAATGATGAAAAATACTTGCACTATCTGATTTCAAGGCTTACTATAAAGCTACAGTAATTAAGACAATGTGGTGTTGGCACAGGGATAGACATACAAATCAATGAAACAGAATAGAGTTCAGAATTACAGATTATGTACATATGCACAATTGGTTGTGAACTATGAGGCAAATATAATTCTACAAAAAGAATAGTCTATTCAAAATAAATGATGCAGAAACAACCACATAGAAAATAAATGTGTACCCACATAGAAAATAAATGAACTCTCACTCTTACTTTACAATATCTACAAAAAGAAAGGTAACAGGCCTAATTTTACAGCTAAAACTACAAAACTTGTAGAAGAAAACATTGGGAAAAAATCTTTGCAAACATGATTTAGGGTAATATTTCTTACATAGGATAAAACCAGTCCTTGAGTGCTGACCAAGGCTCTCTGATCTGAGGCTTTCAGATTAGAAAGAGAGGGTGGGGGGAGGTAAATGAAACACAGGGGACTGTGGTGGAGAACTGTGGGAGCTCAGGTGATGGGACTGCCCCTGTGTGGTTATACTTCAAGGGATAACCCCAATAATGTCAAAACACTAGCAAGGATGTACTTTGACAAAAAATTTTAAAGTAATGAAATGTATAAATGTGGAGCATATCTTTTAATCATAAATTGTACATCACCCAAATAACAAATTAATCTTTAAAATATGTGATGAAAGGATGTTTTAAAGTAATCTATAAATGGAGACTAGCTTATTTGTGATAAAAGATTTACACCAGACATTTTAATTTTATAACTTAATGTTAACACAATTGAAAATAAGCAAAAGATTTCAATGTTTCACCAAAGAAAATTTACAAAAACCTACACAGATGTGAAATGATTCTCAGCTTAACTAGCCGTTAGGAAAATGCAAATCAAACATTAAAGTGACTACAATTAAAATAAGCCTAACAGTACTAAGTATTGGTGAGCCTACAGAGCAATTGAAACAGTCATGAAAATTAAAAAGTGTTTGTTTAGTGGTCTAGCAAACATTTTTAACATACACTTACCAGTAATTCCACTTTTAAGTATTTCCCCAAGTGAAATGAAAATATATAAACATAGGAGGACCTCCCTGGTGGTCTAGGGGTTAAGTCTCAATGCAATCACTACTATATCCTAAATTCAATCCCAGGCCAGGAAGCTGACCCACATGGCACAACAGACCTCTCTTGTCTTGCCCATTGCTCGCTTCAGTAGTGTATGTCAGTCAGTCCTATTCTACTCCCCACTCTGTCTCTGGGGAATCCTCTCCCACCCTGAACTCTGGCCTACACCCCAGTTCTTGTACCCAAATATAAATTTAAAAAAATGAAACATAGGCCCTTCCTGGTGGCGCAGCGGGTTAGGGCGCTGCACTGAGAAGCTAAGGCCACTTCCGCATGAGTTTGATCCCCACCTGCCCTGGAGGTGACCACATGGCGTGGCAGACCCCTCCTGGCCTGCCCGCTGCTCCCCTCAGCAGTGTACTTTGTCGATCTGCCACTCTGTCTCTGGTGAAGCCTCCCGCCGCCCCTGAGCCTCTGGCCTGTACCCCAGTTCTGTATGCACAAATAAATAAATCTTTAAAAAAAAATGAAACGTAGAACACTTAGACACAAATATTTATGGCAACTCTATTTGTAATCACCGAAAAATGGGACCAAAGGGGTTTAAAACCTAAAATTCTATAGACAGATAAAAGGACTGACAAATACTATGTGGCATATCTACACAATGAAATACTATTTACTAACTTAAAAGAGTGAAATATTGTAACAGGCAGTGGTGTGGCTGAATCTCCAATACATTATGCTGAGCAAAAGAAGCCAGGAACCAAGAGTACTTACTATATGATTCAATCTATATAAAGCTCAAGAAAAAAATTTAATTTAAGGGGACAAAAAAAAATCAGTGGCTTCCTGAAGCCAGGAATAGGGGACCAGGGTGGATTTCCTGGAAAGGAATACAAGGGAACCTTTAAGAGTGATGGAAATGTTCTTTATCTTGGTTGTGGTGGTAGCTCCATAAGCATATTTATTTGTCAAAACTTATCAAACTGTACATTTAAAATGCATACCTCCCTGTCCAAGCCTAATGTCTCAGATGGCCTGCTAGTAACCACAAAAAGTTGAAAGAGAGAGAAGAGGGCTTGGAGAAAGTTAAGGCCACACAGAAACAAAGAAATGAAACAGACTCAAGATGTATGTGTAGAAAAAAGCTTTGGGAAAAGTTATTTGTATATAGAATTAACTAGAAGCAGATAGTTAAGAGACTGAGTTTTAAGAAATAAGATTCCCAAAGAAAAATCTGACCTGGAAAATCCTTTTCTGAAATGAGCCTGATTGAGTCTTAGGACAACTTTTATGGACCCAAGTTTTTACAAGTAGAAAGGAAGGTAGGAAAGCCTTGTACCTCCCAAGAACATCATGTTTCCTGATTTTCATTTCTGATATGTCATAGAAGATAATAAACAAGAGAGAAACTCAGAACCAACAACCAGAAAGCACACTTAGGGTTTAATCAAGAACCTTCTTGGGACCTCCCTGGTGGTACAGCAGGTTAAAGCACAGCACTAAGAAGCTATAGCCACTTTAGCATGAGTTCGATCCCTGCCCCAGAGGTCATCCATATGGTGCCGCAGACCTCTCCTGGGACCCACCCACTGCTCCCATCAGCAGTGTAGTTCGTCAGTCAGCCTGTTCTGTTCCTCACACTAGAGAATCTCCTCACTGCCCCTATACCTTTGGCCTATCCCCCAGTTCTGTATGCATAAATAAATCTTTTTTAAAAAATTAGATACTTCTTTCACTACAAGAGTAGGATATTTTCACCAGGCCATCACAGCAGGATTCCAGGATCCCACCAGTGCTATGAGCTTGGGATTCATATATGTCCCATTCCTACCTTGTCACAAGGAGTTCTTATTGCAGACTAAAACTAGAATGTCCACAGTCAGCCCTCAGCAATCTATTCAGGATCCTGAACAGATACCTCAGGCTGCTGACCACAAAATGTTCTGGCCCAGACCACCATCCAGAGACTCTGTCAATAAAAGTGTGGAAACTCTTTAACTGGAGTTCCAGCAGGGTAATTTGGGACTAGCTAATGCCACCTCATCTCCCTTTTATAATGTCATTGTCACTCTTCATTCCCAAACCAAATTCAAACTTTTCTGGCCATCTGTCCCTTTCTGAACAGGAATTTTCCCAACGGCACATTTCCATTAAATGAAACTGCTATGCTGGGGATAACTAACTAGCGGGTGGGAGTTGCATTCCATATACCACTTAGCAGAAACTGTTGTATACACAGAGAGAGAGAGAGAGACAAACACCTGCAAAGGTAAAACAACTGCTTTTTGGCTTTGTTCATCATAATAAGTAATAAAGGTGACAACACATGACTGTTCAGGGATGCTTGGATGAGTGGTAATGTTGGCAACCCTAAGAAAAGACATGCAAAAGGAAGTGGAAAGTAAAAGCTAACTTGGATGAGTAAAATTTAACTTTGGTAGCTCTATTCCTCCTGAAAATGCTGTGATTGTATGTGTGTGTGTGTGTGTGTGTATTTTATGACAGAAATTCCCACAGGAAAGAAAACAACTTTGTAAGTCTGAAATTCAACATCCACAAACCCACTTTTTAACCAATGAAACAAATTAATTTTATGTAATCCTTTTATAGAGCTTGTTAAGAGACAGGCACATTTCTGGGTAACTCTGCAGACATTAACTCACTTAATTTCAGCGCAATCATATAAGGAAAGTTTTATTATCCCCATTTTACAGATGAAGAAATGGAGGCATGGAAAGATTAAGAAATTTGACCCAGACTGCACAGCTATTAAGTAGGGAGCCAGAATTCAAACCCAAGCAGAATTGGCTCCAGAGTTTGTGCTATTAACCACAAGACTATACTGTTTTAAGATGCAATTTTTATACGTCTTATGCTCTACTAATGTAATTTACTAAGTTTCCTAAGAATGTCTCCAGTTATTTAATATGACAGCTTGTACTTTCACTCACTCAGACATGATGCCCACTTTCTACCGTGGTGGCTATTCTACCTGCCTTTTTAAATCTGCCATCTGGAATCATCTTTATTATAACCAAAACTCTTATCTAAACAGCAGCTCTCACCTCCTTGTCTTCATCTGAACCCACTTCTCTTTTTTATTCCTTTCAAATGGAGATTACATATTCTGCCATCCCCCATAAAGTCCAGGGGTGAAAGAAAAGAGAGTAGAGGCTAATGACTACTCCTTAGTAGCACTCCAAACCAAACTTCCACCTTCATAAAAAATGCTACGTTTGACCGGAATA
Source organism: Condylura cristata (assembly GCF_000260355.1). Taxonomy (NCBI): domain Eukaryota; kingdom Metazoa; phylum Chordata; class Mammalia; order Eulipotyphla; family Talpidae; genus Condylura; species Condylura cristata. Next base: position 17,091,657 of record NW_004567125.1, on the reverse strand, counting down.
CCATCTGGTTACTCTATTCCCTCTTGTTGCTTTCATCTTCAATTGTCCAAACACCCGTCTCCAACACACACACACACACACACACACACACACTTTATTGAAGGTTTTAGCATCAAAGAATTCTCTCAATCCTTAGTCCCACCATTTTATAAGTAGTATCAATGTACAAGATGATCTATCCAAGTCTCTTGTCATTTCTTGACTTCTACTCAATGACTTTCACCTGTGTACCATTTTAGCAATTTCCTTCCATGACCACATCCTGGACATTCATAACGTGGGTCATTTCCAGCTGTAAATCATAAATTCTAATATTGTGCTCTAACCGCAAACTCCTATTCTTCCAATTCCCTTATTTTTCTACTATGAATAATGTGTTGCTATTTTTTACTCTCCTCCAGAACCCCATATCTGAACCATCCTATTACCCCCAAAACTTACAGTCCATTCTTCCAATTACTATATTTCTAGTATTCTCAAGTCTTACACACTGACTCCTTCCTTTCCCCAAATTGGCTGTCCAAACGAAACTTTCCTCAAACATCTTACATAACCCCTTTTGCTACTATCCTCAGTTCTTTCTCATCTACTAACCTTGTTTTCCTACTTAGAGGGAAACATCTATGACAATAGGCCATAAATTCAGATGCTTCTCCAGTTGTCTACAAATGAACTGTGACCTGCATGCACTTTATTAGTCACTCTTGTCTCGGTTGAAGAATAGTTCAGAACCAATACGCAAGAAATATGAGAAAGGAGGAAAGTAGGGAAAGAAAAATGAAGAAAGGGAAGGACACAGAGGAAAAGGAAAGAATACAGGGAGGGAGGGTGGGAATAAAGCTGAAGTCAGCCTGGGAAATGAAACTCTGATAGAAATTTAAAAGATTTTTATTTTATTTTGTTTTGTTTTGTTTTGTTTTTTATATTCAAAAAGTAACTTGAAGAAAAAGACAATGGAATAAGCTTATGTCAAGAAATGCCACAATAATGCAGTTGAAGAAGGTAGCTTAATCATGCATTGATTCTTTGGTGTGGTATAAACAGGAAGCACAAACACTCCGCTCAGACCTGGTCTGGTGATTCTGCATGGGCCCCTTTAGAAATGCCACTCAGTTCTTGTAAACTTTTGCAAGGGAATGGGCACCCATACACGCAAGTGCACAATAATCATGACATGACTTAAAAATTAGTCATCAGGGCCCTCCCTGGTTGCACAGTGGGTTAAAGCACACCTCTAAGAAGGTAAAGCCACTTCAGCATGTGGTCAATTCCTGCCACAGAGGTGATCCACATGATTCAACAGAACTCTCCTGGTTTACCTGCTGCTCCCCTCAGCAGTGTGCTTCATCAGTCCACCTGTTCTGCTCCCCACTCTGTCTTTGGCGAAGCCTCTCACTGCCCCTACACCTCTGACCTGTACCCCAATTCAGTATGCATAAATAAATAAATCCTAAAAGGGGGGACAGGGAAAACCTCCAAAATAAAAAATTAGTCATCAGCACTGCAGAAACATTGATATGAAAATTTCTAAAATACTGCACCTTAGGTTGACAAAGACCCTATTTAATTATAAACATGAATTTAGTCTTCCATGTAGAAACCAGACACCACATAAGAAACTTTTTTTAAAGGCTCCTATTGTTCAGAAGACTGTAAAATTGCCTATCTTAAAAAAAAAAAATGACTGTAGAAGAGTTCATGCCCTTCACAGTATTCCTTTTAACTTCATATGTATGTTATTGGTGATGCTATAGGACTGAACTATACAGCATAAGGCAACAATTTAAAGGAAGAGATTAAAAAGGGGGTGGGGAGATATATGTAAGGCAATATTTCTTTTAGATAGAATTACATAATAGTGTTTTAGGAATGTGAGTTCCTAAAGCTAGCTTGGTTCTCACTAAATAAAAATGATGGTTGAAATACTAAGCTCCTCTGTGTGACTCTAACAATCACTACTTTTGAGACTGTATCAGTAATCTTTGAGTACAGACCATATATTTGTCTGGATATTTTGCCTGATTATTGCTATCATACTGCTGTTTTTAATGGTCATATTTACTTCTACTGCTCACAAAATAATTATATGGCTATGGTTTGGATAGATATTCTAAGGATGATTTGCAGGATATGTTCCTATAGCAACTTTTAAAACATACTCAAATAAATATGTTAAAAGCTCATGGTCATATCAAAATTCATGGTCATATCAAAATTATATTGGTAACTGTTTTGCTTTGAAATTAAATTTTCAACTTGAATTTTGGAACAAGACAGACATGAGAACACAATTACTCTATAATGCTAAATTCACTTTAATTAAATGCTTCCACCTTGAGAAGCAGTAGAATTTATCCATATATTAATAAAAGAGAATTCCTGGGAAAAGATTCATATCACTAATATGTAATTTAATGAAGGGAAAGAGAGAGCATGTTTTATTGCTTTGTTAAATATTTTTTTAGTCTTTCTCATACATAGTATTTATTTTCTACATTCACATTTCTACACTCAACCTCCACTAGGAGCAATTCCAGAAAATTGTAAATTGTTCAAGCAACGTCTTTACAGTGACCCCCGGTGGCAAAAGGAATGAACAAGCCAGTTATAATAATTTGTATCTTAGTGGCCTTTCAGACAGATCTAAACCTTGATGACCGTAACACGTTCCATTTCAACAATGCATTCAATTTTACTAAAGTACCTTCACATTTTTTTTCATTTGGAAAAATAAAAAAAAAATTACTTCTAATTTAAATATAGCATTAAATAATTAAGTTCTAAATCTGTTTTCTCATGGTAAATTTCATCATAATTTAATTTTGCCTATGAAAGTAGCATCTCAGTAAGTATATTTTTATGAATATACCTTATTTAAACCTAAAGATAACTATTTTTGTCATATTTCTGACTCTAAGGTTCAACACCTTATGATATATATAAAGGTAGATATGTATTGATTTCTGATATATGAATTTATGTATACTCTTATCATTCTAATATAATTCTAAGACTCACAATACCTTTGTAAAGCTTTGATGAAAGTTCCTCTATGCTTGGACAAGCCCACTTATCAACTCACAATGAACAACTCTGCAAATGGACTAATTTCTAATAGAAGGTTTAACAAGTTTACTTGAATTATAGGTGCATGGAACTCTTAAAATTCAAATACATAAAATGCAAAAATACTAACATGAATTTAAAATGTGCATCTGTAATTCTTAGATGACAGAGAGAGATATTACGATGCTATATTTCATACAGCCCCTATCAAAGTTTTCATCACAAAGGACTATAAGTTCACATACCTGTGGTCCCTGCTTTCTTTACAGAAGACATATAACTTATCTCTATCCAAACCTGCTAAATAGTAGAAGCTTAATATAGAAAAATGATTGATTGAATGGAACTGAAACAAAATTATTTTTCCAATATTACAACTTTGGGACTTTCATTCTTAAAACGTTTTCAATTGGGGGGAAAAACCCTGATTTTATGAACTTTACTCATGTTAGAAATAAGCTCAAAAATATATCTCCCTAAAAATTCAAAATTGGGCTGCTATAATCTAAACACTACAATATTTCTTTTAAAGAGTAAGTTATCTTCACACATATTAATTGATTCAATTAATGTCAGTCTCCTTGACATAATTACCTAACATCTATTAGCTTTTAAAATTTGGTCAAACGTTTAAGCAAAGAATTTCATAGTGAAATAGGAATCCAGTTGGGAGAAAAGAAAAGCTCTAGAGACATTTATGCCATGAAAATAGGTTGCTCCAAAAGACTGCTCTTACATTTGCATTTTATAAACATATTCATCACACTCCAAATACTGACTTACTGCTTGGATGCTTAAAGCTTCTTTGACTTAACAGCACCTCCATAACCAGACAGGAAAATAGATGTTCTAAGTGTTGCCAAAAATCAATGAGTATCAGTTTACATCACTCATGTAGAGTGAAATATGCCAAAAGCAAAACTTGAGATGGTTGGTTGGTCACAACGCCATAAAACAAAAAAACATTATCCACCTTCCACATAAATTCTAACCCTATTCACAAATAGTATCTCAAGAGGAAATGGTGCCCTCTTTCCCGACCAGTTATATATATAACAACTCCTGTGTTCCACTTCTTACTTTGTTACCAAGTCCTATGTTCCATTTCTTCTTCATACACACATAAACACACACACACACACACACACACACACAGACCTCTGGTCACACTAGAAATTCATTGACTGAAATAAAACACCATGAAAGAAATTTCCAAATACATTTGCCTCCTAGTGAATCTTTTAACAACCCTATATTGTAAAAGATGAACTTGATGAAAATACTAAGATACTGCCTTGCTCAACAGATAAAAGGTAAAATGAGAGTCTTTATGAGTAATAAAGACATGTTCAAGTAATAAATCTGTGTCACTGTTGAAAATGATTCCCCTACTTCCTATACAGAAAAAGTGAGGGTCTCTATAAGATGAATTTCTAAGTTAAAAAAGGATATCCATAAGACTCTCTGAGGTTATTGTCATGTCTACTCAGCTTGAGCAACAGAGTGAACAGTGTCTTTAGAATCCATTAGAATCCATCAGGATAGAGGCTATTATACCACCATTTATAAACTTAATGTGATATAAAAATTTTCTCCTCTTCTATCATTCTACCATCTAATCTCATCTGTATCCATATCTTCTGCTTTTTCTAAAATTGGGAAGCAATCCCATCCTCTCCTATCTGTGACAAGGATTCTCACAGGTGATTCACATCTCATCCCACAGCCTTAAACCAAGAGGTTTTCTCATCTGTTTATCCTGTCTTTGTCCTGTTCCTTCTACACTTATCTGTCTTTATCACTTTCATCAACATTTTTCTTTCTTTTAGATCATCCTCATCATCACCCAAAGATGCTATAAATTCTCCTAAGTTTCAGAAACATTCTCTTACTGTCACATTACTGTTGCTATTGTCCCATTTTTCTGTTTCTCTCTACATTGGAACTTCAAAGAGCTGTCTCTAGTCTATCACCCTTCTTCACATCCAAGATTCTTGAACCCTCTCCAAATTGCCAATTACTTTCATGTGCCAAAACCAATGGTCAGTTCTCTATCTTTCACCTCCATTAGATGGTAACATGAAAGTCCGGTTTAGAAACAAAGATTGGAGATAAAGATGACTTAGTCACAGTACAAGGCAATTTTCTTTTTCTTTACTACTAAATCTTTCAGCAAGCAGTGAAAAGCTAAAAAAGCATGGGCTAAAAATAAAAGTGACTAAATCTCAACACCTCCTGGTTCCTCACAGAGCACATAAAGTCTGCAGTTGAATGCTGTCTGTGAGGACTGGGGAAACAACCAGAGGTGGGGGGACTGGGGGTGAGGAGAGGTGGCAACAAAAAATGGTTGCACAGTGTTTAAGTCATTAGGTTGGCATCACTTCATCCTGATGTATGGGAAAACTCACTACTCCATAGTTACCAACTCCTGTGTTCTACTTCTTACTGTCTTACTAGGCTTCTTCACAGTTTGAGCAGGGGGCCCAGCCTTAACCTACCAAATCACCCTTCTTGTTCATGCAGCACCATTTGACACAGTTGATCACAATGTCTTTCTTGAAATCTCTTTTCCCAAGGCTTCTAGAATACCATGCTTACTTGGTTTTTTACCCACAGTCTGTACGGCTCCCTCTGCCCATGCACACTACTACCACAATATTGCAGAGCCCCTGGGTTTTGTGGACCTTCTTCTTTCTCTCTATGTTCATCTCCTAAGTGATTACTCAATGTCTCAAGAGATTACATACTATTTGAATTAGTTCCCTAGGACTGTCACAACAAATTATCACAATCTGGTATCTTAAAACAGTAAGAGTTCAATTCTGGAGCCCAGAAGATGAAATCAAGGTGTCATTAATGCTACAATCATTCCTCAAAAGTCTCTCAGAGAGGATCCTTTCTTACCTCTACCAACGTCTGGTGGCTTCCACAGCTCATGTCTATGGTCACATAACTCGAATCTGTCTCTGCTTTCACATGGTCTTCCCTCTTTGTCTCAAATCTCCCCTTTCTTTTCTCTGACAAAATACTAGTCATTGGATTTAGGACTCACTCCAAAAAGAGCTCATCCCAAGATTCTGAATTTCATCTACAATAGACACCTATTTCCAATAAGACTAAATTCACAGGGCATGGGTAAGCCTACACCATATCATTGAGAGGGATACAATTCAACCAACTATCCTACCTAAAAGCTGATAACAGTTGGATTAATTAACTTCAGCTAGACACTACCTGAATCCACCTCTAACATACTACTTAGGAGTCAAATTTTATATTCCAAAATAGAACTCTTGACCCTTCCCAAATGTTTTTCACCTAACATTGTTAAGCTTAGTGACATCATCATGAAACCTGTTTTGTTTTTTGTTGTTGTTTTTGTTGTTGTTTAAAACTCTTGGAATCATCCTTGACTTCTTTATTTTACTCATAGCAAACCTTCAGTAAAATACAACTCTCCTTTAAAAATAGATCTTTAATCTGACAGCCTCTTTCTTCCAGACGACTTGTTTTATCCAAACCACATCATCTCTCTCTCTCTTTCTCTCCCCACTGGACCTCTTTGATAGAATAATCTGACCAATTTTGTTTCCACTCATGCCTCTCTTTTGCTCATTTCTTCCCACAGCAACCAGCTTGACCTATCAAAACATAAATCAGATCTGTCTCTCTACACTCAAAACTCTCCAGTGGCTATTTATCACATTTTGAACAAGATACAGTCTCTGTCACAGCTTAGAAGACTATGGGTCCTTTCTGATTACAAAACTTACTACTCTCTCCCTCTCACTGAGCTCTATCCTCAATGCACCCCTTGCTGTTTCTTGATATGTCAAGTCAGTTCTACTCTCAGTCCTTTGTGATTACTTCCCTCTTGCCCCGGAAAATTCCACCTCCAGATATTCACAAGGCTTTTTTCCTTCACTTCCACAAATTCTCTGTTCAAATGCTGCCTCCATAGACCAAGTGTCTTAACATTCCCACTCTCTTACGTTACCTTGTTTTATTTTTCTTCAATGTACTAAATAGTTGTTGATACACAAACCTGACATTAAAATAATTGTTTATCTGTTTCCCTCATTAGACTAGAAGCTCCACAGGTGGAGAATTTTGTTTGGTTACCACTAAATTCATGATGTTCAGAATGTTGCTGGTATACAGTGGGTGCTCATTAACTCTTTTTTTAACTACTTTTCAAATAAATCACTCTTTTTCTTTTCTAGAAAATTAATTGTTATTGAAATGCCATCATTTTTAGTGTTTTTAACAGTATAGGATTTCCCCATCAGGTGTGGTCACCTCAGCACTACCAACACCAAAGCGCCTAAGGTTCTCCACCATAGTCCACTGAACTGTCCCTACTTCACCTCTGCTCTTCACTCCTCCCCTTTTTTAGTTTCTTATACTGTTTTTCATTTTTGTGCAATATGATTTCCTCCCTCAGATGTAATTCCCATAAATCTCCTACCATACGGTAAACTTTCAAGGCTGGCTTTAAAGTTTGTCTTTGTTTGAATCTTTGTTTGGTTTGTCTGTATTCCACACAGAAGTGACACCATCCAGCATTTATCTTTCTCCCTCTGGCTTATTTTGCTTAGTAGAATAAGGGGTCTGTTTCTTACATGGATTAATAGGGATATATTCCATTAAATCTCTTCATTACAAAAGAATAAGGCAAAACCTAATTCAACGTAACTTTAACAATGCTTCACCATAATTAGTGCCATAAATTCACTAAATAGGTTTTATTTCAGTTTTTAAGAATTCTACCATGAGCTCATGGTTATCCCTAAATATAGTATTTAAGTTAAGTGGTTGTGAGAAAGATAGATGACATAATGGTAAGCAAAATGTCCTGGAATAAGAGACATATGGCTTATATCATGCTTCTGCTACAAACCAGCTATCTGACCTAGATAAAATTAGACAGTGCCACCACCTGATAGAATACTTGTGATTATATCATATAACACACAGTGTCATTCCACAACTCACTCCACTTGAATTAATTATGTGAGCACAACCACATCCTCTAAACTATGAAAATAATCATTTCATAAAACAAGTCCCCTATAGTATCTTTCTCTGGAGACTTCTCACATAAAAAAGTATGTCATACAAACAAATTGTTTCATTTTTGTTACACAATAGAGATTTGAGAAAATATTAAGAAATGTATGCTGACTACTTACATACTTACTTAGTCTAGTATCCTACTAGGTAGCCCAACATACAAAATTTACACTACTGACCTTGAGCACTTTGCCTGGGTTAACAGATACTTGACAAATGTCTACTGAAAAAAAGGTAATGAAATAACAAAGCAGGGATTTACTTCTTAATACATATGAGCACAACTTCTAAATAGCTGCATTCCTTAAATGAATCCATGCACTCACCAAGATGAGGCTGTCCCAGGAATCCAAGTCTGTCTCTTTACTCTAAATATCTGGGTAATAGCTAGCACATACCTTAAACACATCAAGCAAACCAAACAACTCAATTACACTAAGGTATATTTTCAATTACATTTAATCCAGCAATGTTCAGTGATTCTGAAATTATTTTCATGTTACAGTATTAATATATTCAAAATAATCCTATCAAACCATATTTATTCATGTTATTAAGGTAAGCAACAGCTTGAATTACAGAATACTACTGATTATTTTACAGTAATTGATACTTTGTTAGAAATTCTATAATAAAACAATAAAGTAGGATTCTCTGAATTGTTTCAAGAGAAAAAGATCACATTTGGCTAGTCACTTAGAGTTATCATTACAGATAGATTTATATTATTTAGCATAACAAACTTTTGAGACAAGGTTTATTATAGAGATGAGGTTAAGATGGCTCAAAGAAGGTAAGTTCACCAAGAACATACAACCAGGAAAAGAAGATCTGCCTTCAAGCTCTCTGTTCTTTCATCCATGCCTTTTAATAAGGCAATCAACTGTGGAATACTCCAAAGACATAGAATAGCACTTCATGAGGAGGGGAAGGATTGTGATAAATGCATTGTGCGGTTGCAGGCAGGGTACTCAAACTTGTTCAGATAAACTTCCTTACCTTAAGACAGGAAGGATTTCACTCCACCCTCACAATTCAGGTGACATTAAAGCCAGGTTGGGGCTATTCCACAAAAGAAACTATACAAAAAACATATAATTCCAGTATCTAGTCATTTTACCTTTTAAATAACAATCATTTCCTCATTTAGTCTCAAAAGCATTTTCACAAATGATGTAAAAGATACCTGAGCTTTGTTCAGTGACAAATATGTGACATCCTACATATACTAGAAGAAATTGATCATGAAATGTGCAAATAATTTATAATTAGCCAACTTAAATTTCCTTCTCAAATATATATTCAAAATGTAGAAGGTCCTATTTAGGTGAAAATGGCTCATCTGTGTCATCTGGCTTAATATAGTACAAAGCAGCTACTTCCTAAAATAGATCACTTCTCAGAAAACTATATAATTATGTATGTTGGTGGATAAAATAATTCGGATACCATGAATAAAGAATGTTCCTCTATTATCAAAATCAGTAATCCTCTTTAACTAAGGGCATAACTTAAGGAAAGATGTACATGAAGTGATAACGACAGGTCCCTTGAATAGATAACCAAATAAATCCTGAATGATAAGTAAGAGTAAACAAATTAGGTTGGAGGCATCCCAAGCCCAGAGACTGGAGGTGGGGATAGAAATTATTAATGTAGTTATTAAACCAGCAATAGAAATGGAAAATCCTTAGGCACGATCAGCTACAAAAAGGATCAGGCTACTATAGGAAGTATCCAGAGGCACAGACCAGAACTGAAGATATAGTCAACAATCGTCACAAATTAACTTAGTCAACCCTCAAAGTAATTAATCTAATAACAGTCAACAATCCCACTAAGGAACGAACCCCACCCCAGAAGAAGACACTATATCAGTACAGTGCCTACGCTGGCTAGACACAGCTCTCCTGCTGCCTGTGACTATGCAGGTGCTTCTCTTTGTCTGTTTCCTCTACTTAGTAAACTTGTCCTTCAAAATATAACATTTGCCTGCACCTGGGTCTGCAAATGTCTTCATTCCCTGGGTAAACACACTGCATGCCAGTGAAAGGGGAGCTCTGCCAAAATTTTTCTCAGAGGTAACCTAAGGACTCTATTCACTGAACCCCACATCTCATCAAAAGAACACCTCCAAAGAACAGGATAACAGAATCACAATCAAATTGCCCTCACTATAGCAACTCAAATGTTTTTCCTAAGAAAATTTCCTGATTACGATAGTTACATAAGATCAGAAAGGGGAGTGGCAGTGGGATAGTGGAAGAAGATGCTCTAAAAAGACCACTCCTCTATAAAACCATTCAGAACACTGGCAAAAGTTATCAAAATAGATTTTTCAGAATTCTGGAAAAGAAGCAAGAGCTTGCAACATAAGGGCATTTATTCAACAAAAGCAGCTGATTCTCAGTAAGAGTGATGAGATTTGTGATGCCTGAGCTTTCCCTGTTCTCATTCTCCACTCCTCAGTTTTGCCTGTTTTAAAAACCTAAATTCTGGCCCTCCCTGGTGGCACAGCGGGTTAAAGCACAGCACTGAGAAGGTAAAGCCACTTCTGCATGAGTTCGATTCCCGCCTGCCCAGGAGGAGATCCACATGGCATGGCAGACCTCTCCTGACCTGCCCGCTGCTCCCCTCAGCAGTGTACTTCGTAGATCTGCAGTGTACTTTGTAGATCTGCCTTCGTAGATCTGTTCTGCTCCCCATTCTGTCCCTGGTGAATCCTCTCACCCTCCACATCTCTGGCCTGTACCCCAGTTCTATATGAACAAGTAAATAAAAATCTTTAAAAAAAAAAAAACCTAAATTCCCACATACGTTGTGAAAATCAGGAAACACAGTGGGGTTAGAGAAGGCCTTCAATGCAATTTTCAGAGAAACGTAACTGGTGAGCCTGTCTAGCAATTCTTTAAAAACATTCATTGATAGGAGTTTTTTGTTTGTTGACTTACAGTTTACTCCATGCCAATAGTTTTCCCTCCTTCCCCCAGAAGCACATCAAAGCATATCAAAACAACTGGCAACTGTTTAAATCTCAGCTACCTCAGGCAGTAATAACAGTTGGGACAAAAGAAAAGAAACTAACTAAAAGACTAAAAGGAAAAGTTGGAGAATGAGATGATGCTAGGCATTTGAAATCTGTATATAGGCACAATCTGGGATCTAGAAGGCCACAAGCATGCCTAGAGCTATTTTCACCCTTAGGAAAAATCTGGGAAGATCTTAAATTCTCACAGTAGATAACCTTAAGGCTGCATATACAAACATGAGCTAAGGCTAAGGCCAGTCCTAAGCTATCTGTCTATGTGCTCTAAGATGTATTCCAACTCCTCCCGTAAATGACAAGAGTATTCAGGAAAATTTCTGCCCAAACATTAGCTGATTGATAAGAAACTGAACAAATCTCTCAGTGAGAATTAACAACAAAAAAACACTAATTTTTACAAAGTTAGTTAAGGAAATTTACAAAGAAAATAGCAATAGCAATAGCAAAAATAACTATTAGGGAAGGAGAAGAATTTGATCTGTAGTGTTGTTACATTACTTAAAATGTTCCATTTCAACAACAAAAAATTACAATATATGCAAAAGAAGTATGGCCCATAAACAGAAAAAAAGCAAATGCTATTTCTGAGGAGGTAAAGACATGGAACTTACTACACAAAGATTTTATATCAGCTATTTTAAATATGTTCAAAGAACAACAGTACTTTTAAAGAACTGGAAAAAAGGTGGATAATGATATTTCACCAAATAAGAATATCAATAACAATACAAAAATTGCTTTGTTTTTTAAAAAAATTATTTATGCATACAGACTGGGGTACAAGCCAGAGATGCAGGGGCAGTGACAGGATTCACCAGACAGAGTGGGGAGCAGAACAGGCAGATTGATGAAATACACTGCTGAGGGGAACAGCAGGCGGGTCAAGAGAGATCTGCCGTGCCATATAGGTCACCTCCAAGGCAGGGACTGAACTCATGCTGAAGTGGCTTTAGCTTCTTAGTGCTGTACTTTAACCCACTGTGCTTTAACCCACTGCACCACCACGGAGGACCCCAGAAATTGTTTTTTTTTTTAAAGAGCCAAGTAAAAATTCTTGAAGTGATAATTAAAGTATTAGAAATAAAACTTAATTATAGAGATTCAATAGCAGATCTCAGCAAGAAAAAGAAAGACTCATCAAAACTGAAGATAGTCAATTGAGATTTTTTTTCTCCCATCAAAGGAACAGAGAGAAAAAAAAATGGAAATAAAATGAACACAATCGCAGAATCCTGTGGGTCACACAAACTGTACTAATGTACATATTAAAATCTGAGAAAGAGACAAAAGGGGAAGAGAGAATAGTTGAAGAAATAATGTCTGAAATTTAATAACAAACAAATCCACTCATTGAAAAAGCTCTAAAATTTTGAAGTTAAATATACTGAGAGACATCTATCTCTACAAACATTGTACTCCAGCTCTCAAAAGACAAAGACAAAGGAAAATCTTGAAAGCAGCAAGAAGAGACTCATGTTTAAGTCATATTTGAGATTAACAGTTGATCTCACATTAGACAGCAGAAAGCAATAAGATGGCATACTCAAGATGTGGGGGGAAAAAAGGCTGTCCACTAAGAATTTCGTTTCAAAAACTAAAAACGAATTCACACATTCCCAGATTAATAAAACCAAACAGAATTCCTTTCTAGCAATCCTACCCTACAAGAAGTGTTAATTGGACTCTCTCAGCTTCAAATGAAAGCACACTAGATGGTATTTCAAATCCAAACAAAGAAATAAATAACACTAGTAAAGGTATCTACAAAGGGAAATATAAAATAAAATATAAATGTATTTTTATTTTAACCCCTTTTTTTTCCTATCTGATTTAAAAGACAATTGCATAAAGCATTTGTCTATATTGATAGGCCTATAATGTATAAAGCTGTAATTTGTATTATAATAATAGCATAAGGGAAGGGCAGGAATAAAAATATATAAAAATATATACTGCTGAAATTAAGTTGATCAATTGATCTGCACTATATTATTATAAATTAAGATGCTAAATGTAATCCATAGCAACCACTAAGAAAATAACTTTAAAAATACCAAAATAAATGGTGTAGGAATTAAAGTGGTACAATAAAAGACACATTTTTAACAACACAAAATGAAGCAGTAATGAAGAAACAGAAAAAACAATAAGACATAATAGTCATAAACAGTAAGACATAATACAGAAGAAAAATAAAAATTATGAAAATCATACAAAAATAGGATATACAAAATTGAGATAGCAAAGGCCTATCTTTGACAAAGCACAGCTGGAATGATCCACAAGAAATGAGGCTCAGTTCGGAGTAAGTTACTGAAAATAAACATAGCAATTTCTAAATTGCAACTAATAAAAATAAGTTTATAAAATAAACCAGGTCTATCATAATATTAAAAAAAAATGTCATATAACTTTCTGGATACAGACTTATACATATCTTCTCAGGTCTATGACTAAAAGTTAATGCCAGGTTTCATTTCTGCTGTAACAACACCCTGCAAATAGTGGCAGTAAGACTACAAAGATCATTTCCTTTCTAGCAAACTGATGATTCTCTCCAACATTGATCTCTACCACCTAATGATCTGGCATGGCATAAAAGTTACTATTTAGTGTGATCAATAAATCTTCTTTTGAGAAGCCTGAGACATGAAATACAGTTACTGTCACTTAATATCTACTACTTACACAAAAGGAGTAAAAGAGAGAATGAATATGTTAAATCATTTCCAAATATTAACTGTGGGTACTTTATACGGTGTATTAGTTAATAATCTTTTTTTAACTTACACCGTGTATCAAATTCAGAGCTTATACAAATAAAAGATTCCCCACTGACTTTTCTTCTACTATATTTGAAACCCTGAAAACATCAGAGACGCCACTGTAGCCATATTGCCATTTATGAGTCTATTTGAGACAAGAAGCAACTCCAAAGTCACAACCTGGGAGATGTAACTTCCTCTCCCCAATGAAGCCTTATTTGTTGTAAGTGTGGAGTTCAGCTGTGTTCACTAGAATTCAATTGTCAATTGTCTTCCTTGTCCCAACTGGACAAAAATGGTTTAGCCTCCTGTGGAACATGAGCACTGCAGAGACCTGGATGTTTCAACATCCTTATAACTGGATTCCAGCCCCAAAGCACATGTCAGCTATTCCAAGTCACTGATACTGGAGAGGGAATCTGGTGATGGCCTCTGTCTAGCTAGCTGCCTTGCAACATGTCCCAATCTCAGGAAGTTGGGATAAATCAGTAAGTAAAATGTTCACTAATGCAAAGCTATAGGAAGGCTCAAGAACTGGAGGCACCAAATCCTGGGCATCTGAGAAACTGAAAATAGAACTGCTAAAGATTTATATAGGCTGACGTTAGATCTCTAGATCTTTCACCCATCTTATATAAACATACAGTTATTCCCCCCTCAATCTCAACAGACTACTGAAGATCTATTTTCAGAGAATGATAAACTATAGGATTTTTGACACAAAATTGTCAAGAACACTGTTATGAACAAAGAGAGATTAATTCAAAGTCTACATACTAAGTAGTGAGAACCACTTATACTAGGCCAGCTCAAGAAAAATTACCCACAGAATGTAATACTGAAGAAGCCTCCTAACAAAATGACCAGATCCCAGCCCAGTCACACTGTGGTAAAACCCATTAGTCTATGACTTCCATTTACACACATACAGATTTTCCATTAGCTCTGTAGTGCTTCACTCTAATATCTGACTGAATAATATAAGAGCACCAAACATTTTCAAATGTCAAAGGCCACTGACATAAAAGACAATGACCAATACAAACAGCCAGGAAAAAAAAGACTCAGAAACACCATAAGTGACCAAAGGAAAAGCTCAAAAAGCTTTCATTAGAATCTTTAGGAAATATATTGTATTTGAGAAACCAAGAGCTTTGGAAGCTACTTTTAGAAAGAAAAATAACATTCACAAAATAAGAAAAAATATTGTTCAACATTTTTAAATGATTATCAGAAATGAAAAATTAACTAGAGGATCTAAAAGATAAAGCTGAATACATCTTACACATAGTAAAACAAACAGAAAAAGAAATATATGACATAAAGGGAAACTGTTTAAAAAAGAGAACTAGTAATGTAAGAATTCTAACAGGCTAGTAACAATAATTCCAGATAAAGAAATGGGGCAACTATCAAAATTAGATATTAGTCAAATGCATTACCAAGAAAGGATAAGTCTTAGAATTGGAGAACATGTATTTTTATCTTGAAAGGTCATATCCCTTACTGATTTTTCATAATTACTTTAAATAGAAATACACAAATTGTCTGTCATGGGGTCCCAGGCGATAAATTGTTTTTATTCAACTCAGAGAAAGAAAAAGTCAAAACATCAGTATAAATCAGGGCTTTTCTTTATACTATGAGATGCCAATAACATATAAACACCTGCTTTTACAATATGTGCTTATCACAAATAATTATAAATTAGAATTGTTGACTGATGCACAACACAAGTTTGAACAACTGTATAGGTTCACTTGTAGCAGACAAGTGGGCTGAAGTCAAAGATTCAACCTACTGCAGATTTCAGAGGCTGGTTCATTTAATCTATGGACACAAAACCTACCTGTAAGGAAAGTTTGCTATGTTATAAAAGGATTTTCAACTGCTCAGGAATGGGCATTCCTTAATCCCTAAATGTCTAAGGGTCAACTGTAAATCTTTATATACATTAAAGAGCTTATTTTAAAGAAAAAAATGAACTAAAGACAAAGTGTTCTTGTTGGGAATATATTCAAGTAGCTCTTATAATAAGTAAAGGCATTTCTTGAATTTAGCTGTACTAGAAATTTAATATATTGTCTTTTTTCCTTCACTGTCTTTTAATTTTTAGATACAGTTGACATAAAACATTGTCAATTAAGGAGTAAAATGTGTTTATTTGATAGATTTACATACTGCAGTATGATTCTAACTACAGTATTAGCTGATAACCTTTATCATGTCATGTACTTTAATTTTTGCATGTCGAGAAAGTTAATATGTGTTTTTTTTAAAGATTTATTTATTTATGTGTACAGAACTGGGGTACAGACCAGTGGTGTAGTGGGAGAGAGGATTCACCAAAGACAGAATGGGGAGCAGAACAGGCAGACTGACAAAGTACACTGCTGAGGGTAGCAGCAGACAGGTCAGAAGAGGTCTGCCATGCCATGTGGGTCAGCTCCATGGTGGGGGATTGAACTCGTGCTACAGTGGCTTAGGAGAGCTTCACAGCGTGGTGCTTTAACCCTTTGTGGCACCAGTGAGAGCTCAATATGTACTTCCTAATAATACTGAAGTTCATAGTACTTAATGTTTATATTGATTATAATCTTTATGTTGTATATTAGATCTCTAGAACTTATTTATTTTTTGTTATAAGTTTGTATATTATTGACTTTTTAAAATAAGTAGGCTATTTTCTTAGATTTCAGTTAATCTTGCATTAATTTAGATTGGTTTAGATGATAGTCCCCAGTTGTATTTTAGTATCTTAAATACAAAGGATTTTACAATATTAATAATGGCTCATTTTATAGACAATGAAATCAAGTCATAAGAATTGGTTTTTCCTTCAACTATACCCAAACTTGACATTTTTAATTAATTCCTTCTCAATTTAAGGATCACACACTCACCTTGAGGATCAACTTCTTTAGCTAGCTTCAATGCATCCGAGTTCGCAAGATCAGTGTTGGCTGGGGTAACAGCCAAAATCAGGCAGTTCTCCCTGGTGATGAACTGCATAATCATTTCTCTGATTTGATACTCAATATCTGGTGGTTGATCTCCCACAGGCACTTTAGTAATTCCAGGTAGGTCAATAAGGGTTAGATTTAACACTGTGGGAAAGGAAAAATAGAGTCTAAATACATCCCCAATGCTACAAGATAATCAACGAGGTAGAATCATCTGTCACTTTAAGGGAATAAAACAAGATAGCTTTATATATTTTATATCTGAATAACTCCAACTCAAGTGTGTAGAATATAAAACAGAATGCCAAAGGGCTTTCTCTATTTTTGTGACATAAGTGTGCTGTGCCAAATGATCATGTTAACATAATTTGAAAGGCAATGATTTGCATGCCTAACAGTTTTCTCAGAGAGCAGTTATATCCGTAACTAGGGGTTATAATTAAAACACTGAACAAGAAGTGCATATACTGTCAGCCTTGTACAGTGCCTTCAAATAAAAATTTTCAGAGAAAGATATGTCCTTCCCTTCAAAAGCATCATGCATTAAGATTCTCCAGCTTAGACTGTGGAAGAGCTGGTCTCCATCTGTAGTGCCATGAGGTCACTGTGTATGCCTTTAGTCGATGGATTCCATTCCATTCTGTAGCCAGATTCATGCGGAAGAATAAGGAAGAGCAGGAAACCACTCCAGTGCCAGTGACAACATGATCTAGCCCCCAACTGGCTGCTGTATACTTTCTATATACAAGTGTTGGTACCAAGTCCTCTTGGGAAGACCTCAAGGAAGTGCCCATGATCATTCATGTTCCATTTCCAAAACAGCAGAGCCAGAAAAGGAGTTATCAATGAGAATCTTTTAAGTGGCTTGCTCAATTCTATTTTTTTTTTTTAAGTCATCTCCTGCCTCCTCATCCATAAATCTGTGAGTTCTCGGGCTATCGTGTTAATGGCACTACCCAAACACTGTACTAGAAACCTGGTCATTTTTGAGAAAACAAACTACCTTTGATACAAATAATGCATGTTAATTAATAAATAAAAAAAAAGTTCAAGGATGAGAATTTGAAATTCTATTATTTGACTCACCATGTGGAGAACAGACTCGTAAATTAATGGGTATGGATGAAATGCCTTTATTCATTCCAGTCACTCGATCTGTTTCTGCTTCAATCTCATGGCGAACTTCATCAAAATCTGTAAATTTTTTCCCTTTGCAATGTAGAAATTCAGCATATTCTACAAAAAAAGGAAATGAGTTAATGCAAACTAAAATTCATGTATTCTTACAATAATTACAAGGTAACAATTTTTTAAATTGCAAGTCAAAGTATCCAAAATTGTCATTAAAATTACCAAGAAGCTCAGTTAATAATAAAGTGTTAACATAAAAGTTAAGAAGGCTAAATTTGCTGCTGTTTAGGAAAATACACACTGTTGAGAAGTGCTTGATTCATCTAATCTATTAAATAATTTAAAGAGAATTCTGACCCTCCCTGGGATAAATATCAGCATCTGACTATAAAAAAATACATTAGATAATGATATGCACAAAGCCTTTCTTCTAATCCTATTGAGGATTATAATGAAACACTGAGTTATATGAATATAGCTTCAGAATGAAGGAAGATTTAGAAACACAATTTGATTAATTATTTAAAAAGAAATAACAGAATATTTTAGATTGCAAATGGACTATCTGAAATAGTGTTAAAAATAGTTCATTAAATTATACTATTTAAAAGCTAACATTATTTGAAGTATACCATTTAAATTTAATTTTATAATTAAAGATCTTTCATTTTCTCAAGAAAAATATAATAAAGCATTACATCAAAAAAGATCTTTCTTTAAAAAAAAGAAATCAGTATGTATAGGCAGAAGGAAAAACTCCGACTCAGGATAAGCATTTAACCATCATCCACTATGGCAAGATCATTAGGAAGAAAATTATAAGATGTGACTCTGGTCTTCAAGTAGGTTAGTTTCATTGTGGTACTTCCACTCTCCTGCTAGTTTGGCCATTGCTCAGACCACTGGTGATAGACTGCCTAGCCCCACACAGCTACTCAGAACTGCAAAGTCATAGGGTTCTGAAGAGCTCCAAGTTTCTGCTTCAATTTAATAGCAAAGAACTTCAATGGCCTAAAGTTTCAAATTTAGAATGACAAGGAGTTTACTTAATTTCTGTCTTTCCTGTCATTGAAGGTGGATGTGAGTATTTCTCTCGTTTTCATGTAGTAATACATTCTGGAAAGTATATTATTTTCTGGAATATAGCAAGCTAAGACACCCAGAAGGTCATCTTCAATGGTGGAAGTCTACCCATCAAAGAAACTTCAGTGAGTGGGCTTCAGATGTCTAAACTAAAGAAAATAGCAACATTTGCATGTTCTTTCACAGGCTTCTCCTCATAGGTGCTGCTTTTATTAGACTAACCCCTCAGAATATAGACTATTTCCTACTCAGTGGCTAAGCCAGTGCCATCGAAATGTAAGGGCTTAAAGGTAAGTAGAGCATAAATCAATGAGAAAAATAAAGCAGAACAAAAAATGTCACCACCCAGAAAACAAATGAATAAGTAAAAACAAGTCGTACATAATTTAGAAGAAATAAAACAATACCTTTTAAATTCAGTATATTCTATGGGTAATGCATGCTTGAAGACTTCCCACTAACATCGTTATTACTTTTACAGAATGAATAAGCTTCTGGATCAAGCACTATGGTTTCAATTACGTTTCTAATCAGTAATTCAAGTAATATGTGTGGACTACTTTTGCTGCCACTAGATGGCGCCTACTTGCTTATTCTGTAGAAAACCAATGCCCTTTGAGAAGGCTGTAGAATCGATGCCATTTTCAAATTAGATTTAAAATTCATTCCTGGATGCCCGAAATGCTTTTATCTTAGAAATGAGAGATACATGGTGGAAGATCAATCCAACCTTTGTATCTTTTTAAGGAGAGGTTCCCACAAAGAGATTTCTGGATGCCTGCATTCATTCACTTATTCATCTCATAATTATTGAGTTCCTACTACTTGCCAGACATTGTTTCAAAACTTTGAAATGTAAGAGGGAGCAATAAGCCTCTAGCTTCATGAAGTTTAGATTCCAGTAAGATGAAACAGTAAATAATGTGTGTGTGTGCCAGATGATAAGTATTAACAGAAAATTAAACCACAGGGAGCTATTAAATACTGGAGAGGGACTGCTTTGTCATAGGCTTTGGTTGAGAAAGGCTCCTCTAATGTGATTAAAATGATGTTTAAGCAGACTCAAGAAAGGGCAGGAGCAAGCCATGCTTTAACAAAAGTATTCCCGCAGACCTGTGCTTGGCACAATGAAGAAAAGGGAAGGAGGCCCATGTGCCTACAGCACAGAACACACGGGGAAAGAGACAGATGGGTCAGAGCTATGATACAAACCTGGATTACACAGCGCCTTGGGCCACTTAACGGTCTCTCACTTTTACTGAGTGGATGGTAAACCAGCTGAAGAGTATTGAGTTAGAGAAAGATCAAATTCTAAATAAATAAATGTGGCTGCTGTGTTGCTAAGAGACGATGAGGAGCAAGAGAGAGAGTAAGCTACTAAAATAACTGAGGTAAAAAAAAAAAAAATAGTCCCTCCCTGGTGACGCAGCAGGTTAAAGCACAGCACTAAGAAGCTAAAGCCACTTCAGCATGGGTTCCATCCCCGGCCCTGGAGGTGATCCACATGGTACCATAGACTTATCCTGACCCGCCAGATGCTCCCCTCAGCAGTATACTTAGTTGATCTGCCTGTTCTGCTCCCCACTCTTGTCTCTGGTGAATCGTCTCACTGCCCCTGCACCTCTGCCCTGTACCTCAGTTCTGTATGCACAAATAAATAAATCTTTAAAAATAAATAAACAAACTAAAATGATGAAGATGAGAGATGATGGGGCTTAGACCTGGGTGGCACAATGGAGGAGGGGTGAGAAGAGGTTAAGTCTTATTGTATTTTGAAGGAAAACTCAACAGGATTTGCTAGTAGATTAAAGGTGGAGTATAAGAGAAAAAGAGAAGTCATGAGTGACTTCAGTGATTTTGACCTCACAACAGGAAGAACTTTGAAATGGAAAAAAAATAATAATAAAAGTAAAACAAAGAGGTTGTAAGTGTGTGGGGGCAGGGAACCAGGTTGCAATGTCTGCTCCATACTGCACACCACATGGAGAAACAGAGCTTCTACTAATATGAGGATCTCACAGCTGTAATACACCATTCACATTCACAGTCATCTGATGAATATCTGTTTATTCTGAAATCATTCCAGAAGATGGCAGCCAAGTGCTTGAGGAAAAGGACAGGGGTGTTTTGTTATTTTTTTTTTCTAATTAGCACAAAAATGCCTTTGGGGCTGAATACTGTCACCTGAGGAGAAGGCTAAACTAGAAATATATATTTAGAATCCATTAAAGTCAGACAAGAGGATGAGATCATCAAAATAAGACAGATAGTGAAGAGGTGAGAACACTGGGCATTGGGTTTTCTAATATTAAAGGTCAGGAAGGGCCCTCCTTGGTGGTGCAATTGGTTAGGAAGCAGCACTGCAAGCTAGCCAGCCGATTCAGTGTATGTTCAATCCCAGGTCCCAGAGATGACCCACATGGCGCAGCAGACCTCTCCTGACCTGCCCACTGCTCCCCTCAGCAGTATACTTTGTCAATCTTCCTGTCCTGCTCCCCACTCTGTCTCTGGTAAAGTCTCTCACTGCCCCTGCACCTTTGACTTGTACCCCAGTTCTGTATGAATAAATAAATAAAATTTTAAAAAATATTAAGAGGAAATAAATTTTTTAAAAAGTCAGGAGATGGAGAGAACAGGAGGGGAGAACAAAAGGAGAAAAACTGAGAAAACTGACCTAAGATCAAGAAAACTGGAATTTCACAAAAGAAAATTTTCCATTCCACCACATGATGACATGTCAGGTAAGGTGAGAACTAAGACTGGTGAGTAGAATGGGGCAAAATGAACACCCTTCAGAAGGTCTAGGAGTTGTTACAATTGAGTGGGGTGGATGATGATCTATCAGGAATGGAGTTCCAAGAAAATGGAAGGAGCGGAAGTAGAGTCTGATTGTCAACAATTCTTCTAAGGAGTTTTGTTATGAGGAGAGATAGAAGAGGGGTGTGAAATCAAGGGAGGTTTTGTAAAGATGGGCAAACTAATAGAACTGATGGTGGTGAGATCATTTGAGATTCATCAGACCAGAGTCAAGATTTAATACATTTGGATAAAGGTATTTTACATACTTAAAAAGCTTATGTATTTATGTATGTATTCTTACTGGTTAAGTCTACAATCACTGTCATCTTCACCACAGAATACATCACACCGACACTCACACACACACAAACCCACAAAGTGATCTGAAATGAATAAACTAAGAGTAATCATAGCAGGGATATCAACTTGTCTAATTACAACTGCCAAGTGTATCAGAACTAACGGGTCAGGAACCACAAAATTATTTTTCCATAGGCCCCAAAGAGCCACCCTGCAAATGATTCCAAAGGATGGAAAATTCAGGCAACACCTAACTGAATTTCCAAAAATGGTTATCTGGAATCCATCCTCTACCTATTTCCAAGGACATGTAGGTCACCTTGCCTCTGACAGAACAGTGATTAATTTTCAGACCATGAGCTACACTTTTTCCCCTGAAAAACACATCACAACCACAATTTATTGCTAAATAACTACACATCCAATAAGTTGAGTCTCACTCGTAACAAGGTTAGTCAGTCCTGCTATGAGATTCCCTAGCCCTGGTAAGCAGATCATAAGTAACAAAGGTGGGAAGTTCCTTTTCGAACAATTAACTACAGTTGCTTACTAAGGAGGGCCATCAACACTTACTTACATCATGAGGCAATTCCTAAATAAATCGTTATTAGCAATGTAGTTTAAAAGGATACAGTTTAATCTCCCTGTTGTCTGAAAATACAATTACGAATGAAAATCTTGGAAAGGATTATCACAAAGTAGTGTATCACTTAATTCACATCTGAAAAGGAATGCTCACATGATTGGGGTGGAGGAGGTGAAGGAAATTTTCACATCTAAGTCAAAAGCTACAGAATAGGCTGTTCTACTGGTGAACGGTCCAAATGCTAGACTTTTTTTTTTGTTGTTGTTAACATTTTAAAGGACAGGTTTACTGGGAAAAGGAAAAAGAAAAAGAAGCACTTGCATAATTGGACACATGAAAATCTCTTTTTCAAACAATTCCAGGTTTCAGCCCAGGATCAATGTGAATGGATAATGACTAGATTTCTCAGCCACAAGGTCATAATCAGGATGAAGTGCTATGTATCTGACACAGGCTGTCTGCACAGAAACAGTGAAACCCTAAAAATGCACTCATGAAATTCTATTTTGTGCCAGTAAACCTATCTCGCTAAAATTCACAGTATGCTTTCAGTTTTACAAAACAAGGCACCCAGTTTTTAAAGTATTTCCTGCTTCCCCAATGTTAAAAAATGTCTAATATGTGAAACAAAGGCTAAGATACACATTGATATCAAAGGACAATTTGGGGAAAAGGGAAGGAATTAGAAAATCAAAGCTATTGCTCTATTTTATTTTTATTTCCCTGTAAAACATTTTAGTCCTGTCATTATACTGGTCATGAAAAACAAATTATACCAGGTTAAACATCTGACAAATTGTTTGAGAGAAGGATGAGATGCTTTTTGCCGGGCAGCATTCCAATCGTCTGTGAAAAGCGCAGCATGACCATAGAATTAAATATTTCCAACATGTCTCGTCCGTGGGGAAAAATATGCATATGTTTTGATTAATCAAGGTTAAATAGAACAGAATAATTATGGCACACATGCATATCACCACTTGTTAACCTTTATTCTAGGAGATATGTCCTCAATATGTTAGCTAGACTTGTTTCTGAAATGTTTTAAAAGCAATGTTTTGTGAATACAGGACTCCAATGAAAATAGAGTAACTGATTCATATAAACAGGGGGCAGGTTTCAGAACAACTAGTTGCATTCCTTGGCTGTAAAGAGTATCTACATCAGACTACATTAAGAATCATAGTTCCTCAAATGCAGAGACTACATTTATTTTCGCCACTATGTTCCCTAAGGTCTATCATTTTTATTCTAAAGAATACCTTCCTCCTCTTTAAAGGAGTTCACTTTGTATACAATTGAACAATGGTAGCTGGGGAACCAGAGAGGGCAAGTGTAGGGGGCAATGCTTCCATCAAAACTTAAAGTAATTCCAAGTTGAAGACAAAATTCTAGAACTATGGTTGAATAAAGAACAGGGCGGCCTCCCTG
>NW_004567125.1:17062050-17066654 GCF_000260355.1 Condylura cristata | reverse complement strand
TGAAATATAACTCTGGATCCAAGGAGAAACCAAGACACATGCTCAGTCATGGAGTAGAAGGTACAGTCTTTTCATAGGTTTCAAACTCAAAATCACAAACATAAACCTCAAGTTAAGAGATTATTATCCATTCTGTCCAGAGGTTTACTGCTCACAATGACATTACAGTTCTCTTGTCTAAGAACTGGGCTTATTTAGGGGCCTAGTTACAGTTGAGCCTACATGGAAGGGCTATGAGACCTCAGATAGTTGGAGTATTGCTGACACAAGAGACTAAGGCCAACATTTGACAGAAATCTCTCCAACAACAAGCTTTCGTATTAACTATTCTACAAGTATCCAAACTATCAGAACCAGTAGCCAGAATATCTCAATAGCTCAATGAAGATCCATATATTTCCAAAGTGTCTCAAAGATTATAACAAAAATCAATTCTATTTCATACACACAGTTTCCATGTAAAACACGATCAAGAACAATAATATTCCAAATACTGAGAACAAATAAAAAGCATGTCAAGGTCCTGAACAAAAATTACAAAGTAGGTAATTAGGCTACTTTTCTTCCTCTTCTGACTTCCATTAATCCAGTCTTCCTTATTTTTCTTCCTCATCACTGATTGCGCCTTCTCCATTTCTTTTGTTCATTGTTCCTTCTCTTCTACATTTACAAATGTCAGTGCTCCACCAGACTTCCTCCTAGACTTTCTTCTGCATCTCTATTCTCTCTTTTGGTGATTTCATCTAATCTACAGACCTCAAAATTTTATATATCCCCCAACTCATGTCTTAAGCACCTGTCTCTCCTTTGAAAAGAGAGACAGGCTTATATCTAATTTTAATCCCAAACATTTCCACTTGAATGTCTAATAGATATCTCAAAATTAGCATATCTAAAACCAAACTTTTAATTCCCCCCTTTCTACCCTCACATCATCCAGACCCATTTTTCCTTTCATCCTTCCACATCTCTGTTACTGATGCTACCATCTTGGTGCTCCAACCAAACATTGGAGCTACCTTTATCTTAACTGTTTTCCCAACATCTCACTGCCTCTGCTGAAGCCAACCTTCTAAACCAGCACTATCTCTTACCTGGACTACTATACATGTATTCTAAGTGGCCTTCTTGATTCCACTCTTGCTCCATTGTATCCATTCTCTATTTGGAAGCTACAGAGATCTTTTTTAAAACATTAATCAGAATCATATTTCTCCTCTTTTTAAAAAACTTACATTAGCTTTCCAGTACATTCCCCACCCTGAATCACAAAGTCCTTAGTAATTTGAGGATTCTCTACCCTTTCTACCACAATCTCTAACAGCATTTCCTCCCTTTGTGCACAAATCACATTAATTGCAATGGCCTCCTTTCTGTTCTTTAAGCGCATGAATTTCATTCCTGTCTCAAGGTCTCACTATAAACTACTCCTTTTCTGGAATGCCCAACATCAGACTGCTGCACCTGCAGTTTCTTTCTGTCATTTGTTTCTCATCTTTTTAGAAAAGCTTCCTTGAACTGGCAAAGTAAAGTAACAATTCTTAGACACATTCCATCACAACATCCAATTTATTTTCTTCAGAGCACATAATCATGCTCTGAAGATTTTTCTTGTTTTATTTAACCTATCTTCACCACCTGGGATGTAAGTTCCATGAGAACATGAATATTATCTGCTTTATTTCCAGTGCCTGAAATAGTAAATTGCATCTGTTAGGCACTCAGTACATATTTATTGAATTAATGAACAAATAAATGAATGAGTGAATCAATAAGTAACATTAAAGAAAGCTTCAGGTTGGTGGGTGTGGAGAAGCAAATGATCATAAATGTATCTTTACATAATGAGTTTGATATTTTTTAAATATCTGAGAAGAGTTTCAAGTAGTCAGTTGAAACAGAATCTGGAGTTTACCCAGGAACTATGAATGTGAGCGTCATAGATGCACAAGTTGTATCAGAAGCAATGGTGTGGAAGAGATTGTGTACAAGAGTACGAAATGACACAGAAAGTAGAGGTGAGTAGGTATGCAAGCTTTTACAGCCAGGAAGAAGATAATGCATCAGAAAAAGAGAAAGAGTAGCTAAAGAACAGAAGGGAAATCAAAAGTATTAGACGTAACATGGTAGACAAAAGAACAGAACATGTTTCAAGGAGATAAGACAGTGGTTGATAATATTTTAAAACTGTTGAAAGGGCAAGGTAAGGAATACTTACCTTGGAATACTACTCATTTGCTATTAATAAAGAAAAATGAAATCTTGCCATTTATAACAACATGGATGGAATTGGAGGTAATTATGCTAAGCGAAATAAGTCAGAAGAAGACAGACAAATACTGGGTGATTTCACTGATAAGTGTAATATAAAGAAAAAAATTCTTTAAAAGGACAGACAAAACCAATCAAAATTAACCCTTGAAATATGACTGCAGAACTAATGTTACCAGAGGGGAGGGTGGCCTATGGGGAGTAAATTAGGGAGGGGCCATGGACTCTGGTGGAGAATCATAGGTGTTTGGTTACTGGGTATTGTATAATAACATATATTTGAAGAGATGTGAACCTACATCCCTGAAATATACAATGTCCTAAACTAATACTACTTCAATTAAACCAATTAAAAATTATTCTATGACTCAAATTATAGTCACTCCAACCATCTCTTGAATTTTTGTTTTAATTTTTTTTAAAGATTTATTTTATTTGTACATACAGAACTGGGGTACAGGCCAGAGGCTCAGGGGCGGTGAGAGGCTTCACCAGAGACAGAGTGGGGAGCAGAACAGGCAGATCTGTGAAGTACACTGCTGAGGGGAGCAGCGGGCAGGCCAGGAGAGGTCTGCCACGCCATGTGGTCACCTCCGGGGCAGGCGGGAATCGAACTCTTGCGGAAGTGGCTTTAGCTTCTCAGTGCAGTATTTTAACCTGCTGCGCCACCAGGGAGGGCCCATCTCTTGAAATTTTTAAAAAAGGAAAGAAAACTAAAATGTGTTCTCAGTATGAAGAAAACTCAATTAGGGTCAATGTACATTATCCAAAAGGGTGACAAAATAAACTTAAAATATTTCCAGGTCTCCCTTAAGTGGTTTTCATGTTTAATCTGAAGGAATTCTTGTGAAAACAACCAGCATTTAGCAAAACCCAATGCATTATGGGTTCCATTTAAATGATACTAACAGAACAACATCTAGAAAGAAAGACAAAATAAAGTTTGATCTGAAACTTAGTAGTATGGCTTCTCCAACTCAAGTTGTACGTAAATTATAGGAATTGGGAAAAAGACAATCAGTGAAAATATACGGAAAAAAAATCATGTTGTGTGAAAACCGTGTGCTGTTTGTAGAGCATCTGCAAATGTGAATATATCACATGAATAACCATGAAAAATGCAATATCAATAGCAATGTATTACTGACTACAACATCCAAATGTGTCATCATTCTTATTTGAAAGTTCGTTAGAATTTTCATTATGTTAGAAGAGTCCATCCAAAACATCTGTACCCTTCCTCTTTTAACCAAGAAATCATGGGTAAATCACCCCTTAAGTAGATTCACCCTTGTTTATGTTCTCAAAGACTCATGTCTTTACAGTATGCAGGAGTCAAGAACACAAGTGATCAAGAGTGAGACCTGAGTTTAAAAGTTCTGCCAATTCTTTATCACATAACTTTAAAAAGTCATTTAATTTACCCAAACCTCAGTTCTTTCCCCTGTAAATGGTATCTCTTTTAGGTTGCTGGAAGGACAAGAAAGACTACAGTTGTGTCTGCTTCTTTCACCAAAGTTCTCCCAGTCACTAGTCACACTGGTTCAATTAATGTATGTTACATCAAAGAATAAGTGAATGAAAGCACTTAGCAGTCAGTAAACCCTTGATTTTAAAAATAGTGAAAGGAAATGTAAAGGGTCTTGGAGTTTCAGAGGCCCTTTTAACTAAGTTGCCTGAATTTACAAGGAGGTGGCAGCTCAGGGTTTAAATACAAACATTCTGACTCTGGAGTACACCCTGCCACCCAAACCATGCTGGTAGCTTCTCACTACTCCAAAATTACTCCAGTCTGCTTGGAGATTCCCATTTTCAGTTTTTAGTGATTTCTTTATTCCCAACAGTTCCTTTTTTTCACCTGGTACCACATATATGAGTATTGCTCAAAGTCCAGGAATCACATGTGCTGCTCTCTACTATGGTTCATCTTTCTGGGAGCTCTGGAACCTTTCCCCCATAAAATGTATAAACTTACATATATGGAATTTTCAGTGTAAATGCAGGGTATTTCATAGATTACCCTCTTCCTCACAAGAATATGTACTTAAAGCACCTATTATACTATTGCTTTTATGACACTCAAGAAATGATCTGTGTTATTATAATCATAATCTGCACCTATCAAAATATTACCCAACAGCATCCTACCCAAATATAATTTCCATTAAAAATGTTCTTTGATGTTTATTGCTGCTTTATTTACAATTGGAAAAACATGGAAGCAGCCCAAATGCCCAAAAGTAGATGACTGGAGTAGAAAGATGTGGTACATATATACAATGGAATATTACTCAGCAACCAAAAAAGAGAAACACATGTCTTTTGCAGCAACT
>NW_004567125.1:17056744-17061765 GCF_000260355.1 Condylura cristata | reverse complement strand
TGATGGGAAACCCGTGGGGATTACAATTGAGATGAAAAAAAATGTGCAAAATGATGTAAAAATAAACTTTTTAATAAAAAAAAATATATTAAAAAAAAATGTTCTTTGATCATTCCACCCTCTGAGGAATGCTTCCCTCCTTGGAAATTTTGAGGGCTCTGTAAAAGTACTGCTCATGGAAATTCTTTATAGGTAGAAAGAGCCTTAAAGATTCTCAATCCCAAATAATGTGTTGCTATTTATGTGTATCATACATCCCACCACATAGTAACTATTTATTTATAACACTTATCCACATGATAAACTTATCATGCTATAGTTAAAGTATTTGGAGAGTAGGGACTTTATCTGCTCCATCTTTGATGGCAACATTCCTAAGGGGATAATGAAAAGATTAAATAAGTGAATGAATGACTAACTGAGTAAAACTGAACTACTATTCACTATTTTTCTAAGATTCATGAAATCTTAGGCTGTTTTTTTTTTCAGGATTTTAGAATTTGCATGTTTTTTTCCTCCTCATTCAGTATGAGTCAGCACTAAGAAAAGCAAAATCTGTTTCTGAGAAGATCTCTTTTAGGTCTTTCAATGAGCCATCTCCTCCCCTCTGTCTAGTCAGTTTTACAGACTAGCCGAGGATAAAACCCTGGAAAACATTATTGCCCTCTGGACTTCACTTTAGCCAGAAGTTTAATACCACAAAAACTTTGTATTTCTTGTCTCCCAGAACCTGTTCTGGCCTTTGTGATAAGAATTTTCTATTTCCTTGGTGAGCAAATCTTTTCTATTTCCTGTGAGCAAATTACACAATGTGCTTTTTAGGTTACAAAACTGGAACTTTTTTCCTCTCTGTAATATAACTCCCTCTTGACTGGGCATTGAGTTTTCTGACCACAAGAAAAATTTATTAAGGAACTGCTACTATATGGGGTATGAAAGGTTAAGCTGTAGTTCACAATCTTGGCAACAATATCCAAGTTGAAAATGAAGACAAACTTAAGAAAATTAAATAAAAGTCTTAAGATTTTAGGATAGAGAACACTGCCTTTAGTAATTGTCCAATCAATGGTGTACTTTGGTGCTATGTGGATTTAGTAAATGGAGGGGTCTTTTTAGATCTGGTTAGTCTGTAAAGGATTGAAGGAAAACAGCTAAATCTGATCTAGATTTAGGAAGACAGAATTGGGAGAAAACTGAGAAAAGAGAGATTTTAATATATAAACATATGAAAAAAGTACCAAAGTTAAAAGGTTAAATAGAACTGACCAAGTAGTATATATATGTAGTGTGTATATATATATATATACACACTACATATATGTGTATACACATATATATGTGTGTACATATATATGTAGTATATATGTGCTACATATATACTTATACTTATATACTTATATATATACTACATATATACTTATAGATATATGTGTAGTATATATACTACACATATATCTATAAGTATATATATAAGTAGTATATGTATATATGTAGTGTATATATATACATATATATATATACACATACACAAACACACACACATATACACACACAATAGGAAAAAGTATAAAATGAATGAAAAAAGAATAAAGCATTATGGAGAAGTATGCAAAATGAAAATCAACCCTCTTTAGGAAAACAATATTAAATAAGATGATGTACGTAAGGTATTTCACAGTGTTCATTGTATATTAAGATTCTAAAAAATGTAAGCTTTTCTTGTGGATTATGTTTTTTAATGATCAACATGAAAGTAGTGGCCAAAATTTATCATGCATGTCATATGATTTTTACAACTTTTTAGGAAAAGAAGTTTCCACAGAAATATTCTACTAACAGCTACCACATTAGATTCTTCTTTGTTAATGTCTTCAAAGAAGAAATTGCAGGCTAGTGAGGGTCACTCAAAAACACTGGTGAAAGTTAGAAGAAATGATAGTTATATAAATACCATGCAAAGTATTGTGCTTTGTAGTTTTAATAGTGATTTTGACTATAATCACTATCTCTGAATAAAAGCTAACTTTAGAATGCAGTACTTGTACAAACACCTGCACTGCCTATGGAAATTCATTACCACTGCAAAGATAATTAGAGGGTCATAATAAATTTTACCAAAAATTTCAATATTTAACACATTTAAAATATAACTTGAAATCTAAGATTTATTTTATACACATATTCTTAGAGCACATTTGTTATATAAGTCAGGGTATAGGTTAATACACATTAACTTGTGTTAATGATAACCACAACAATCATGGGAAAATGGAATTATTATCACAGCCAAACTGTAACTTCTCTGTGACTCACTTTCTACTATGGAAAATGGGAATAATAATAATGTCACCTTCTGCATAGGATTGTTGTGAAGATTAGATAATATAGGCATAGCACATAGACAAGTATGTGGTAAGCTATACTAAGCTATATGTGCTAAGTGCTATATGTTTACAGATATTGAAATAATGATAATTACTACTATTTCTTTACAAAAAATAATACAGCTTTTGCCCATAAAGCTAAATGACCCAAATGAAGCTAAATTCTGAGAAATGTTCTTTAAGAGCCAGTTGTAACACTGAAGTTCGCACTTGGACAACAAAATGGCATGATTTTGTACTTAGCTCTTGAAATCTACCTTGATCTATTAATCACTTATTCATTACAGTAGAAAATTAAAACAATACTAAAATTGACTCCCACTTTTCCTCAGTAGACCTCTTAAGCAACTGTCTCATAAGAAGGGGCCTCCCCACTCCAACTACAATTATCCCGTGAAACTAACATTTTTAGGGTCAGAGCAAAAAAAATAAAAGGTAAGTTCTGAGTTTCATATTCCAAAACTATGTTTGTTGGAAGCTTCAACAGCAGAGAAAGTCCTCAAAACTAACAACACAGCTCTTGGCTTGTGTACAGCAGTTCAAAGCAGCTTCGTGTGTAGGATGGCATTTAATCTTCAACACCATTTTATGGAAAGTGATCATCAGAAAACTTAAGTGATTCCTTTACAAAGTCACAAAACTAGAAATACGAGTACCCAAGGCATTTTAATCTTGATCCTGAATCCATTTCACAGCATTTTAGTTACATAGGAAATCTTCAGGTATGAAAATAAGCTAATATTGGGAATGCCTCCAAAATGACTTTTTACCTCTTAGGCCCCTTTACACTTCTGAAACTATAACATAATAATATATTATATTAGGCCCTCCTTGGTGGCACAGCGGGTTAAAGCACTGCACCAAGAAGCTTAAGCCACTTCCGCATGAGTTCGATCCCCGCCTGCCCTGGAGGAGATCCACAAGGCATGGCAGACCTCTCCTGACCTGCCCGCTGCTCCCCTCAGCAGTGTACTACATTGATTTGCCTGTTCTGCTCCCCACTCTGTCTCTGGTAAAGCCTCTCGCCGCCCCTGAGCCTCTGGCCTGTACCCCAGTTCTGTATGCACAAATAAATAAATCTTTAAAAATAATAATAATAGGCCCTCCCTGGTGGCGCAGCGGGTTAAAGCACTGCACAAAGAGCTTAAGCCACTTCCGCATGAGTTCGATTCCCGCCTGCCCCCGGAGGAGACCACATGGCGTGGCAGACCTCTCCTGACCCGCCCGCTGCTCCCCTCAGCAGTGTACTTCGTCGATCTGCCTGTTCTGCACCCCACTCTGTCTCTGGTGAATCCTCTCACCTTCCGCATCTCTGGCCTGTACCCCAGTTCTTTATGAATAAATAAATAAATCTTTAAAAAATAATAATAATAATATGCTATATTATTATGAGGAAAAGGGAGCATTTGTAAAAAAAAAAAAAAGAAGAAGAAGAAGAAGAAGAAGAAGAAAAAAAGGGAGGGGTTCCTTCAAAAAACAATAGTGACCACATCCTCAGTCCCCATCCTTAGGCTATGAATGGGCTGATGCCCTCTTCCATCTCTCAGCTCTACAAGGGACCTAGAAAAAGTCTAAAATCCTGCAGCTGTGAGACACAGGGAATCTAGAGTCTGGCCAGGCCAGGGGTGGTGAGAATCCAGCCTGCACTGACACAGGGATCAGGCAAGGACAGCAGACACGAGGATTTCCATGGACCAGATATGAGTCATGAGGGAAAAGAAGAGACCCGAGAGGCATTTATTTAAATGCATTCAGAGGGAGCACCTGAGAAGACAAGAACTCCAACAGGGGGTGTCTTCGTGTCCCAACTGATCAGAAACACAAGAGGCTCTGTGTCCAAGGGCACTGCCACGAGGTTTCCAGGAAAGGGAAACTGTTGAGGGGAGGCTACATTTAAAATGCATTTAAAAAATTATTGTTTTTAATTGTTTGGCACAAAGCTATAAACCAAGGATTTCTTAATAAAGTAAATTGTTTTTAAAAAAATCTCTTTTAGAAAAGGAAAAATACCTGATAGTTTCAATCATAGCAGGAGTATAAAGGACCAGAGGAAAGAAATAATAATAATAAACAACTATATCCCAGAGACATTTTATGGGGGTGGAGTGGGGAGTGGGATCAAAAACAGTGGGGGGAGGAAAATACACTGGACTATGGTGATGGTACACAGGCGATTTGGTCATGGGGATGATAACTGAAATGGAAAAATGCAAAAAATGATGTAAAAATAAACTATTATATATAGAGAAAAAAACATTAAAACATTTGTTTAATGTAAAAAAATCTCTTTTATGCTTTAGGAGTCTTGTGAGTATGAAGTAAACATAGCAAAATTATTCACTGTAACTACGTTTTAAAAATAGACACTTTTTAGAGCAATTTTAAATTCATAGGAAAATTGATCCAAAAACACAGGGTTCCCCTACACCCCCTGATCCCACAAATGCACAGCTCTACTATAACAGTATTCCCCACCACAAAGGTACATTCATTATGACTGGTGAACCTGTAGTGATACATCATTATCACCAAAGTCCATAGTTTACATTAGAGTTCCTTCTTGATCTTGTGCATTCCATGTATTTAGACAAAGGCATAATAACATGCAAGTATTATCCTTAATTTTCTCTTTTTTTT
>NW_004567125.1:17042080-17056289 GCF_000260355.1 Condylura cristata | reverse complement strand
GGAATGAACTCGCACTACAGTGGCTGTGGCTAGCTTGCAGTGCTGTGTCCTAATCCGCTGTGCCACCACGGAGGTTCCTAATTTTCTTTTTAATACTTCCTTTTCTATACTGATATATTCCATATGTATGTACCTCTGTATATCTCTATTTTTCAGTTTTGCCCTTCTTTGGACTTTATAAAAATTAAAGCTATTCACCTGGGACATGTTTTAGTCACTTAATATCATAATCCCATGGTTTATTCATGTTGGTATATATAATTGCAGCTGAAAATTTACTTCTACATAATAGCTCATACCAATTAATTAGAAACCAAATTATATATATTCACAATATTAACAGAAACTACATGGGACCTAGAAACAAACCTATCATATAGGTGGGTATATCTGTCAGAATTTATTTTCTACAATCTTCTTGATTCCTTTTTAAATCTCTGGGCAATTTACTCCACCATTGTTTCTAGAGTCTTGCTGTGTTCGGTCTATCCTCCCTAATGTCATCATAGTAATTTATTCAACATTTCAAGCTGACACTGTTTACAATAACCAGGATATAGACACAGCCTACGTGCCCAAAAGCAGGTGAATGAATTATGAAGAAGTGGTGTGTTGGGAAACAGATAGGAACAAAGAGGAGAAGGACAATGAACTATATGTGTTAGACTACTCTACAGTGGTGATACCTGAAAAGAGAGTACCCTAATGTTAACACAATTAAAAGACAAAAAATAATTTAATAATTAAAAAAATTGAAAGCTGACTATCCCATCACTTCTTCCAACAGCTTTGAGGGTTCACCTTTACCCATGGAGCTTCATGTACTTTATCCTAATTTCATAGGAACATGTATATTACATATTCCAGCAGCATCAATGGGTTTCTCACCTCCAAGCTTTTGCTCTAAGTAATTTCAGGAAGATCCCACTTCATTTCTTGTGTTCTTCCAAACATACAGATACCTCTATATGCATTCACACACATGCCTGCACAAAATACGCACACAAACACACAGCTTTACACCTGGCTAGCTACTCAAGAGTCCATTTAGGCACCTGTTCAACAAAAATTTTCCTTTAATGCCACCCATGCCTCTTACATATTAGGTCAGATGCCTTTCCCCTGTAGTCTCAACTACAGCTATTATTATGGTTTTATGGGTAGGCAAGCACATTCTAGGTGTAGGGATAGAATGTGCTACATATTCTAGGGATGTGTAGATAGAATACAGCTTTACCATTTTATTGACCACCTTATACACTGAAGTTTCTGACTCCTCCTCTGATCTAAGAGTTCTATAGGACCAACACTCCATCACATGTCTCTGCCAAAGAGCCTCAATGATCACAGAGTGAACTCAATATATGTTAGGAAAAGTGAATTATTTTATAATTGTTCTGTGTAACTATGGACAATACACCCAATTTTAGGAAAACTTTCATATTCTTTTTGAAATAATAAGATTAATCATGTTTTTTAAATGGATAAATGTCAAATTTCTGAAGTATAATCTGTGCTTGTCTTTCATGCCATCAAGTAGTTCATTCATGCAGGCATTATATTTATAACCTCTCCCTGGCTAAAAGATAATATTGATGCAGCACCTATTCACAAGAGAGTACTCAATAAAGGTTCATACAACTGGAACTACAAAACAAAGGCTGCTATTAGATAGTACTACTCATAATTGCCAGTGTTCAAATTTTTAACACAGCATGCAGAGTTTGTGCTTTAAAAAAGATAACATCAATTCAAGTCATTGTAACATCACATTTTATCTTCAACTTTTGGTGACATTTATTAGTCCGCTAAATATCCCTAACTAAAACAGAACTGCTTCACATCAAATCACTGTAATTCATTAATCCTCCACTGAGGATATCTTTTATGCTTTCTTGAAAATTGCTTAAAAAAATTTACTAAACTATTTTTCTCAATTTTAGTTGTCCTACTTGACATGTCACAAATGAAAATGTTTTCATTAGAAATCATCCATCTTCTTGTAATGTTTTTCACTAGTGTGCTTTAGAATTTTCTGCACTCTCACTAAAGGCAAATCCTATGGTTTTAAGAATGAACAAGCATGTTAATTGAAATGGGAAGGTAATCAGATACAAAATGTGCCTTCTCCCACAGGGACTTGCAGTTCAAATATGAGACTTCTAAGCAGCAAAGTGATTTAAGAGCACTAGAGCTGACACTATCAAAAGATTTCATTTTCCATTTTGTCACCAAAGAATAGTCCTAGGCACCTAGAAATCAAAAAGGTTAAGAAATGTGTGGCCTTTTGCTACTTCAGAAGGTCCCAGACCCTTTTCTGATCAGCACTGCCTCTCCCACCCCCAGTGGTTTAGGTGAGCCTAGATTATAAGCTTATCACATTCACTGAGCAAGAGTTCCTATAAATAAGTTGAAAAAGAGAATCAGGACCTAAAAGTTCAGTTTGTGGAAGTCCTTGGTGAAATTTAATTTGTTCTTAAATCAGTAACACAAGTAGAGAATCCAAAGAACAAAGGAAGACAAATGATGTTACCTACAGGGGACTGCAAAAAACCAACAATAAAATATCTCTGTCCCAAAACTAATTAAGCTGTATGGATTGGAGTTTAGTGTCCAGATCATGAGGGGAAATTGTCTCTTGGAGTCATGTGCTGAAGAGAGTCCACATGAATTGCATGTGTGTGGGATGTCATATTTCAACAGATGAACAGAACAGGTGAAACTGCATGATAACCACAATAGTCAGGAAACTCAACCCCACAGCCCATACTTTCCTAAAGAAAAATAAAAATTGGGCCCTCCCCAGTGGGGAAACAGATTGGAGTGCAGCACTATGAAGTGATCCAAAGTCACTGCAGCACAAGTTCAACTCCCATCCAAGGAGGTGACCCACATGGTGTGACAAACCTCTCCTGTCCTGTCCACTGCTCCCCTCAGCAGTTCATTTCAGTCATTCTGCCTATTCTGCTCCCCACTCTGTCTCTGGTGAATCCTCTCACCAGCCCCCCACCAACCTCAGGCCTATGTCCCAGTTCTTGTACGCATAGATAGATAAATCTTTTTTTTTTAAAGAAGAGAAAAAGAAAAGCTTAACAGATAGCATTTTTTATTTTGACAATTTCTTTCAAAGCTGAATATTTTTGGCATCATTCCTGGCTATTAGCATTCCTCTAGAAAGAAAAAATATTTAATGAGGTAAGAAAAATAAGGCTGCACAAAGTTAGTATAAATAAAAATGAAGAATTGAGCACAAGGTGCATGGCATACTTCCCTAAGTTCTCATCTATTTAAAGCTGAGATAATTGGTATCACCGAAAGTACATGATAATTGGCCTTAACTTTTAAAACCATAAACAGCTGTCACAAGTAAAGGTGTGGATATGGCAGAAAATATCAGGGGAAAATATCAGCCAAGTTTGTGATCTATAGATAACAGCAAATACCATATCAGGCTGTTTTAAAGAAATGCATCTTCAGGAAGTCCACGTGAATAGAAGGTCATAAATATGTTAATCCTCTAGATAGCTACCTCTACTACAAGCTAAAAAAACAGGTGAGCTCTTACATGACAATTTTTATTAAAACTTGAATGTTTTAAAGCTTTGAAATCCTTCTTTCCCAAAAAGGACTATTATGTAAATGCCTGGAATCATCACCCATTTCTCACTAAAGGCCATGATATAATAAGTACCTCTCTGAATTGAAAAGATAAAACAAAGTAAAAAGGCAAGTGCTTTATTCCTAGTTGGCAGTAAAATCAGTGCTATTAATGATGAGAAATACAAATTATAGCTCCCTAAGAAAAAAAGAATCATAATTTGAAAACATAAATTACTATTCCAAGTGTAAGAAGTACTTTGCTTCCTACAGCAGCAAAGAGGCTACAAAGGCTACAAAATAAGTTATTTAATGATTCACATTGCAAAATAACTCTCTTCAAAATAACCAGTAAATTTACTAGTCTATCTACTTAAGTTCCTTGTACTGAAATTCATGCCATTAAATTTTATGGCATATGAACTTCTACTGTACTTTTACCCACTAAAGTTTATAGTAGTAGGATCTTAAAAGATCTCAAATTCAACATTCATTCACAAGCATTTAAACAAATTCCGACCATTACACGGGAGCTATCCTGAGGTGCTTGGCATACAAATACAATTACCTGACCTAAAGAAGCTCACTGATGACTAAATAAGACAGAGACGCACCAAGTTCAGGAACGATGTGATCAATATTATTAGAGAAGTTCCTGCAAAGTGCTATGGACTATAATGAAAAGCAGGTAAGAGAATGTTGGAGAAAGCTTTTAGAAAAGGAAGCATCTGTGCCAAAGCTCTTTATAAAAGCTAGTAGAAGTACATTAGGAAAGAGAAGATGACAGAAGGAGTTCCAGACAGAAAAAACAGCCTAGGAAATGCCATGCTTACAGTTGCTAAAATAGAGGGCTGACTGCATAGAACAACAGAAAATGAGACTGGAAAAATGCAAGTAAACTCAGAAGGCTTTGGGGAGAAATATTACACTCAGGAACCTAAGCAATCCTAAACAATCTATTATATTGTAGGTGAGACAACTATTTTTGTCCTTGTCAGCACCTCTATTACCAGCACCTACATTGCTCTAAGATAATCCTATCTTCTAGATAGGATTTCCTTTTTCCTGGTTTTATTGAGATGTAATTGTCATAAAGTCAAGCCTTACTTAATGATGAGGATACATTCCAAGAAAGGCATCATGAGGTGAGAGTTACTGACACAAACCTAGATGATACAGCCTACTATACACCTACATGATGTAGTGTATGGTTTCTAGGCTTTGGAACTGTACAGCATGTCACCATACAGCATACTGCAGGCAATTGTAGCACATACAAGTCCAGACATAGAAAAGAAACAGTAAAAATATAATATGAAAGGTTAAGAAATGGTAAGCCTACATAGGGCACTTACCAAGAAAGACTAGAAGTCACTCTGAGTGAGTAGGTGAGCAAGCGCTAAGTAAATGTGAAGGTCTAGGACATTAATATACACTACTATACACTTTACAGACACTGTTCCCTTGGATTATAGTACATTTTTTAAAGTTTTTCTTAATCCAATAAATTAAAGTTTGCTTTTATTTTATGAACCTTTCAATATTTTCAACTATTCAATTTTATAACTGTTTTGATTTGTTTAGTAACACTACTTAAAGCACACACAGTGTGAGCTATGCAAAAGTATTTGTATATTCTACAAGCACTTTTCAAGGTTTTTTTTTAAATTATTAAACACTTTTGTTTTAAAAAAAAATGTTTAGACCTTAAATACACACACATTAGCCTAAACCTACACAGAATTGGTATCATCACTATTACAGTCTGCAACCTCTACAGGTTGTACTTTAATAATATAGATCACATCGTTCCTCTACATTTTATCCCATGGAGGGTCTTTGGGGGCACTAACCAGCATGAAGCTGTCATCTCCTATGATATAATGCCTTTTCTGGAATGTCTTGAAGAACCTGTCTAGGTATCTAGATCTCTTCTTTAAAAGGTGCCAATCTTCTCAGAAATGTATTCATGGTGGTTTCCTAGGTTTTTTTTCTTTTTTTTCTTTTCTTTCTTTTTTTTTTTTGGTCATAGATTTGCTTGTTAGCATAAAAAAATGAACATTCCTCTCTACTAATGAAAACCTTTCAGTCTTGGGGTCTCTGTTTTTAAATTTTTTAAATAAGTTGTTGAGATCTGCAAAGCTTCAACTAAGCACTTCACTCTGAATATTTCTTTGGAGTTTTATCTTCTGCAGTTTCCTTTGCTCTTGCTTCTTCTTCAGCTTGCATTCCCATTTCACTTCCAAACACGTCCCCCATGAGTCAATTCTCAAGAACTTCCTCTATACCTCAGTGTTATCCTTATCCATGTCCAGGTTAACACTACTCACCATCTCAATCACAGCCATATTGATGTCTGCAGGCTCCTCATCTTTGGCAAATCCTTT
Source organism: Condylura cristata (assembly GCF_000260355.1). NCBI lineage: Eukaryota > Metazoa > Chordata > Mammalia > Eulipotyphla > Talpidae > Condylura > Condylura cristata. The sequence continues at coordinate 17,050,305 of NW_004567125.1, read as the reverse complement.
GAAATCATGGAGGAACTATATCAGTGTTTTCTTCCAATTGCCACTCATGCAATACTTAATGCTGTACTTTATCCACTGACCCACCAGGGAGGGCCCCACTCATGCAATACCTAATGACAGCACCCATGCCTGAGCAATTGTCTTGATATGGTCACAGATGTTATAATCCTCCCAAAGTTGCATCAGTCTTCTCAGTGTCTTCCTCAGATGCAACAGTGGCCTGGAAAACAGTTCTCCTAAGGTCATAGACCTTCAAAACCACTAATCCTCTATCCACTTGTTGGATCAAAAATGATATTGCTAATTCTGGGTGGTTTAAATGATTCAAGAATCATGATTCACTTCACAATGTGAAAGTGAGCAGTGAGTTTGTGAGTGCTGATGTCAAGGCAGCTGAAAAAAAATTGGTAATGCTAGATGAGCTGATTGTGGAGGGAAATTACTTGCCAAAGCAAATCTTCAATTTGGATGAAACTTCCCTATTCTGGAAATAGAATGCCTTAAAGAACTTTCATCCATAAAGAGGCCAAGTCAGTGCTGGGTTTCAAGGCTTTTAAGGACAAGATAATAGTTTTGCTGGAAATAGTGTTGCATGCTACCAATTAAAACCCTTTGTGATTTGACATCATGAGAACACTAAGATTTTCAAGTGTATCAATAACCCCATCTTGCCATTTTGCTATAAGAGCAATAAATTGTTGATACCCCAGCTTCTCTTCCAGGATGCACTTCTGAATTGCTATACCAGTGAAATGGAGAGGTTCTGTTTCAAGATTTATTGCTGACAGTGCTCCCAAACATTTTCCTTCTTTTTTTTTTTTGGTGATCTTTATTCTAATATCAAAGTTGAATATAATATTCAACATTATAGTCAGGTCCAGTCTTTTCTTCCAACAAACTTTACGTTAGCTTGTGATTGCCATGATGTTCATGGGGATCATGTCTGTGTCTAATCCAGTCATTAAAAGTGTCTCCATGTCTGACATAGGCCCTTCTTGAATTTTTGTTATTCTCATTATTTTCCAGTAATAGCAGCTTCTATCACTTTCTTCTTGTTCTTCAAGATGACAGCCAGGGTGGAAGGGGTGTGTCAACTGGCAAGAAGTAACCATCACTGACTTTGTACTTTGGTAGTCTTCAATCACTTTTAATTTTGTTTCCAGGTCATTCATTCCACATGGCCTCTTACCAGCCACATTAGTCAAGGATTTTATGGCTTAGAGGTCATGATGAACAAAACAACATGAAATTAAATCAAGCTCAGGGGAAAATTAGGTCATCAAGAGGCACAGTAAATGTAAGATGCATAAGGCTGCTGCCAATGTAAAATTAAGACAGCTATGATGTCACTAGTCAATGGGAATTTTAAACCCACCATAATCTATGGAAAATATCATCAGATAGCACATTACAGTACAACATTGTATAGGCAGGGCTCTTAAAATCTTCTCAACAACTGATAGTTCCCTGCTCTGAAATGCATTCTGTCATCATATAATTCCTAATTCCTCTAATAAAGTTCCAGTTGTCTCCCTAGTCTGGCCTCACCATATACCAAATCAGTCTCATCACTAATGTGGAAGGAAAAGTCTTCTTACTGTTTCCTGTGTATCTCACCCTCAAAACCTAATTTTAATTCTGTCCCTTGACCTAGAAGAGCAATTTACTCTCTTTATCTGATGTGTAAATCAGTCCAGCGCCTCCTCCGACCCTTCTCCAACTACTCACAATTACTGAAATGAACTCCTTTTGCACTGAGACGGATGACTGCACAGCTTATCACTGACTCACCAGTTCTGTCGTGTGCCCTCCCAGTAGGGGAGCACTGGCTTTTATTTCAAACATACATCCATCTGGCCTTTCATGGCAATCTGTACAAGTATGTGGTGACATGTCAAGTAAAGAAATAGTTCTGGTTGACTTTTAAAAAGCATGAAAATCCTGTATACTAATATACAGAGGTCATAAAATTTTTAATTATTTTTAAGGAGTATTTTTTAAAAGATTTTATTTATTTATGAATACAGAACTGGGGTACAGGCAGAGGTGCAGGGGCGGTGAGAAGATTCACCAGAAACAGAGTGGGGAGCAGAACAGGCAGATTGACAAAGTACAGTGCTAAAAGGGAGCAGCAGGTGAGACAGAGGAGGTCTGCTGCGCCATGTGGGTCATCTCTGGGGAGCAGCCACAGCTTGGTTTATCTGCCCAGGGCAGTGTTCCAATCCACTGTTCCACCAGCGAGGGCCTAAAATTTTTAATTATTGTTATGTCATCTTTCCAGTTAGGCATCACTGCCATTACATCCAGGCCAACCCTCTATAGTATAACATGCCATGTAAGAAGGAAAGGGGCCTTTCTGAGTGGAGAATGCACAACCTAACAATGAAAGCCAATCCTCAGGGAAATTACTGCCTAGGGATTCACAATGTCAGCTTATAATTCTATGCTTAGGACATCAAGTTTATTTCAAAGAGGAGAAAACTAAAGAATAAATGTGCTATGCACTAGTCAAGGTCACACAATTAATCAACACCACTTACTTACACTAAACTTGCTGCCTGAGCAGAAAATATGCTTCTTCAGGAAACTAATTATTCAAAAATAAATTTCTTCACAAATAAATGAAAACGTTAGAAAATGAGAATGCTTTCATCAAATACAAGTATACTTTGGGAACAGAAAATCAAGTAGATGAAAAGATGATTTTTTTATAATGCAAAGCGGTATATTTAAAATATGTCAAAGTTTGGTTACTATTTTAGCACTTTGTCACCTGCTAACCAAGTAGGCATCAAGTACTATATTCAGAAAAAGAGATAAAGATATGAGCTTGTTATAGTTCCTTGCCTTGAAATCAAAATGTGATTTGTATCAAAGTTACCATTAGGGTTTAAGTAAAGAATAGAAAGGAACATCAGTCATCGGGATTTTAAAAACTGATAAAGCAGTGACCAGCTTTGAGCAGTTATGAGGTTAGTGGAGTTAATAATATTTTAAACAAAACTTAACCTTAGGAAAACCTGTATGGAACAGATTGTGTTAATTATCTTTTGAAAAACAGAAATAAAAGCATGAGCTGGAAGACATGACATATCTCTCTACAAAAATAAGCAGAAATTTCTGGGTACAATTCTGTGTGAAAAATTTCTCATACAATTCAGTATGAGAATCTCAGTTTCTCCACATCAAGGTCAACATTTTTCAATTGTAGATACTCTCACTGGTATATAGCAAAATTTTCTTGTGGTTTTTAATTTGCATTTCTCTAGTGAGTGATGATGTCAAGCATCTTGCTAATCTGACAACTCTACTTATGCTTCCACTCTCCCAATACCCACTCTTAGAACATTACTGATTCTTGTCACTGGATAAAGAACCCACATCTAACATTTCTATTCATGCTTTAAGCTAAAACTAGGAGTCAGAACTGATGAGGTAATGTATTTGCATTACTGGAATAATGAATAATATCTCACCTATAATATTACAATATATTATATAATTTCCCATAATAATGTTTTATGACTGGGACAGCTATTTATGCATGCAAAGTAAATTCTTAAGCTTTCTTTATATTAGGGAAAAGTATGACATCAAATTTTAGTAATGTTGATGCTTTTTTGAAAATATCACAACCAAAAAGAATATTCTCCTTAAAGTAAAAATTAGATAAAATCTAAATGAAATAGTTATATTTTTAGCTCTTGCCCAATATACTTAAACAAATTACATGCTTAAGAAACTCACATAAAACTCACATAATATGCCATATTTTCAGAACTCTTAAACTCTGAATACTAGAAAGTAGAAATATTTTCATAATTAAGTTGTAGTTTACAAATCTTGAGCCTTGCACTTCCTCTATCTGGATTCTGTTTTAAGTACATGAACACTTAGTGTTTTGGTCAGATTATTATTTCTGAATTTGGCTCTTTCTGGAAGTTCATCTGTTTAAAAAAATACATTAACAGGGGTTCCAACAGAACCAGTACCATGTGTTAGCTATTTCCTTGGCCATACTTCTTTGATCAGAGTAGAGCTGCCTTCATTTTTCTTTATAAAAGTGATCAGGTTTATGAGAAGTTCATTCAAAAGTAAGCACATACATAAATACATATAAAGAGAGGCCATTTTCACCTTAGCATTGGCCATTTGACAGTTTCACACTTCCACACCCAAACACTCAGAAGCCTTAAAAAAAAAAATGGGATGCTCCCTGGTGGCATAGCGGGTTAAAACACAGCATGATGAAGCTATCCAAAGGCACTGCAGCATGAGTTCGACCCCCAGCCAGGGGGGTGACCCACATGGCATGGCAGACCTCTCCTGACCTGCCCACTGCTCCCCTCAGCAGTATATTTCACTACATCTGCCTGTTCTGCTCCCCATCTCTGTCTCTGTCCTCTCATCCCCTGTATCTCTGGCCTATACCCCAGTTCTTGTATACATAAATAAATAAATCTTGTTTTAAAAAGGACAGCTTAACTTAGGTAGTTGAATAAAGTAGCATCAGAGTTTTTAACCCAATTGATATTTTTTAAGATTTATTTATTTATGCATACAGAACTCGGGTACAGGCCAAAGGTGCAGGGGGGTGAGAGGATTCACCAGAGGCAGAGTGGGGAGCAGAGTATGTAGATCACCTCTGGAATGGGCTTGAACTCACACAGAGGTGGCTGTGGCTAGCTTACACCCTTTGCACCACAAGGGAGGGCCAACCCAGTTCATTCTTAAAACATCTCAGTACTAACTTCTCTTATTCTCCTTATCCATTATAAATTAGAATTGTGATTAAAAATTTAATGAGACTGCTTAAATGGTCAGGCCTTAAGCAATTTAACAATAAAAATTTATGTTTGTATAATGCATTAACACTTTTCCAAATGTTTTCAAATTCAGTATTTTACTTTGGTAAAATGTTGTATTTGTTTCATCAGCTGTCAAACAGATTGAAATGCTGTCTGTTCACTATTGGTAGAGTGTTTTAAAGATTAGAAATAATTTATAAAGCACTCTGAATTTACTGAAGATGGAATTACTTTAAGGTGCTAACCTTGGGTAGAAGCTGAAATGGAGCCACGTAGGTGGTGTGGTTTTAATAACTTGAAAAAAAAACCCTACAGATGAAAAGCAAACAGAAGCACCCCCTCCCAACTCAAAAAAAAAATAGTAGAGATCAATTTTTATGTCATGAGCCTTCTTACTTCTGTTAAAACATAAAGACCTTTAGGATACCAACACTTTAAACCTATCAGTTACTTACACCTGAATCTAAACGAACTTATCAGATTGTATCAGAAAAACTCTCAAGGTGCTAAGAGGATATGAAAAATCCAAGGTACCTGGGGAAATGAAATAACATAAGGGAATAAAATGAATATCCCTCTCCCTCTTCCCAAATTAATATAGAAATAAAAGTGTGTGGGGCTGTGGAAGAAACCAATTTGCTTAACTAACTTATTATTTTACCTTTGAGAAATCCTGGAATTCTACATAAATTCTAAGGAAAACTATTACAGATATACTTAAAATTAGCATTAATAAACTCAAAATTAAAGTCAAATAAAAGGGCTCTACTGATTCATCTCAGCCTGGTATAATAAAATTGAAAACATCTAGACTGTAAGTAATGCTTTTTAAAAATATCTAGGACCAGTCAAATTAGAACCCTTGATGACTAATAGATATTCCTTCCCCTAAAATACATGCACATAAATCTGCTGTAAGAAATGGACATATACACCAGTCCTACTGATTTCAACTCTTTTGAAGCTAAGGATAAGGCTAGCGGCATAATGAGAAGAAAGGAAGCCTCAGCCCAAAAGCAGCCCCCTGATTCATAGGAAACACAAACCCTTTATCCCAGGATGGCCCCCTTAGATTTCTTCAGTTCTATACAGGCAGGACTCCCAAATATCAGTAGTCCACACAAGAACACTCTTTTGAAATCTGGGGGCTACCCACTTATTTCCTCAGTTACATGATCACCTTTTCTTTAGACAATTAGCTAAAGTAATTGAATTTTAGCATGAAATTATAACTCTAAACACACTTACAATGTAATAATACTTTAAAACAATTAAGCTTTTGAAGAACACAAGGAACTATGGGGATGGCCACAGGTGCCATGGTGGTGAAAGAATTATAAGGGGAGAATTCAAATATTGACAAAAATGAACAACAATGTAATTAAATAAATAAATATAAACAACCACCCTTTTAAGGTTCTCAATCCTGGCATCATCTAACTTTTAAATTCCACTTCAGTTACAATGATTGAAGAAAGGTCATCGACTTCAAGTAGAGACTTTTAATAGTAGAGGATCTCCAAAACTAATTTAGCTTTTCTGACCTAATACCTGTCATCAGTCCTTGCAGACCAATGTTGGTAAGATCTTCAACAGACTAGAACTAATACAGCAACACCCAGTAAAGAGTTAATTTGAAAGGATGCTTATGTTTATTACAGTACTATTTGTAATAGCAAGATAAAGAAACAACATAAGGGGCTCCCTGGTGGTGCAGGGATTAAAGTCTCAGCACTATAAAGCTATCAGCAGCCACTGCAGCATTTCAATCACCAACCAGGGAGGTGACCCACATGGCACAGCAGACTTCTCCTATCTCACCCACTGCCCCTCTAAGTAGTGTATTGCAGTCAATCCACCTGTCCTGCTCTCCACTCTGTCTCTTGTGAATTCTCTCACTACTCCCACCCCTCCAGCTAATACCACAGCTTTTGTATGAATAAATGAATCAATCTTTTTCAAAAAAAAAAGAAACAACATAAATGCCCAGAAACAGTGAGTGGATCAAGATACACACACACTGACACACACCACCAAATACTACTTAGCAATCAAAAAAGATAAACTCATGCCATTTTCAGCAACATGGATGGAACTGGAAAAGATTATGTTAAGTGAAATAAGCCAGAAGGAGAAAGATAAATATCCAGTGGTGTCACTACTATATGAAAAATAAAAAACAAAAGAAAGGGTCAGACCAAAACAAACTTTAAAACAAACCCTTGGGCCCTCCCTGGTGGCACAGTGGGTTAAAGCACAGCACTAAGAAGCTAAAGCCACTTCTGCATGAGTTTGATCCCTGCCTATACCAGAGGTGACCCACATAGCACAGCAGACCTCTCCTGACCCACCAGCTGCTCCCTTCAGCAGTGTTGCTCGTCAGTCAGCCTGTTCTGCTGCCCATTCTGTCTCTGGTGAATCCTCTCACCACCCCTGTACCTCTAGCTTGTACCCCAGCTCCATATGCACAAATAAATCTTAAAAAAAAAAAAAAAAAAAAAAGCTAACCCTTAACAAATATCTGAGGCATCCAAGAGGCATGGGGAGGGGCTAAAAGAGAAGGGGTTATAAAGAGCAGGATATGGGAAGGGGAGGGAGAGGGTAGGGGTGGATGGGGTTAGTGCACAAAAAAACTATAGTGGAGGACTATGTGGGTATTTTGATGGAGGGAGAGCTACAGTACCTATAGCTGATGGAAGCAAATCCTATGTTGTCAAAAATAAATAAACAAATATGAATGTAAAACAATAGTATGTCATTAATTTTAAAAAATAACTTGGTGTTTTTAACTTGGGAGAAATGCCTTACTCATTTGGGATTCTCTATTTTTCTCTAGTAGTTTCCCAGGACAGGTGGGCAAATAATTCTGAGATAAGCACTGTATCAAGGAGGTGTCACCATAATGTTTTTTCATCACCTTCCAGTCATAAAGCAATGACCAAAAATGACCTTGGCAATGTTCTCATGAGCAATGAAAACCAAGGTGATCTCAATGTTGATCATTAACAAACACGCTTAACAATTAACTGAGACTCAACGAAAGCAAACACTATCTAAAAATGAACAATGACATATAATATATTTTTATATTTAATATTTATAAATAAATTAAAAAATAAAAATAAAAAACTGAGTCTCTCCTCCACTTCTAACCACGATAGAATACTAGGAATAAAATTTATCCTCTCACCTAATCAGTTTGAAAATATGTATTTTCAAATAAATGAAACAACAGTGTTTGAATGACAATCAGTACAAGCCAATAAATCCCTAATTATGTTTGTGTATGGTACTTGTGGGCATTCAAAGTCAGTTTAATGAGCAGATAAATCAGTGAATCCAAAGACATGAAAATGAAAATTCTGGGAAAATAGTGAGAAGACATTATACCATGCTTGCAAAAGACTGTTAGTATTA
>NW_004567125.1:17038744-17039798 GCF_000260355.1 Condylura cristata | reverse complement strand
TATATTTAAAAAAAGCATAACTGCAAAAGTCACCCATAATAAAACCAAAAGCAAAATAAAAACTTAGTAAATCATTCCTAATTATCAATGCCCTGATTCAAAAGAAAGTTTATGTGCACATGTAAATTCAACTGAATTCATATATGATTTTCTTTAACCACAAGAAATTCAACTTCATTATGTACACATTACAAGGCACTGTTGTTGAGAATAACTATAAAAGATAGCACTGTTGTACAAATAAAAATGTGAGTGGATTGGCAAAGAATTCATTCAATAAAATAACAGTTCTTCCTAACTTGTATGTGGAACACACCACCAACAGCTATGACAGACACAGGATAGGAAGCTGCTTGGTTTCTGCCCTTGAGGAGTAGACAGCCTAGTAGGATGGGCACAAACATAATTAGGGATACATCAAAATGAGGTCTATGACAGCAAACTAAATATGAAGCTCAGGTAGCACAAGGAGGAGGAGGATGGACTTTTCCTGTGGGGAGTGACCTCCAGGACCAACCTCTACAAGTTCCTTCCATTATTTTCACTCATCAGCAGTTGTAGCAAATACACTTGTCTTAGATGATTTCTTCATGTCACTCCTGCTGTTTTTATCCTCTATGATCCTATCCAGTAAGTATTTAAGAGTGTGACTATTCTCACCTACTAAACACCACAGTATAAGACTTTTAGTTTCAGGACTGTCTCATCTATATCTTTGTACACGCCTCAGAAACCTAAAGAAATAGCTTCCATGTGAATAGGAAAAGAGGTGCTCAATATATATTTGTTGAATAACTATTCTTTAGGCATTTTCTTTTGTGAGTATCTAACTTTAGCATAGCTACAAAATAATTTAAACATTTATTTAAAAGATTGGCAACCATTTAGACAATGTCTTGACATTATACCTAGTTTATAAATCAAAATAAACCTATAATAAAGTATGTTTAGGGTCCTCCCTGGTGGCACAGCGAGTTAAAGCACAGCACTAAGAAGCTTAAGACACTTCCGCATGAGTTCGATCCCAGCCTGCCCCGGAGGAGATCCACATGAC
>NW_004567125.1:17034945-17038644 GCF_000260355.1 Condylura cristata | reverse complement strand
AAAAAAAAAAAAAAAAAAAAAGCTAACCCTTAACAAATATCTGAGGCATCCAAGAGGCATGGGGAGGGGCTAAAAGAGAAGGGGTTATAAAGAGCAGGATATGGGAAGGGGAGGGAGAGGGTAGGGGTGGATGGGGTTAGTGCACAAAAAAACTATAGTGGAGGACTATGTGGGTATTTTGATGGAGGGAGAGCTACAGTACCTATAGCTGATGGAAGCAAATCCTATGTTGTCAAAAATAAATAAACAAATATGAATGTAAAACAATAGTATGTCATTAATTTTAAAAAATAACTTGGTGTTTTTAACTTGGGAGAAATGCCTTACTCATTTGGGATTCTCTATTTTTCTCTAGTAGTTTCCCAGGACAGGTGGGCAAATAATTCTGAGATAAGCACTGTATCAAGGAGGTGTCACCATAATGTTTTTTCATCACCTTCCAGTCATAAAGCAATGACCAAAAATGACCTTGGCAATGTTCTCATGAGCAATGAAAACCAAGGTGATCTCAATGTTGATCATTAACAAACACGCTTAACAATTAACTGAGACTCAACGAAAGCAAACACTATCTAAAAATGAACAATGACATATAATATATTTTTATATTTAATATTTATAAATAAATTAAAAAATAAAAATAAAAAACTGAGTCTCTCCTCCACTTCTAACCACGATAGAATACTAGGAATAAAATTTATCCTCTCACCTAATCAGTTTGAAAATATGTATTTTCAAATAAATGAAACAACAGTGTTTGAATGACAATCAGTACAAGCCAATAAATCCTAAAAGAAGGAAAACCAGCAAATAGGAATCTGAAATTCTTCTTTATGAAACATTGAAGAAAACATCAATGCCACAGCACAAGAGCACAGCTCGTAGATCCCAGATATCTCACAGAGAAAGAGACAGAGTTCAGAGTCCAAAGGGCAAAGGCAGCTAGAATCTTGGAGTAAAATGCTCAAGAGAAGGGAGTTGCCCAGAGAAACTTCTAGAGATCAGTAGAGGAGGACCCTGTGAATGCACGTGAGGACTCTACTGAAGCTGGGGGGGAAGAACTCCCAGAAGGAGTGGAAAGAATCATATCCAACACTCACAAAATGTTTGGAATAATTTGTGTTCAAGTGATCCAGAGTAAAAATATCCAGAGTAGCTAATATCTGAGACTTGCAAATTTGTCCTCCGCTATAAAGGCTGATTTGGAACCAAGCTAACAAATTTCAAAAGCAAGCCTCAAAGAGATCAAGCTGATGTCTATTAACTACATATCAGAACAAAATTCTAAATCACTAAAACAAAATCCAGCACAACATAAAATTCACAATGTACAATATCCAGTATAGGTTACCAGCCATGCAAAAAAGCAAAAGAATAGGACTCATAACCAGGATAAAATTCAATCACAGGAACAGAAACATGGATTGGAAAATACTCAATATGTTCAAGAAGATGGAAGAAGTCATTAAGTTGACAAGGACAAAAATGAAAGAGATTAAAAAAAAAACTCAACATTCAAACAAAAAATACACTCCAGTGAAAATTATTCTCAAATAAAAAAATCTAAGAGCAAATTATTCCATTGCCAGTTACTATTGTTTCCAATCTTATCCCATTTCAAAGCAAGATAAAAACAGAAGTCACTTTAGAAATACACTTTTCTGTAGTTTTCTAACAATTAAAAAAACAACTAAATACCACCAACCCAACTGCTATCAGTTCATCCTCTATATCTGCTGTCAACTTCCTCCATTCCCTTATTGTTGAATAGGACATATGCTGGATCACAAAATATTGAAATAATTTTTCATAATTACATACTGCCTAAAATCTTTAAGAAGTGAGCTTCAATAATAACTTATGAGTTGCAAAAAATCATTTTCTGAAATTCTTCTTTATGAAACATGAACTTGTGACTTTAACCATCTTTAATATTTGCTGATGGTTAATTTTATTTCAAAATAGGATAGGATAGAACAGAACCTTTGTCCATGCATCTTTCTTTACTATATTTCATCTATATGATAAATTCATACTTAAATGGGTGCTTTAAAATGCAAAGAATTGGATTTTTCCAATTTTACATCAGCATTTTTTTAAAACAAAGACACAGTGGTGCAACACACATAGGATATTAGAACAATTTATTTCCAATATTGTGTAACAAGTGATGTTTTAATATCCTTGAGCATAATAAAACCTTATATTGCTTATAAATTAACAAAATTTTAATTGTGTTTTAAATCAGAGTTGGCAAACTATGACCTAAGAACCTAAGTCAATTGGACAACCAGTTTTGTACAGCTGTGAATGGTTTTTCTTTTATAACTGGCTAGAAAAAAAAATCAATAAGGAATAGTTCTCAGTATATAAAATTCAAATTCCAAGGTCCATCACTCAAGTGTATTTGAGCACAGCAACCATACTCATTGAGTTGCGCATCATTCACGGCTGCTTTCAGGATACAACAGCAAGGTTGAGTAGAAACCAAGTGTCCCACAAAGCCTAAAATATCTGGGCCATTACAGAAAAAAAATTTTTCTTAAATATATTTAATTGAACTATCATACTTCAAAAAAAAATCAATAAAGCATTTATTTACTCCCTGTCAGCTAAAATAGGAATCAGCCAAGACACTCTCATTCTCAATCATTATGCATAAAGAAAAGAATCCCCTATGATACAGTCACCCTGGTCATCTACTTTTCCGCAGAAAGCAAGGCACATGCCCACCTTAGGACTTTGCACTGGCCTTTACTGCTGCCTAGAATGTTCCTCCTCAAGAAAGCCATCTGGTCCTCCTTGAAGACCTAGTTATATTAAAAACTTGCCTAAAAATGCTACCCAATGTTCCCAATTTCCTTACTTTCAGGCCATAGCACTTAATATTAACTAACATATTGCATAACTTCCCTATTTCATTTTATGTATTTTGTATCTTATTCCTAAGTGTTGTCTACTTTGTTCACTACATAGAAGTGTTCAATAAATATGTATAGGGTGAATGAATATTTTAATTAACATATAGTATTTACCAATGTTTTCCCTTGCACTGGTAGTTTCTGCTATTTTCTTTCAAGTTGTGTTACTTAAATGAGTTTTTATTTTGCATTTTGTCCATTTGTTTACAGAAAAGTTTATCCTCTCTATTTTTATTTGAACAACAAATAACTAGGACTCATACCCTTAGGAAAAAACTAAACTCTATGGTAATATTTCAGGGAACAGTAACTTGAATCCGACATCTGAGGCCAGGCTTCAACCAGAAAAATACTATCAGATGCTTTTCGCCACATAAAACACAACAAAATCATACAGACAGCATCTGAAAACTTCTGGAACTGAAGAAATTAAATATCTTTCCCCAATAGTTTACTCAACAAATGCCCAAGCAACCTTTGCTAAATATAGCTTTGTCTTGTTAACCCTTATCCATCCTTGACTGAAACAAATGAACAAAAACTACAAACATATTTGTAAAACATAACTGCAGGACCCTCCCTGGTGGCGCAGCAGGTTAAAGCACAGCACTGAGAAGCTAAAGCCGCTTCAGCATGAGTTGAATCCCCGCCTACCATGGAGGTGATCCACATGGCGTGGCAGACCCCTCCTGACCCACCTGCTGCTCCCTTCAGCAGTGTACTTCGTAAATCTGCCTGTTTTGCTCCCCACTCTGTCTCTGGTGAATCCTTTCACCCT
>NW_004567125.1:17019401-17033758 GCF_000260355.1 Condylura cristata | reverse complement strand
AATCCTCTCACCCTTCACATATCTGGCCTGTACCCCAGTTCTGTATGAATAAAAAATAAATCTTTAAAAAAAAAAAAGTATGTTTATGCTCACTCTGAACCCTGTACTAATACTTAGCCAATAAAAAGAGTACATAGTCTAGTATGGTCATGGATGGGGTACATAGTAAAATAAAATGTTAAAATAATGACTATGAATGAAAAGTTAGATATTTACATGTTAAAAAAGGGGGTTGATAAGGAAGAGTGTAACAAGGGCAAATAGATATCTAAAATGGAAGTTACAGTTGTATGCCTTAGGTTAAAGACCTAAGATAGAAACTTCCAAAAGACAAACTCTCAAATTGCTTTCAACATGCCTTACAGATATACAAGCTTGTTAAATTCTATTTTTCAAAACACAACAGCATAAACTCAATTCCTATATAATGGAGCAATAAAAACTGACATTAAATAAGAAAGACCATTTTATCAGTGTTTTACTTATCCGATTCTTAAAAATAAAATCTGTTCTCTTTAGTCAAGATGAGAGTAGCAAAAAAAAAATTGAAACATAGTTTTAGGACACAAACTGTTGTGTATGGTACTTGTGGGCATTCAAAGTCAGTTTAATGAACAGATAAATCAGTGAATCCAAAGACATGAAAATGAAAATTCTGGGAAAATAGTGAGAAGACATTATACCATGCTTGCAAAAGACTGTTAGTATTAAATGAACACAAATATCTGAAAAGTTCCTAATGTGAATTTAGTTCATTTCACAAAATAAACATCTTCAGTTAGGTCAAAATCACCTTGTAAGCCAGTAAAGTAGCTCAACTATAGTCTATTCTTATACTACTGAGACAACAAAACAGTTTCTTAAACTTACAGCCCTAGGACATAGGCTATGTCATTAAAAAGCATAGAGCTTACCCACAGAAAAGTTGGAGAAAATGCATTCCAAGTTACTAAGACTCATCCAACAAATGAAAAAAACAGGGAACACCTACAACTTGCAGTTTTAAGCACAAGAAATACTCATTTGTTGGAAAGTGTGGGTAATTAGTAATTAGTAGTTGACTATATTCAGAGGCATGATGGAAAACAAATCTACTATTTTCTTCCACTAAAAATCAAACTTCTTCTTTACAGGTTTATAAAGGTGCTAGCTAACAATTCCACATATTACCTTTTAGTCTTCATCAATATGAATTATTTCAAGACAACCTTTTCTTTTTAATAGGAGTAAGAAGGAGGATAGAAAAAAAAAAAAAACAGATGTCCCCAATTAAGAAACTTAATAGTTTGCTTCCATCCTACCTTTTTAATTAAGCAAACATAGCTCTGGTATACACATTTTCAGACCAAAAGCATCTCAGGTCAGGAAACGATAATTTTTGATTGGATATTTGAGGCAGATACAATTCTCAATACCTTCCCATTACTTAAATAAGAGATCGAGAAACCTTCAAAAAAACACACACACCAAATTCTCACCAATGCAAAAGTTACCTTAACTTCATAGTCACGAGTAATAATGCTACTTAAACATAATATTTCTTCATTGTCTTTGAAATGAAAAGAGAAATATAATTCCTTTAATTTAGTCATTTATATTCTAGATAGAAATGTAGTGGAATTAAAGACAAGTCAGCTAACTATAAAGAAATAAAATTTGGGTCAGGTTTGCTTAGAATAGCTCTGCCTTTTTTCAAAATTTTAACAATTGAGTGAAAATACTTCTAAACCTTATGTTGGAAAGTACATCAACAAACACCTAGAAATTCTAGGTCTATTAATAAAAGTTTAGTTAGTGTTTGAGCCAAGAAATAAGGTAGCAAAAGAAAAGTGGTAAATAACAGATTTAAAATATTGTCAGCAAAAAAATAAAAAATGAAACCAATTCTCTTAAGTCACTAAGAGGCCCGTTTTTGGCAAACTTCTTGGAAAATTAATATCTCCACTGCTCCACTCTCCCACCAAATATTTTGAATTTATTTTCATGGTTGCATTGTCCAGAATTAAAAATTATGTGCTTGATGATGGGCTCTGCTGAAGTCCATTTCAATTAAATTCAGACATATAAATGTAAAAAAAAAATAAATAAATATGTACTTTTTAAAGTATTTTAGTGTTGTTATTCAAATCAATAGTTAACTTTTTCTATAAGTAACAATATAACTTATAAAACTATTCAGCAAATCCTGAATTTAAAGATTAATTCTCAAACTTCTTTAAAATATCTCAAAATATTACTTCAAAATATTAAACCCTGATCTACCAGCAATTCTACTGAAAGAATACTAAAACAGCAGTTCGAGAGCACCCTATTTTCATTGTTGCACTATTTACCATAGCCAAATTAGGAAACAACCCAAGTGCCCAAGGACAGATGAATGGATTTAGAAGGTATGGTTTATATATACAATAAAAGTCTACTCAGCAATTAAAAAAAAAAAAAAGAAATGAACTCTTGCCATTTGCAACAGGAATGGAACTGGAAGGGACAATGCTAAGCAAAATAAGTCAGAAAAAGACATATCACATAGTTTTACTTATATGTAAAATATAGAGGGAGAAAAGTGACAGTCAAACCAAACTAATAACAAACGCTGGGAATCTCAAGAATTAAAACTAACAAAGAGGAGAGGCAGAGGGTGAAGAGCAAAGTAGGGAGAGAGTCCCATGAATGACGGGGAGAGCTAGAGGTCTATGTGTGCTTGGGTGGTGGCTGGGGGTGGTGATATGCATCTGAGGAGATGTGATCCTACGCCTCTGATTGTAAGTCAGCTGAAAAATAAATAAAATATCTCACCTGTGAAAAGTTGACATTTTCCCCTTTAATTAATTATATCCTGACCATTATAATGCACAGCCATCTCTTCAAACAGCTGTTGGTTCAGTTCCACCAAGACTCGGTGCTCTTCATGCTAACTTGAAGATGGACTCCCATGTGTAGCCACTTGCTCAGAGCTCAGTGACACGCTGCCGCCATAGGTCTCCTGCTGCTTCCACACTGCTGCCTCTTGTCTTCACCTCACCCTACTAGATATCCAGTACCTCCAAAACATTTTTCTGACTTCTGCTCCTCAGCATCTTTATTAAAATGGTCATTTGCAGCAACTCCAACTGAGGATTCAAAGCACTGAGTAATAATAATTCTTTAATAAATTTCAAGTCAGATGCAATTTTTAAAACATGGACACATATTGTGCAACTGGTATAATGTGAGGGTGGAAAATCAAATTTTATGAATTAATATATTTGACATGCATGAATGGAGGAAGCAGCAGAGAAATCTACAAAAGAAAAAATGCTTCTGTAATTTGAACAATTACCTTTAATTTATCCATGTTGTAATTTCTGATTTTTAATATCTTCTTTTTTTACATTAATGTCACTGAAATAATGGCAAGTACAGCAATATAATAACACCTAGAGAAATATTTTAACAGAGAAATGTTCTACAGGAGACAAAAGTACTTATCCTTTACCATGCCCCACAGGCTTTCCTTTTTTTAGTCCTTAATAGCAACTTTTAGTACAAAGAGTGACTTGGATTCTATTATCTTTACAAAACACTTCTTTTTCAGGGAGCAGATCGAATTCCAAATAGATTTCTTCTTAAAGCAGTGACACTTTCAATGTACTCAGCAATTCAAAAATATTGCATATCTGCTTTCTCAACTTGATGTGTCATGAGCCAGTAAATAGTAAGACCAGTGTTGAAAAAGACACTAGTAAAGTGTTCATAATTGTTTACCGGTTGGCACAGAAGAGGGGAAAAATGTCCCTGATCTGCAACATTTGCCAATTTCTCTACTATAAATATTCTCAGCCCACTACCATGATGTCACTGAACACCAAAATGGGAAAAGAGGTGAACAATCAGATCTTGAGGAACTGGCACAGTGAATTCCAGCACTTGGCACTGGATTAACCTGAAGGCACTCAAAATTGTCCCCTTGTCTTTTGTTAATTTTTTAATGTTTTTATTTTATTACATCGTTGTTCATTTTTGTACAGTGTTTGACTTCTCCCCTCAGGTGTAATCTCCTTCATTCTCCAAACAACATGGCACCTGTGGTCCATCTCCCTCATGCCTTATGCTCATCCCTCCCCATTTTACTCCTCTCCCTCATATGCCTCAGATTTACGATCTACTTGCAAGTTTTGTCTTTCTTTGGACATTTTGTTAGGTTTTTCTATATTTCACAAATAAGTAAAATCATCCAATATTTATCTTTTTCCCATTTGACTTATTTTGCTTAGCAAAATCCCTTCCAGCTCCATCATGTTGCAGCACTATTTACAATAGCTAAGATATAGAAACAACATAAAAGGCCCCAAATAGAGAAATGGGTCAAAAAGTTGTGGTATATATAAATACACGATGGAATACTTTTTAGTGATCAAAAAAGATAAACTCACACCACTTGCAGCAATATGTCCCTTGTCTTATAAAGAGCCTCCCTCTACTCCTTTACTCTTGACCCCACAGAACTTGCCCAACACCTCATCAATGCTTTGTCTGGCTTTTGTCCCCCCACATCACACCTTCTAATGCTTTCCTCTGAATCTAAACTTCTATGATCCTATCACTTAAAATTTTTACCTTATTAACAGAGGTGATATTTTTCTCATCTTCCTCACTATACTATGTGATTTCTTGGAATATTCTTCTGTACAAAGTACTAAATATTCTTTAAAAATTATATAAATTAGGGCCCTCCCTGGTGGCACAGCAGGTTAAAGCACTGCACTAAGAAGCTTAAGCCAATTCTGCATGAGCTCGATCCCCCGCCTGCCCTGGCCCGGCGGAGTCTGCCATGGCATGGCAGACTTCTGACCGGCCCGCTGCTCCCCTCAGCAGTGTACTTCTTCGATCTGCCTGTTCTGCTCCCTGCTCTGTCTCTGGTAAATCCTCTCACCCTCTGCATCTCTGACCTGTACCCCAATTCTGTATGAATAAATAAATAAATCTTTAAAAATATATATATAAATTATATGTCTATAAGACATAGAGCCAGGAGCAGGAAGAGATAAGCAATTACATATTACCGTGTGAACATTATGTTGGAAATTAGATAGTAATTGTAAACTGAACAATTCCAATATTTACTAGCCACCTATTCATACTCCTTTACATGAAAGCACACTATAAAAATATGTGGGTCCTGCAAATATAATGTCTGTGTTTCCTATTTTAAAAGATGCAATATTGACAGTGTCCGAAAGATACTAATCTCCACTTATATCAACAGTTGTAAGCTTACATAAACTGCTAACCTATGCTGGGGCTCTTTCCTAAAATAGAAATCATAATATCTATCTCAGAAGATTCTTGTAAAGATTAAGTAAAAGGGCACAGTGCACAGGGCTGCTACATAATTAATGTACAAAAAATGGTAGCTACTTATTATTATAATTTTCCACACATTTCCTATCCTGAGCTTAGAAATCCTTTTAAAAGAGTTTCCAGATCTAATGGCAGAAAGTCTCTGTGTTAGGGTACAAAACATCCACATGGTCCTGACATTCCAAGCGTCTGACCAGAACCACCACAGGCTCAAATCTAGCCTCATCCAGGCTCTTCAGTGTCCAGGCTATTCTCTGGATCCCTGAGCCATAAACTTTTGTAAAAAGCCTGGCTAGAGCCCTCCTTAGTTGCAAACAGAACCTAAATTATGTCACTGGGATTTTAAGGGTTTCAAAGCTAATAGGTAAAAGTAGTAAGAAACAAATTTACTCAATTAACTTTATGCTAACTAAAATAGCTTTCTTTTCCATAAGTCAACAATAGATAGATGTACACAGAGAGAAAGAAAAGGAATTCTCTTGAATTGGTGAAATTACAAAAGTACCAACAAAAAATTAATATAAATACCCTAAATAGAAAGGTATGGATGTTATATAAAGAACATCAAGAATTTTACTAAGAAATACAAAAAAAATTTTTTAACAAATGAAGGAGGATGGTCTGTGGATTCGAAAAAATAATGACTATTTAAAGATACCACATATTTTTAATAAAGCTACAGGTTTAAAATAGTTCTAGTGGCAATACACTTGTTTTTACAAAATTATTCTGAACTTTTCCACATAAAAAAAGAATCCCTAAATAAATATAAATATAAATAACAGGGCCCTCCCTGGTGGTGAAGTACTAAGAAGCTAAAGCCACTTCAGCATGAGTTCAATCCCTGCCTGAGAGGTGATCCACGTGGCAGACCTCTCCTGACCCACCTGCTACTCCCCTCAGCAGTGTACTTGTACCAAATTCTGTATGTATAATAAATAAATCTTTTTTTAATGCTTAAATAAATAATGAGGGGAGGACTACACAACACAGTTGTAACAGATTAAATATTAGAGCAAATTATAAACCCCTCCCTCAAATAAAGTATAGAGGTATTGGTATAATGAAATAAAAACAACATTCAGGAATACAGTCAGTAAAATGTAACATAAGACAAAGGAACCTGAGAAAAAAAATATTTTAGCATACATGAAAATTTCAAAGAACTACTAAATATTTAAGAAGATTAAAAGTGGGCCCTCCCCGGTGGCACAGTGGGTTAGAACACAGCACTACAAGCTAGCCGCAGTAGCTTCAGTGAGTTCAATCCTCACACCCAGAGATGACCCACATGGTGCAGCAGAACTCTCAACCAGGCCACCGCTCCCCCCAGCAATGTACTCCATCAATCTGCCTGTTCTGCTTCCTACTCAGTCTCTGGTGAATCCTCTCACTGCCCCTGTACCTCGAGCCTCTATCCCAGATTCAATAAATATAAAAAGGTAAAATTTGTACATTAAAAATTATATAACCAGACTATAAAATTTATACAACTAAATCACCAGAAGGACAGGAACTTTGTCCTAGTTACTGCAATATCTCTAGAGCTTAGAACAGTGACTGTACATGGTAGATTTATAATTTACTTTTTTCAAATGACTGCATTTTTTGGATCATATGTGTATATATTTTTTAACATTAAAAAATGACTTAAGATCACCTAAATCATTACAAATAAAACATGCTGTAATTATAATAGGAATTCTGAACACAGAATATTTTACAAATTATTTAGATATTCGTTAATTGCTTTCAACAATGTTTTTCAATTTTCAGTGCATAAGATTTGCATAGATTGTTAATTTTATTTCAATGTAGTATATTCTTTTTGACTTTATGATAAATAAATTCTTTTCATATTTTCATTTTTTATTAAGTACTGCAAGTATAAGACAATACAGCTACTTTTCTGTCTATTGATCATGTACCTTGCAATCTTACTGAACTTGTTTATTAATACTAACAGTTTTTAATGGATTATCTAGGGACTTTTATGTACATGACCATATTAACTGCAAATAGAGATAATTTTATTCCTACCATCCAATATGGATGCCTTCTCTTGTATTTCTTCTCTTGTTCAAGTGGCTACAAACTCTGGTACAAAACTGAATAGAAGTGGCAAACATGGATTGTTTTGTTCCTGACCTTAGAGAACATTCATTCTTTCACCACTAAGAGCTCTTGCACATGACTTCATAGGTGGAGGAAGTTTCCTGCCATTCCTAGTTTTTTAATGTTTTACCATGACAAGTTATGGGATACTTTTAATTGTTTTTTCTGAGGCTATTGAGATGATACTACAATTTTTGTTTTTCATTCTATTGATAGGATGCATTACTTCAGCTGACATTCACATATTAAATCAAGCTTGAATTCCTGGGATAAAATAAGTTGATCCCCATGTTCATACAGAGTTTTTTATACAGAGTTTCAGATCGCCAAAACAAACTTGAAAAAGAAAAAATAAAGGAACTCATACTTCCCAATATTAAAACAGTACAATCAAGGGTGATTGGAACTGTAAGGCACCAGCACAAATACAGACACAAACGTCAATTTAATACACTTGAGACTCCAGAAGTATATAGCCAACTGATTTCAACAAGGGTACCAAATCCATACAGTGGGGGAAGAAGTCCTTTCATGGGACAACTATATGTCCACATGTGTAAAGTGAATTGGGGCACTTATACTGTCTATCAAAAAATATTTCAAAGGAACTCTCCTGCACTGCTGGTGGGAATGCAAACTAGTACAACCACTATGGAAAACTGTTTGGAGGTTCCTCAAACTGCTAAACATGGAGCTTCCCTACAACCCAGCAATCCCACTCCTAGGTATCTACCCAAAAGACACAAAAACACTGATTGAAAAAGATACTGCACCCCCATGTTTATTGCTGCTTTATTTACAATTGGAAAAACATGGAAGCAGCACAATTGCCCAAAAGTAGATGACTGGATTAAAAAGATGTGGTACATATATACAATGGAATATTACTCAGCAACCAAAAAAAGAGAAACACATGTCTTTTGCAGCAACTTGGATGGAGCTGGAAAAGATCATGCTTAGTGAGATAAGCCAGAAAGAGAAAGAAAAATACCGGATGGTTTCACTCATAGTAGGAGTATAATGGACCAGGTGAGAAAATAACAAGAATAATGAACACCCATATACCAGAGACATTTTGCGGGGGTGGTGTGGGGAATGGGATCAAAAACGGTGAAGGGGGAGGGAAGTGCACGGGATAATGGTGATGGCACATGGGTGACTTGGTGATAGGAAACCCACGGGGACTACAATTGAGATGGAAAAAAAATGTAAAAATGTAAAATAAACTGTTATAAATATATATATATATATGTATATGTATATATATATATTTCAAAAAAAATACCTAGGTGCAAGAACAAAACTATTCAATTCTTACGAAAAAACACGGGCAAGCTTTCATGACATTGGCTTTTGTAGTTTATAATGCTTAAATCTTAAGTTTTCCAAGAAATTGACAGGGAAAATGGTAAAATCCTCAGAAAGAAATGGGAGAAGATAAAAGTCTGCAACTAACAAAGGAGAAAATACAAACACCAAATAAGCATAAAAAATTCAAAATTGCCTGTTGCTATGAAATAAAAAATAAAAACAAACCTTGCTGGCTTGTCAAGTTTATCATATGATTAAAGAGAGGTAAACTCAGTATATTAGATACACACAGGAAGGATATGTACAACAGGGGTGTAAGTGGCTGTGCTGCTTTAATTTAAAATTATATATTGGATCACAAATATAAAATTATATTTTCAGGAGTTAAAATAGTAAAGGACAAATTATATATATACATACATATATATATAAATATAATATATATATATATACATAGAAAGACTTTTCCTATAGGGCAACCAAAGAAATCAAAAGAACAAAGAAGAAGGAAGCATTCTGGGTGGGCGTGGGGAGAAATGCTCCCATCTACTAACAAGAGTGATCACAAAAATGTTTCTGTTGTTATAACCCAACACCCAGGAATGGAGGTAACAGGAAACATGGAACACACTCACCCATGTGGCAAATATCCTCATTCCTTACCTGCTTTGGAAGTAACCAGTTGTAGCACAAGAGGCCTCCGCGTTACAATGCCTGACCCTCGAGGGAGAAAGTCCCTTAAAAAAAAGAAGAAGAAAATAATACATTAGGTCATTTTCAAGAATTTTAGCTACAAATTTATAAAGAAACTTCTACAGAAAACCCCTATCAAAATTCCAGTGTCAGGCGCCCTCCCTGGTGGTGAAATGGGTAAAAGCACAGCACTATGAAGCTACCCACAGCCACTACAGCAAGAGTTCGAGCACCAGCCAGGGAGGTGACACCTGTAGTACAGCAGACCTCTCCTGACCCGCCTGCTGCTCCCCTCACCAATGTACTTCAGTAGATCTGCCTATTCTGCTCCCGACTCGGTCTTGGTGAATCCTCTCACCCCCTCATCTCTGGCCTGTACACCAGTTCCTGGATGCATAAATAAATAAATCTTTAAAAAATTCCATTGTCAGTACTCACAGAAGTTGAACAAAAAATAATCCTAAAATTTGTTTGAAATCACAAGACTATAAATAATTTAGGCAAAAAGCAAAAATGGAGACATCGCATGCCCTGACTTCAAACTGTTATCAAGTTATAGTAATCAAAATAGTATGATACTGATATTTAAAAAAAAAAAAGGATCAATAGAACATAGTGGAGACTACATATGTAAAATCCCACGTTTATAGTCAATGAATTTATAACAAAACGCTAGGGTTTTGGTGGAGGGAAAGAGATGTATATGCACATATGTAGGAATAAAGTTGTACTCCCCAAATTATATAATTATGTAAATGACTGAAAAACTAATAATGTTTGAAAAAAATACAACAAAGAATTTATGAATATATAATGGGCAGAGGACTGTCTATAATAAATTGGACAGCAGCGTGTGACAAATGAAACTAAAGCATTAAATAAAATTTCTGCATCATAAAATAAATCAACAAAAAGAAAAGGCAACCTAATAAAAGGAAGATATATTTGCAAACATATATTTGACAATGAATTGATATCAAAAAATGTGCAAAACATTCATGCAACTCAATAGTAAAGGCATACAAACAATGCAATTTAAAAATGGCCAGAGAATCTGAATAGATTTCTAAAAAGAAACATAATGGCAAACAGGCACATGAAAAGATACTCAACATCACTAATCTTAAGGCAAACGCAAATCAAAAGCACAATTACATTAGTTAGTATAGCTATTATTAAGAAGACAAGAAATAACAAATGTTTTTCCTGGAATACATCACTCCTTCGTTTAGCCAGAATTATATAAGTTCTTCTTAAATTTCTGTAAATTTTCGATTCATTTTTATTTTCAGATAATCAGCATCAATAAAAAATTTGCAACAGCAATTATTCCTTAAACTCTCTGGAAATTTGAAAATTCAATGCACTATCCAGTTTCAAGTTAAATATTAGCACCATCAAACACTGACCATTACTAAAGAAATATCCTGAAAATTTTCTGTAATAAAAGGTTACACAAAAAATGTGGGATCAGGATCTCTCTGGTGGCTCAAGGGGTTGAGTCTCAGCTCTACGAAGCTATCAGTAGCCACTGTGACTTAAGATAGATCCCTGGCAAATGGAGCTGCCCCACACAGCACAGCAGACCTCTCCTGTCTCACCCACTGTTCCTCTCAGTAGTGTATTTCAGTCAATTCATTAAGTTCTGCTCCCCATTCTGGTGAATCCTCTCACCGCCGCCCCCCCCCCAACACCTCTAGCCTGTACCCTAGCTCTCATTTGCATAAATAAATCTTTAAAATGTAGGATCAAAAAAAGACAAGTATTGTGCATGGAGAAATTAATAGCAAGGTAAATCTTGGAATCCATTATTTGTTCTTTCTGATAAATGTGAATTTTTCATAAATAAAGCTGTGTTTTAAATAGCATGTTAAAACACACTAGACTAATGAAATCACCAAGTATTACACATCTACAAAGCCCCATAAATCATTACTGATTCTGCAGTATCAGAGAATTCATAAACATATTTAAAACACAGTTTTTAAACACATTTAGAATGCCTCACAAATTTCAGATGAATCATTATTGTTAAAACACTCACACACACACACTGGGCCCTCCCTGGTGGTGCGGTGATGCAGCAGGCTGAAGCACAGCACTAAGAAGCTAAAGCCACTTCAGCATGAGTTCGACCCCCGCCCTGGAGGTGGCCCTCCCTGGTGGCACAACAGGTTAAAGCACAGCACTATGAAGCTATCTCAGTCACTGCAGCACGAGTTCGATACCCTGCCAAGGGGGTGACCCACATGGCATGGCAGACCTCTCCTAACCCGCCCACTGCTCCCCTCAACAGTGTATTTCAGTACATTTGCCTGTTCTGCTCCCCCTTTTGTCTCTGGTGAATCTTCTCATTCCCCACACCTCTGGCCTATACCCAGTTCTGTATGTATAAAATAAATAAATCTTTGAAGAAAAAATACAATTCGGACTCAATGGCAATATTTCTCAAGAAGTGGTTCCAGAATCCACAGTAAATATTGCAACCACAGAGGCCCGGGTCCCAGCCTAAGCATACAGACTGAGAAAGTTCAAGGGAAGGAACAGGTACACTTCACCAATTCCAGAGGATTCTGGTGTTTTAAGAACCAATGGTTGCAAGTTAGAATATGCTACTCAATAATTTGTGGGTGATAACGTATATATGAGTTTTGTAGGAAATGCAGCAGAATGGAGCTTCAACACAGATGGTATTTAAATAACCAGCAGCTTATAAAATTGGTAAAAGCCAGGGAGAATGCTGCAAAAGGCAAGTCTTCAACTTCAGCAACACTTTATTTATTAATGAGGGGGGTAAGAGGATTTAACCAGAGACAGTGTGTGGACAGAACAGGCAGATTTACTGAAACACACTGCTGAGAGGAGCAGCTGGCAAGACAAAAGAGGTCTGTTGTGCCATGTGGGTCAGTTCCCTGGCTGGAATAGAACTCAGGATGTTGTGGTGATAGCACTGAGACTTAGTTCCTAGGCCACCAGGGAAACTCAATTGCACCAATACTTTAGAATGGAGAGTCGCAGAAATAAAATTTAGTAAAATTTCCCCACTACAACTCATTAATTTTCTAAGTACTAGTGTAAACTCTAATGGAGGAAATAATACTGAACAGTCTCTTAACTAAGATAATGAACTAATTCTTTAATTCCCAGAGTTTTTTAATTTACAATGTCACTTTATGTGACTAAAAGAATTAGTGAAAGCATGGACACTTATTTGCTAAACAAATGCCATCAAAAACAAATAATATCACCTATTGGGGAAAAAAATAGTGAGGAGCTAAGAAGTACAGAGATGTTGTGGGCATGACCCTGTGCTCCTTAGACAAAAGGAGTTTGAAGCTAAATGGGAAGACAAAGGCAGTTATAGGAAACCATTTAAGAAGAGTACAGAAAAACTACGCTGGCATTCAGAAGAGACAGAATGATAGACTCCTTTTGAAAATATCTATATGTATATATAGTTAAATACTCTTAATTTCCTATAAGAGTTATCTTAGAATATTTGCTAGTTCAGATTTTTTTTAAGATTTATTTATTTATGCATACAGAACTGGGGTACAAGCCAGAGATGCATGGGTAGTGAGAGGCTTCACCAGTAACAGATTGGGAAGCAGAACAGGGAGGGCCTCAAATGTTTTTTAAAAACAGTTAAAATTAGGGCTCTCCCTGGTAGCACAACGGTTTAAAGCACAGCACCATAAGCGAGCTGCAGCCACTTCAGTGAGAGTTAAATCCTCAACCCTGAAGGTGACCCACATGGCCCTTGAGACATCTCCTGTCCCACCCACTGCACCCCTTAGCAATGTACTTCATCAATCTGCCTGTTCTGCTCCCCACAATTTGTCTCTAGTCAATCTTCATACCACCCCTGCACCCCAGTTGTGTATGCATAAATATTTTTTTTTAATATTTAAAGCTTATTAAAATAAGCAGAGCATCTACTCTGTGCCTCCAACCAAAAAGGAAAACATTACTTTGGGACTCAAAAAGAATAAAGGGAACAAAACCTCCACAGAGCTGGAGATGGGGGAGGGGAGGGGAAGTTGGGAAATCTGTCTGAGTTATTATACCATGAACTAGGCTTGAGGATGTAATAGATGCCTAAGAGAAATATACAGTTCTTTAATGTCTAACACCATTTAAGAAGTCAATAAAATATTTCTTTAAAAAAAAAAAGGTAGAAAGAAGGAAGAAAGGAAGAAGAAAAAAAGGTTAGTTTCTACCCCTGTGCCATTATCTGTTTCAACTCAGGCTTATGGCTGTGTATTTACAAAGCAGATTTAGTAACAATCCTCTTGAACATTATTAAAAACAAAGTATGAAACATCTTATTATATAGCAAATAATTATCATATATCTGGCTGAAAAGTAAGCCTACAAATATATCTGATGTTTCTCTCTTCTTTTATTAAGTAAACAAAACTGGGCAATAAGAACAATAAATGGATTCAGTACCCACCTCCCTTCTTACTAACTCACACTTACTGGTCCCCTTAGTGGCTCTGAAAGGTCCTACCTCTAATATATACATTCTGACCAAAAGTCAAAAGATTTGGTGGTCAAATCCGTCTCCTGACTTCACTGAAGTATCTGAAATGCAATAAGCAATGGAAAGAAATTTCTCTTCTACCGAATTACTGTAATCTGGCATCCTGAAAATTCTTGTCATTCCAATGATCCAGCAGCATGAAAACCATATGCCCAGCACTCTCCTGCTGTGTGAGTTATGGAGGGGGGGCCGGGGCTGGGAAGAGAGTGAGCCCATGAGCCCTCGAATGAACACAAAGCCATGCATACCATTGAATGGGCAGATTCTCCTAAAAGCTGTGATGAAACTATAGATCAAATGAAATGCAACACATGGCAACTTTGCAAAAACACAACCACCATAGGAAAAAAAA
>NW_004567125.1:17015735-17018630 GCF_000260355.1 Condylura cristata | reverse complement strand
GGGGCAGGCAGGGATCGAACTCATGCGGAAGTGGCTTTAGCTTCTTAGTGCAGTGCTTTAACCCGCTGCACCACCAGGGAGGGCCTCTTTTTAATATTTTTAAAAGAAAAAGACATTTTGGCCTCTTTTTAATATTTTTAAAAGAAAAAGACATTTTGGCCTCTTTTTAATACTTTTAAAATAAAAAGATAACTACTGTATAGTTTCACTCATCTGTGGAGTATAAAGAAACCAAGAAAAGTCAACACTAGCAAGCTGACCATAGAACAGAGGCGTAAAGCAAAGGAATGGGTGATGGGGGCAAAAGGGAGGGGAAGGAGGAAGACAAGGGAATATATATGGTGGTGGTTCACAGGTGATAAAGTGGCAGGAAAACTATGAAGAATACAATGATGTAAGAAAAAGAATCTAATTAATGAAAAACTTTTATAAAAATGATATTAAAAAATACAAGTTTGGTCTTGGTTCATTCTCAGCACGTATGTTATTGAACAAAAGTTTAATTTTTTGGCTTTTTATTTTAATAAATACCTTTCTTTGGTTTCAAATTATTTTTTTAATTAATTTTTTTTTCTTATATCATTGTAGTCTCCATAGTTCTTGTTACAAGCCCTTCCCCTTTGCAAAACAGGAGTGGCAGCTCTTCTGCCCCACGATGACTATGTATGTTCTTCTCATTTTCTCCTTTTGCTAATGAACCTGTCCTTTAAAAATGCAATTTTTAAAAAACGAAAAAGAAGCCTCTAAATACAGTGTTTTAACATTTCATGATTGAAATTTGGAGATAAGGAACCTCTGAAGTCACCTAATTGTCCCCTTGGTGTTGACCAGCTGCACTGGTTTGGAAAGTTCAGTTCTTTTTTCCTGCCTCCATCAACAGGGAGTCATAGAACTGACACAAGCAATCATGAATAATTCATTAGCCATTGAATGTAAGCATCCATTTGAATTTATTACTTTACTGTGCAATAGGTAGTTGGTTCTCATGTAAGTACAAATTTTGGGAAAATTGCTTTGCTAAATCAATGCAGAAAAAATAATGACTGTCTTTGTAGTACTGTGGACTTAAACTATAGATTTTACAGCCTAATGCATATCTGTACATATAAAGAAAATGTGCGTTTTTCTCCCAAATAAACCTCCAAAGTAAAGAGTGAGAAGAATAATCAGAAGACTAAACACTATTACAAATTGACTCTATTTTTTGCTTTAATGCCTTGTTGGTGATTGAACTATAGAGATTTTAAAACAGGAGAACAGCTTTTTCTCTGAATGCCACCTAGTAGCTTCAGCTCAAATTTCTTTCTTCTCTCTCAGCTCACCTCAAGAAAGCATTAATCTACACAGTCTTAACAGTTAGCCTCAAGCAATAAGTCAATGTTTATTCATGATTTCCTGACTCCAGCATGCACACACATACACTCAAGAGAATAATTCCCAAGCTATGATGTAAGAACCATCTTAATAATATTTCTTCTTAACTCTTCCAGAAACTTAATTACTGAGAAATAATTAGTATTGCTCCACTAAGAAGTGACTGATTTTGGAATTATATACCACACTTATTAAAGCTAAAAGTAATTTCCCCACTTAGCAACAAATAAAGTAACTACAGAGATGTTTTTCTTCAATATAGATGCAAATGATCATTAACCAGATGATGTACTCAATAAAGGGATGTTCAACATCTGCACTTGACTTAAGATGAGGCACATAATTCAGACTCTCCACATGTAGAGATTCTTTCTAAGATAAAAAAAGCTTAGTTGTAGGAGGACAACATGCAAATGATTGCAATAAGCATGAGAGGTACTTTGACTAAGATCCACTCCAAGTGAAGCAGTAATATAGAGATGGTAACA
Organism: Condylura cristata; assembly: GCF_000260355.1. Taxonomy (NCBI): domain Eukaryota; kingdom Metazoa; phylum Chordata; class Mammalia; order Eulipotyphla; family Talpidae; genus Condylura; species Condylura cristata. Next base: position 17,016,768 of record NW_004567125.1, on the reverse strand, counting down.
ACCAATTCTGCTGGAAGGGCCCGGTAGAAACAATTTCAGAATAGACACATGAGGTAGAAGGCATTACACAGGGGATCAGAGTGTACAAAGAAATGGAAGACAAAAGAAACATAACAGAAAGGACTGTAAATATTAAAGAAAGGTCAGAATGAGGTGGTGAATCTGTAGAAGGAGGTAAGAGCAGTCTTTAGAAGCCCTCAATTGTATTTTTTTTTTATTCCTGTAAGAAGAGAAAGGCACTGAACAATTTTAAATGATCGGATTCACATTTCAGAAAAATCACTGGGGGACAATATAGAGAATGTTTAAAGGTGGAAGGCAAAAGACAGTGAAATTGTCACTAGCCAGTTTATTGAGAAAGGAAAAAATAATAGTTAACTTCAAGGCAATAATGGAAAATAACAGAGAATGAGACCATTAGTAAAACTTGATGATGTCAGTGTGGAATGAAGTGATATGAAGGAGTTAGGATGAATCTCACATTTCTGTTTGGATAGTTGGTTAAATAGTAAAGGCATTAATAAGAATAGGATCTGATTCTAGCTATTTGTCTTGTGCTTTCTATGTGCCAGATCTGATTTTAAATACTTTTTATATATTAGCTTATTTGATGTTCATAATAACTTGATGAGGTAAGTACTGTTGCTATTCATTTCATGGGTGAGGGAACTGAAACAAAGAAAGATCATGTAGGCTAGTAAATGACAGCTTTAAGATTCAAGCCTAGAGAGTTTACCTACGAAACCGTTAGAATATGCTACATTGAGAATTCAAGAAGAAAAATAAGGGAATGGAGCATATCTGAGAATGTTGATCTCAAGGTTCTGGGAATTCTCCAGATGGAGACAAGTACACAGTGATAATGAGTAATTATAACTCAGGATAAAAGTCCTGTCTAAATACAAGGGTGACCACTATCACCACTGCTCTTCAACATAACACTGGAAGTTCTAGCCTGAGCAATAAGGCAGGAAAAAGGCATACAAGGAATCCAAATAGGGAAAGAAGAAGTAAAACTATCCTTATTTGCAGA
>NW_004567125.1:16974680-17013670 GCF_000260355.1 Condylura cristata | reverse complement strand
GGGGGGGGAGGAAATGCACGGGACTATGGTGGTGGCACACGGGTGATTTGGTGATGGGAAACCCGCGGGGATTACAATCGAGATGGAAAAAAAAAATGTGCAAAATGATGTAAAAATAAACTTTTGTAATAATTAAATAAAAAAAAGTCCTGTCTAAATATAATAATAATTTAACAGTTGTAGTAGTCCAGGTAGTTGACACCAAGAGAATGATAAGCAGGAATGGTGTTGAAAAAAATGATGAATATGAACCTGGAAAACACCATTTAATGGGCATTAAGAGATGAAACTATCTGAGAGATTGAGAAGGGGCCACCAAAAAGTTAAGTTAAATGTCAGAGGTATACCCAAAGTCATACTAGCCTCCTAGAATCATCAGTTAGATGTCTCAAACCCAATATCAACTACTCAACTCACTATCATCTAACCAAGTTTCTCTTCTTTCATTCTCAATTATAATCCACATCATCAGCAACCACATATGTCAGTCAAACCAAGTACATGAAAATCATCCACCTTACATCTTACATCTCTTTTTCCATGCTTGAAATAGGACACTAAGTCCTAATCATTCTACCTTCTTAGTAACTCTTAAGGGCCCTCACTGGTGATGTAATGGGTTAAAGCACAGCACTACAAAGCTGGCTACAGATGCATCAGCATCAGTTCCATACCCAGCCAGAAAAGTGACCCACATGATGTAGCATGTGACCCATGCTTTTCCTGCCCCACCCTCTGCTCCCCTCAACAGTGTACTTCATCAGTCTGCCTGTTCTGCTGCCCACTCTGTTTCTGGTGAATTCTCTCTCTCTCTCACACACACACACACCCTGCACTTCTGGCCTATACCCCAGTTCTGTATGCATAAATAAATAAATAAATATTTTTAAAAAGAAAATAAAACAGTATTCACCAAAATAAAAAACCGAGAACATCAGGTGGATCAATCTTACTGTCCAAAGACATGGAGTAGAATTTGAAGAAAACAATGTTTTTATTAAAAATCAAAGAACCAATATACTTTCTAAATTATTCCTTAAAGGCCACTCTGGTGGCACAGGGGTTAAAACACACACTATGAAGCTATTCACAGCCATGGCAGCAATAGTTTGATTCCTGGCCAGGGAAGTGACCAACATGGCACTGTGGATCTCTCCTGTCTCATCCGCTACTCCCCTCAGCAGTGTATTTCAGTAGATCTGCCTGTTCTGCTCCCTACTCTGTCTCTGATAAGTCCTCTCACCCCCGTATCTCTGGTCTACACCCCAACTCTTGTATGCATAAATGCCTTTAAATAAATAAATAAATAAAAATAAAAATTATTCCTTAAAAGCAAAGAAGTATTTTCTAAAATATAATTTTATATGCTCCAAAATAATCCCAGTAGGACAAATATCTCTCAATCTTTTTTTCTTTTTTTTTTTTTGAAAGATTTATTTGTGCATACAGAACTGGGGTACAGGCCAGAGGTGCAGGGGCAGTGACAGGATTCACCAAAGACAGAGTGGGGAGCAGAACAGGCCGACTAACTAAGTATACTGCTGAGCAGAGCAGTGGTCGGGTCAGAAGAGGTCTGCCCCGCCATGTGGGTCACCTCCCGGGTGGGGATCGAACTCATGCTGAAGTGATTTTAGATTCTTAGTGCTATGCTTTAACCTGCTGCACCAATATGGAGGGCCCCTATCTCTCAACCTTTTAAATGATAACACAAGTAAAAAGAGAGGGTGGGGAAGAAGAAGGGATACAGAAAGACAGAGAGAAACAGAGACAGACAATTCACTGCCAAACACTGCCCACCCCTCCCCCTAAGAAACACTGAGGTCATGTATTCCACAAGCTGAATACAATGGCACTATTAAAATGGTTTTGTGCTGTGTCCCCTAATCCCAGAGCTCTGCCAACTCTTACAATGCCACTTTAATTGCTGAAGGAAATAAGTATGCCAAAATCCATGGATTTAATTGGAAATTTTCCACTGCAGTTTCCTTTTTTTTTTTTCCCTAAATTCTTGGCACATAGTAAGAATATTAGCACTTACAGATTTTTCTATATATTATCCTATAACTGGGGGTATAACACCATCACTTTGTTTGAAAAGCATAACTGCAAATCCAATCTTGGGAAATACAATGCTTTTTACATTAACATTTTTGTTTACATTAACCCTAATTAATCAGTAAATAATGGTTCTCACTGCAACACTCAAAATGCAGGCATATCCAAGTCAGAGGTCTGTAAACTAAAAGAACAAGTCAGTTCTCAGTTTACACATACTGTGTGTTCTCAAGAACTTAAATGATTCATGTTAATCCATTTTGTTTGTTTATTCATCAGGTTAGTTTGTGCAAGAATTGAAAGCACCAGGTAAATGAGTCAAAGCATAAAGTTGAGGTACTTAGTTGTTAACCTCTTCCAAATCACAGATTAGACCTTGTCTGGGTAAATTCCCTGAAAACGGATGGCAAAAGGGTTACTAGGATAATGCTAGTTGCTTACCCAATATCCACTCCCCTTCCCCTATTTCTTATTAGCATAATCACAGTTTTGTTGGGAATGGCAATGATCCCAACTTTAATAGGCAAATATATATATATAAATAAAATGTTTAAAACCAGGTCCTCCCTGGTGGCATAACAGGCTAAAGTGCAGCACTGTGAATCTATCCACAGCCACTGTGGAATGAGTTTGATTCCCGACCAGGGAAGTGACCCACATAGCACCGCAGACCTCTGCTGTCTTATCTGCCACTCCCCTCAGCTGTGTATTTCAATACATCTGCCTGTTCTGCTCTCCACTCTGTCTCTGGCAAATCCTCTCACCAATCCCCCTGCACCTCTGGCCTATACCCCAGTTCTTGCATGCATAAATAAATAATATTTTTTAAAACGTTTAAAATCTATATTTCTCAGTCTCCCTTACGGATGAAGTGTCCATAAGTCTACGTGTTAGCCATTAAGATGTAACTAGAGGTCATTAAGTGACATCAAAAATGGTTCCTCTGAAGGGTCTGATTGACTAGGTATATGTGTCTTTTGTCCTTCCCTTGTCAATTTCTTGTAAGTTAAACATAGCAGAACTATAGCAACTATCTTAAACCATACGGCAACAATGAAAATGAAACTATGGACTAAGGATGGCAGAACATAAAAACACAATTTAGGATAGCAGTGACATTATGGGTCACTAAGCCAATCTTGTGCACTCTAACGGAGAGAGCAAGAGAAAAAGAGGAAAAATAGCTATGCTTCAGAATAGTGTTTCTTAATCTTTTTAGTATTCACACACACACACACACACACACACACAGGGATTCACTGGACATTTTTCCCTGTTGAATTTCTCCCCTTTAAATTTAATGAAGCAATTTACTACATATCAATGTGTGTGTGTGTGTGTGTGTGTGTGTGAGATTTATATCCAAAAAGTGTGTAAGATATTTTTAGCTCCCCTGGCAGCAAAACCAAATTGAGAATATTTGCTATATAGATCAAAGAAGAGTAAGGGAGAACGCAGGATATTAAACATTCACTCCTGTCTGTCACTCCTTACTGTAGAATTTCCTAAAGAGTTACAAAGGAGTTAGAGTGTGTAGAAGGGACAAGATCAGAAGGCTTTTGCCTGAATACTCAAAATGTCCCCTTCTCAACATTGGAACCAAGGCCGGCCCATAGGGAACCCTCAGTAGGCCGAGTTAAGAGGCAGGCTTACTGAAAGAACTGAAAGGCATGCTTTCCTCTTTTTCTATAAAGACCATACATGAATTCCAGCCTTTGTACTTTGATGCTACTTGTAGCAAGGAAAGATGTATGTGTGGAGACTACACCTAGTGAAAACAAACAAGGGCAAGAAAACCCTTATCCAATGACTGGGGAGGGCAGTGTACTTCTGTACTTCTGCTATCTTAATAAGTCTAGATAAAGTGAAATGTGGCCCAATCACTGTCCTTGGTCCTGAATGTGCATTACCACTCCTAGGCAAGGGGCTGAAAGAAAGCATGGATAAAAGTAGAAAGAAGCTTCCCAGTAATACTTAGTTCTTCTGTCTTCAATTTTCTAAGACATCAGAAGAAACAAATAGGTATGTAATGTAAAATCAAAAATGTATAGGTCAGTTTCTCCGCAAAGATAACAGAGTCACACACAGCCATATATTTATTTAAGCAGAAATCTGAGTTTCTAATTATCAAGGAGTAATTTAAATGGATCCTTTGACTCCTCCAAAACACTTTGGCCCTATTAGCAATCTATGATTCCCCCAAACAGACCTTTTATCCCCAGAACATCTTATTACCAAGTGACTTCACATTAACTTCAGACCTCCATGTTAACTCATCTACCAGGGAAGCCCCTATCCAATGCACATTTTCTTAGTCATATCGCTCTTAAATATAGAGATATGAGACAGCCTCCAATGGGAAGCATTCCCTGGCTTGCCAGTATATGTAGATATTCCTCCTCTTTATTCCAAAATGCCATTCCCCAGTCTCCTCCTTTCTGTAGACAGTTTCCTTATGACAGGGACCTCACTTCTGTAAGGTCACCGTTTGGCACAGCAGCTGGCAAAAATAAAGTGTTCAATGGACACTTGATTAGCAAATAAAATCATCATTCTAGGAATTAAAACTGTGAACTTATTGAGAAGATAAATTTTAAGGGGTGGTGTTTCTTTTAAAAAATGTAAAAATTCATATGAAGATACAAGTATCATGTAAGTGATCTGTTTTTACGTCTACTGATATTTTTCTCTGATCCTGTGCCTAATGACTGAAATTTTTAAAGACCAAGGAGAAAATTAAGAAGTAAAAGCATTCCATTAATATGTGTGTATATAAGCATATACATTATATACTTATTTCTTAAAAGTTAGTTTGAAACCATATGCCCAATAAAATTAGTGAAGATTTTTAATTAAACCTCCAAGTCTTAAAATGTACTAAAAGTAGCTAGTGAGAGCATTCAAGAATTCAATAAATTCTTGCTTACTACTCAATAAAGTCTGCTGACTAAAGAAGGTATATTAATTAGTAAACTTCAGAATTACTCTTAAGTGTCTCTGAGTACACCCATTAAACTTTATTACCATTTGGATATGTCAAACATAAAATGTAAATTACATGTCCATCAACAATCAGCAAACTAGTAGTGTATGATTAAGGTGACATCTGTTTTACATCCCAGATAATATGTTGTGTAAACTGTTTGGTGCTTTCCTTCTTCGTTTAGAGTAAACAGCATCTAAAAGCATCATTTACCTAAGCAGCAATGATTACTCTTTCTCCTCAGACCTAACAACATACTTTAAAAATACACAAAGTTATGAAATTTTAAGAAGTCAACAAGAGAACAGATGTCAGGTTGAAGATAAAATAATAAAAATTGGCATGATCTACTAAGCCAGTGATTATTAGTATTTAAGATAGTATTTAACATGAGAACTAAAGTAATTCTATACAAATCTGAATATCCCTCTTAATTAGAGTCTTATTAGATAAATATCTATTTATATAAATGCTTTTAAATATATCTTTTTAAAGCAGAATAGCCTGGTGGTTAATAGATTCTAACACTAGGTAGTCTGGGTTTGAATTCAAAATCTACTATTTATTGGTTCATTTCCTCATTTGCAAACTAGAGATGGTATAAGAAGAACACAATCCTTTATCTGCTGGTAGCCAGCCATAATATGCAACTCAAATTTTCTCCAATTTCAAAAAGGCAAAATAATGCACGAAACTAACAGTATGTGACAGAATCTGAAGTAGCACCTGAGAGTCAAACATTTTTCTGTGGCAAAGCAATGAATATGCACATTATGAACAGCCACCTAACTCAGAAAAAAAATTGTCAGTGAATGAATTTACATTACCTTAAGTTATGCCAAATGAGTTACAAAATCAATATTGAATTTTCAAAGCATTTTGTAATTTCAAATTGTAGGCAAGAATATTGAAGTACTTATAGTAATAGCTAGTTCATAGTAAATGGTCAAAAAATGTTAACTATCATCATCATCATTTTTAGAAGAAATACTAGTAAGTATCCTGAAATTTACTTAATATTTATTTACCAAAGTTTGATTCAGAAGCTAATATATCACTATAGCTACAGTAGTGATTCTCTTTTGGAAACCAGAAGTATGTGGTCTGGGACAAGCTAGATTCAGTTTGTCACAATGTAGCTAGAGTTTTGGGTGGTATGAAAAGGAAAATAGATCAAAATAAACACCCATAATTTTAACCTTTTCAACTGCTTCTTCAGAAGTCACCAGCTACCTAAAGAGTTCACTGTCTAAGAGTTTTCATTATTGTACTACTGCCTTCCATGAGAAGAAAAAGTTAATGCAAAACATGGAACAAAAGCTTAAACCAACAAAAGAATCAATACACATTCCAACCACAGTGTGTTCAATTCAAATACAAAATGAAATGAGCCCCCTGGCATGTAAAGTATTCCATAAGTATGTGGCAAGTGTTATTTCTAGCCACTTAAAAGCACCAGTGAAAAGAGCTCAAATACTTAAAAAAGAAAAGGTCTCCATTCCCATAAGGAGAAGTATTTATTAGCACTTAATGGTCCTCTTTCATTGCCTTTCCACTGACACATCTCTAATTGTTCCAATTATAATTTCAACTAACAAAAGCAATAATAGTAAAAGTCTCTTTTGTGTGTGCACTGTGAAAAGAGAACTTTAATAGCACAAACCACATATAAAACTATATGACAACATGGGATCTGGGCAGACAGTATCACAATAGAGAGGAAGTGTTATATAAAGAACTCTGGAAAAGAAACCAGTTTAGGCTTCAGCTGGGTGGTCCACATGTCTATCTGTAAGAGACTCATTTTCTACATCTTTCAAGTGTAAGGATTGACTAATGTCTTCTAATGTCTCTACTAATTCTAATATGCCATTGGTTACTGATACCAGAAGCACATCAAGACACACAGAACTAATCCTACCCCTGGATTTCTAAGCATATGTAATTCTTCCTATTTTTCACTTACACATTAGACCTCATCAATGAAGTCAATGAAAGCAGGGACTATGTCTTTTGTTTTCTCCTCACTACTCTACACAGCACATAGCAAGTGCTCAAAAATATTAGAGAGACAGGGGGAAAGGGAGGAAGTCAGGGAAGTGGGACGGAAGGGGCTGAATAAATTAACAGGCTTAAGTATTACACGAGAAGACAATGGTGAAAAACAGCTTAGAAAATGGTTTTCTTATTTTTAGGAAAGATCATATTAGGAAATTTCAAGTTTAGAGTATATACTATATTGGAGACTATTACAGGGATAACATCCAGTATTATTTTTGTCCCTAGAAATTGTTGCTAAAAAAAAAAAATTAAATGTGTGATAGGCTATGTAGGGTTATGCATTACTTACTATTGGTACTTTAAACTATTATGGCAAATAAGTTAGTTTTGCATTTTTGAAAATTTCCCCTCATTGTTAGTATCTAATATCAATATAGGTAGGAATTAAAAATTAAAATATCTGAAATTTAGGACTAAATTTGTTTTTTCTTTGCTAATCTGAATGTGATTATTATAAACATTCACTAATAGTCACAGACTAATAACTCAAAAGTAAAGTTTCAGTTGTCATAGAAAATATCAAGTATTTTCTAAAACTTTTTATTTTAGCTTTATGCACATACCCTGTGTCACAATATAAAATGCACTAAGGTGGTATCATCAATATTTGAAAAACACTAGCTAAATATTCAGTATTCCCCTGAAGATTATTTATGTTTGTGGTATTTTACATATAAGTCTGTACTTCAACTCATGGAAAGGTTATCATTTAACATAAAAGCAGAAGATTGACTTTTGAAGAATTTTATCAAGAGTTTGAAAATGCTAAGTTATTAGATTTTAAGTTCCATTGGAGTTGCAGTTTAAATGATGGGTCAGGAAAGATCTCATTGACAAAAGAGATCTGGTCGATTCCCTGAAGAGGTGAATGCATCAGCTGTGCAAATCAAGGAAAACTGGATGAATGGCATACAAGAAAGGGATGAGTAAAAGGATGAAATCAGATATTAGGGTCAGATCACCTAAAGAGCTGCAAGGACGCTGAGATGGAAAACTATTACTCTGGCTTGCACTTTAAAGGATCATTCAGCTATTAAGAATATAATGTAAAGATCAAAGTGAGAAGCAGGCCTCCCTCGTGGCATAACAGATTAAGCCACAGCACTATGAGGCCATCTGAAGCCACTGCAGCATAATATCAATCCCCAGTGGGGGAGGTGACCCACATGGCACAGCAGACCTCTCCTGTCCTGTCTGCTGCTCCGCTAAGCAGTGCATTTCAGTCAACCTTCCTTTTCTGTTCCCCACTCTGTCTTATCTCTGGTGACTACTATCACCCTCCACACCCCTGGCCTACACCCCAGCTCCTGTATGCATAAATAAATAAATCTTAAAAGAAAAGATCCAAATGAGAAGCAAGGAAAACAAAGAGTTTAAGCAACAGAAGTAAAATATCATGGAAATTTGAGTCAGGCTGGTTGACAATGGAGGTAGTGATCCGTGGTCAGATGCTGCTATATTTAAAAACTAAGCACATCTGGTGGTACATATACACAATGGAATATTACTCAGCAATCAAGAAAGATAAACATATGCCTTTTGAAGCAACATGGATGGAGCTGGAAGGGATCATCCTTAGTGAAATAAGCCAGAAAGAAAAGAAAAATACAAGATGGTTTCACTCATAGCAGGGGCATAAAGGCCCAGGGGGGAAAATAATAATAATAATGAACAACTAAATACCAGAGACATTTTACGGGGGTGGAGTGGGCAATGGGAATCAAAAATGGGGGGGGAGTGCACAGGACTATGGTGGTGGCACACGGGTGAACTGGTGATGGGAAGTCCACAGGGATTACAACTGAGAAGGAAAAAGACACAAAATGATGTAAAAATAAACTATTATAATAATAAAAAGGCGCAAAATGATGTAAAAATAAACTATTATAATAATAAAAAATTAAGCACATCTGAAATGATTTCTACCTTGTATTGGGACAAGGGCAAGCTTTGTAAACAGAAAGATTTGTATTCACTGAGTACATTATTACTTTGGCTATATGTTACATTATCTCTCTAAATCTCCAGATCTAGGTCTGTAAAATAAAAATGGCATCACATAACCTAAAGGGTCATTGAAAGGGTTAAATAAGACAGAGAGCACATAGCATGACTTTAATAAATGTGAGCTCCTTTTCCTTCTATTTTTATGATTATTTGTTCAAGATATATTAAAATACAGAAGACCTGGAAAATCATATCTGTTGAACATTTCCTGGAAATGTGAAGAATAATTGACAGAAGAACATAAATTTCTAAAGAAATTGGGTATCCAAAAATAGAAAAGATTACTGCATTTTCATGAAAAATCAAAAATAACACATTCAGGTTCACATCAGACCCTGTGAGAGAAAGCACACTAGAGATGAGGATCAGTGCAACAGTTTATTGAAAATCTAGCTCATTGTATCATAAGACCATTTATTGGTGGAACATATATCCTGGCCTTTGAAATGGCTTCTAATTTTACTTGAAAAAATAAACTAAGAGAGGAATTAAGAGTGGTTTTCTACAGGGTGCAAGTAAACTTCAACTAAAAATATCTTACTAATGTTTTCAAATACTTTATTCATTTTTGAAAGCTAGTTGTCTTTGTGAAGAGATTTAACAACCAGTAATGGTACTTTTCTCTCAGAGAATTCAGTCTAGTACATCCCTTACTTAGCCAATACATGAAGAAAATCAGACTCTACCTGAATATTTAGGAGTTGTATCACCTCCTAAAATTAAAAAATTCTACTTCCAAACAATCCATTATATTTCAGTTTGGGGTGGGGGGGGCAGTGGAGGGGAAGAGAGTATTCACCTGAGACAGAGTGAGGAGCAGAACAGGTGGGACGACTGAAATGCAGTGCTGAATGGAGCAGCTATAGAGAAAGGAGAGGTCTGCTGCACCATGTGGGTCACCTCCCTGACAAAGTATCGAAACAGTGCTGCAGTGACTGTAGCTAGCTTCATAGTGTTGTGCTTTAACCCATTGTGCCACCAGGGAGAGCGTGGAAGTTTGGCTTATGACCCCTTTTACCATTTCACGCATCCAAGCCCTTGCATCTGGCAACCACCAATCTATTCTCTGTATCTATAAGTACAAGTTTTGTTTGCTTTTCAAATGCCATAGTAAAATGAGTTATATGACATATACAGCAAAAACTGAAATGGAAAACCTACCACCCCAAAAACTAAATTCAGAGTGATGATGGCAAAATCTATAATAAAGTCAGTTTCAAAGTAGTTGCTATTACCTAGTCTATCAAACTCTATACATATTTCTTTAAAATCAATCATGTTTCTCATCTTTTCTCTCAATTAGAACTTCTCCTTATGGCCTCATCCCACTGTCATCCCAGCTCAATCCTTTAGAAGGTTTTTCCAAACAAGTTATTTGTAGGAAATTTTCACACAGAGCACAGGAAGGGGGAAAAAAACAATAACAACAGTGCTTTTGTAAGTACAGTCCCTGGCAAACACTACATAACCTGTCACCACCAACAGATAAATCTGTCACCAAAGTACTTTGGTGCAGTCACAATGGGTTCGTCTTAAATTTACTCAAAGTTTTGCAAGTAAACTTCAGTGCAAAAGACAATAGCATTCAGTGAACCAGCTATTAGTAATATAATAATAGAGATTTAAGTCTTTGATCAATAAAACAAAAATAGTCTCTCCTTTTGAACAAACATTATCACTCCTGAACACATTTCCACAAGGTCTACAGATCTCCAGGTTACTACTTTGATTTTAAGCCATTGTCCAGATTTCAGTCTCTTGCTTATAAAAGACAAAAACATTTCTCACGTCAGGAATTTGGAATCTAAGAAGGTTTCAAGGCTTATCCTTCCTGAATGTCAACAGGACTACCACAACTCAATAATATTTTTACTTTCATTTTACAGATTTTGTTTAGTGGCCATTCTGAAAGGTTAATTAAAATAGTTGTTTCTTTCAACTGATAAGTGAAATTGAATGGAATTTATATATTCTGCTTTTAATAGTTTCTACTATAGTATGGAAATCATACTACATTTTAGAATTAAAAAAGTGAATATTTGCTACTCCAAAGCTGATAAAATTATTGTAGTCTTTACAATCAGAAGACAGTCTGGAATAAGGTTGCTTAATTTTCTTTGGTCTGCTGCACCATGTGGATCACCTCCAGGGTCCTGGATTGACTCACACTCAAATGGCTATGGATAGCTTGCAGTGCTGCATCCTAACCCGTTGCGCCACCAGGGAGGGCCCTGTTTAATTTTCTTAAAATCCTATTTATTAAATTTTTTATGATCCCATTTGGCAATAGATACTTCAAAAGTTTTTAACAACTACTATGGGGCCCTTCCTGGTGGCACAACAGGTTAAAATGCAGCACTGCAAAGCTAGCAGCAGTTAAGTCAGTGCTGAGTTTGATCACGAGCCAGGGAGGTGATCCGCATGGCTCGGTAGACCTCTCCTGTCTTGCCACTGCTCCCCTCAGCAGGGTACTTTGTTGCTCTTCCTGTTCTGCTCCCCACTCTGTCTCTTGTGAGTCCTCTCACTGCCCCCACTCCTCTGGCCTCTACCCCAGTTCTGTATGCATAAATAAATAAATATTTTTTAAAAAATAAAACTACTGTGAAAATATAGACTTAAATTGGTAATATAAAATTTCCTTGACATTTCCTTCCATCACCAGATTTTCTAGACCATCTACATAGCATAGTTTGAACGCTCAGCAATTTAAGAAACACTAGCTCTTGAGCATCCTACAAACAATAATAAAGTGAGATCCTTTGGGAAAGTACCAGTTAGCACTTTAATTGCCAAGATTTTATTTTAATGGAAAGCTATACATTACTGTTGATATGTTTTTTGTATTCTTAGATACTGTATACCACACATTTAAACATTTTTGTTAAAGTCTTCATTTGAAACATTTGAAACACTGATTACTTCATAATGCTAAAACATAGTAAAGCATACTGTGGCTAGATAAGAAGCCTGATAACCCTCCACAGATTGTGAGCTTCTATTATTACTGCTCCCACTAGAGGTATTTAACAATGTGTCTGTCTCCTTCTTTGCTGCTGGCATACCGGGGTCCACTACTGCCTACCATCTGCCATCAATGTGCCTGCTTTTAACCACTTCTTTCCTCCCTGTCTCTGGTATTCCACTCCTCCTCAGTAATAAGTGCAGATGTCAATAACATCGTGTAAGAGTGTACAGATGTAAGTGGGTTGTGGGCAAGAAACTGCATTGTGTGCCTGAGGAAAATCCAGGAGAACTTTGCTGTCACCTTAACTGCTCAAGACTTTCTCCTACCTGTCTTCTTTCGGAGTTTCAGAGTTGCATGGAAAATCAAGGATTTGAAAATGTTTCATGATAATGCAATACATAATGTTGTTAAACTGTCAAACTGGTGACCAAAGAATTTTTGGTTTTCTAAATTCTGTCCAGGTGAGGTACAATGTCACTTTTCATATGCACTGAACTCTAAACATTTCAAAGTATTGATGATGTGTAGTATCAACTCCAGTTCTCTCAACAGTGAGAAATATTAGTATAATGGCTCCCAGATACCTCCTGTTACAAGTAAGGAAAGAAACAAGGAGAGACTTAGGGACTCTTTGGCTATCACATGCGTTAACTAGTGCAGATATAAGGCTGATACTCTGATTCCCAATCCTACACGTTTTCTAAAGAAAGAACTATCCCCCTCTCAAAAGTTGCCTTCCAGGTGAAATTCTCTCTTCAGGAATCACCACAACTTGCAAAGAGCATGTCACTCATAAACAGAAAAGAATAATTCAAGAAATTTTATTCTCTACATTTTATAGAAGCTAATCCATTTATGTTAGAGGAAAATATTTGCTTAGCTACAGGTTTAGCTAGAAAGAGAAAGAAAGTCAGGATGAGACAATTTGAACCCGTTTCTTTTAATATGTGGTTGTCCAAGGAACACACAAAAGTAAAGAACCAGAGTTAAAGCCGCACTTCAAGTCTGTGAGTGTGTGTCTGTGTGTGTTTATGTGCTTGCACCTGCAAGAAAGATCTAGGAACAATTATGCATTTGGGCTCAGAGTCCTCTTCCCCTCTGTCTTCTCTGAGACCTCTTGAGAGACATTCACATCCTCCCAGATTCCCTTCTACTTTCAACCTCCCCTCTCTAATGGGTCTTATTAAAAAGTCCCAGTTTGCCGCTTGGGGGTGGGGAGACAAGCAAATGAAAACCACCATCCCTCTTCACCCTTGTTTCACCTCCCCTTTGCCCACTCAAACTCCTCATACTCCCTCCACAGGAGGTGTTGACAGCATGCCTCCTTGACTGCTACTGCACGCTTCCACTCCTGAAACCGGGTCAGTCTCCCACTTCATCCTTACAGCTGCCCTCACCAAACTCACCACTGACCTTCTTATTTCTGTGAATAAATCAATTCACAGGGTTTATTTTCCCACTTCTTTCATCAACACTTGACAGTTGCTTACCCTCTCACTTTTCATCATGCTGGCTTTCTTAGCTAACCTCTCTCACTCCAGTCTCTCCTGCCTCTCCTCCATTTCTCTTCTTCACTGTCTTTGCTATTCTATTCCTTCTTGAGTTTTTAATCAACCATCTTCTCACTCCACACGTTCTACCTCCGTGGTTTCATTCACTGTCTGATAATGGCTCCCATTCATGTAACCACAGACCATGTTTTTTTCTGAACTCCAGAATTCCTCTAGTTATGTCAATATATCACAGGCATCCCAAAATACATCATGTTGTGAACTGAACACACAGATATGCCAATCTACTCTCCCTTGTTTTTTTTGTTTTGTTTTGTTTCGTTTTTGTTTGTTTTATTTTGTTTTGTTTTTTTAATAGTGAACAGTACCATCAACCAGTAAAAATCTGGAAGTCGTTCATGACTTTTCTCTCCAGTCCTTACTGTCTCATTGTAATCCCTCATCAATTATTTATTGGCAATCCTCCTCCTCCTCTCTGCATTCTCTTCTCTTGGTGAAGACTGAACTCTAGATAACATCCTATACTGCATCTTTTTTCATGCATCTTTGCTTCTGCTTGGGTGCCACTATCCTCTACCTGCAGAGCCTCCTTCTTGCCTGCATGTCCTTTAAGACTCAGTTCACGATTCAGTGTCTACAAAAAGACTTTTGTTACTGTGCATACATTGGTTACTGTGCATACTATGATTATGCCTACTCAGAAATCCTTAATATATACCCAACTACACAGGTCTGTCAAGAGCATATGGTCAACTCTCAGAAAGCAGAAACCATGTCTAACTCATCCTTGTGTGGCCAAAGTTTAGTATAAATTCAGGGACATTAATTAATGGTTATGAATATATTTAAAAATAAAGCCTTAAGGAACTTTCATTGAGACCACATTTCTGTGCTTCCTGCCATGTTACTACTCTCAAAATCTACCTACTCTTTCTCAATTCAACTAGCATTTCACTTTTGAAATCTTCCCAGATTCCTATCCTTACTCTCTCACCTGCTTTATGGTGATTAAATGCAGTGCAAAATAGACAAAGAAATCTGAATACTTACTTTTCAAGTATATTACTGTTCTTATATAGGATGCTTACAGAGAAGGATCATTTAATTCATCTATTAGTTGTATCAAAACCAGAGGTTTCCTTACTTAAGTTTCACATTTGAAAGAAACCAAAAGCAACATGCTAGCAAAAACCTCCTCTGCACTAAAACTCAGCAGCTTCTCACAAAAGAGCTTTCAAAAAGGAGTTACAGCTCCTATGTGCCACACTGCTTACACCATCACATGGCAGCAGCGGGGACAGCGCACTAGCACCAAACCCCAGACAAAAGACTGAGATGAAGCCTGCTCTGTTCCTGCTGGCACTACTGAAGTCACTGCTCTCAGCTGGACTAACAACAAACAGGCTGGCAGGCCTGCAGCGCAGCAAGGTCAGAGGTGGACTGAGCACTGCTCAGTGGTTCCCTGTATTCCGGGGCGCTGCTGCCATACAGCCTCATTTTAGCTTTGCATACAACTCGTCATCCCTTTTGCCTAAAAAGCCAATAACCTGCTGTCAAACTAGCAAAAGTTAAAATAAAATTGTGATTGGAAGTACATATAAACACCCACAAAGAGGAACTTAGCACACCTTGGAACATTTGTTATCACTAAGGATGAAATGAAAGTAAAGTCGATAACATGAAAAAAAAATTCTGTACTATTAACTGATAAAATAAATTAACTAACCTAAATATGCAATATGATATCTATGTATTCAATATGTAATATACTCTCATGCTATACTCATATAGCATAATAGTATAACTAAAACAAATACATGCCACAGTGTTAAAAGTGCTTAATTTCTAGGTGACTTGATTATAAGGGACTTTTATGTTCCTCTTATTGTATGTGTTTTGTAAATATTCTTCAATGAATGCATATTTTCTTTATTAAGAAGGAAATACAAGTTTTAAAAAATGAGGCTTCTTAAATTCCAAAAAGCTCTAAAATTTCAAAAACACATTAAAATTTTTATTTATATCCTAAATACTTAAAACAAAATTCCTTATCACAGTCTTAATGGGTCTTACAGGCATTCATGCAGGATTATAGGACACTATGTCAGTAGAAAATCATATTGGGAAGCTCAATAAAGTGCTTGCATGTGAAATGAGGTTCAGAATGAAAACAGTAAGAACTTCTACAGAAAATAAAAGGCTCTCTCTGTATCTCCTTTAATACTTACACAAAACACTTCACTTCTCACATTTACAGTAACCAAAAGGGGGTTGGGAAGGATCTCCTTGCATCAAGCAATTCTCTGCAACACCAGCTGGGTGCCCTACAATTCAATGCAATTCTGACACTACTGACCTGGAAATAACCTCAGATATGACAGGCTCTGTCCTACAAAATCACACCACCACCACCACCCACTTTTAGATGTCAATCTCAAGACCAAGTTATCTCCTGAGCTTCTGACCAATCAGCATAAATCAAAGTTTCCATATACCTCCTTGGGTTCAATTAATATACCAGAGCAGTTCACAAAACTCAGACGTCACTTCCTTATATGATGAGATATGATCATAAAGATATGATGAGAGATACAGATGAACAGCCAGAGGAAAAGATTCATAGGGCAAATCTGAGAGGGTCGCCAGCACAGGAGCTTCTACCCCATGGAAATAAAGTACATCACCCTTCATTATGTGGCTGTGTGCACCTACATGCACCTACATGGAAGCTCTCTTCACATAAACATGATCATTTATTAATTCCATTCTCTATTCCTCTCCTTTTTATGGGGGATAGGAGTTGGGGCTCAGTGTGCTAAGCTTATAATCAAGGCATGGTCTTTCTGGTGACCACGCCCCGTCCAGAAGCCAGTCAAGAGACTACCCAGTGTTACCACATTAGAACAAAAGATGATCCAATCACTTGGGAATTTGCAACCATTTTAGGGACCCTGTGTCAGGAATGAGGTCAAAGTTCAAACAATAGAACAAAAGATACTCTTTGTGCTCTTATCACTTAGGCAATTTTAAGGGTTTTAGGAATTCTGTTTCAGGAACAGGAATCAGAGATTTTGTTTTTTTTCTTTTTTTTTTAAGTATGTCACAGAAACATACTAATTTTAAAATAATTTCTTCATCAGAAACTATTTTAAGTCGAGGTCAGAAAACCAAGGTTAACTTCTACCCTTTGCCCATTAAAGCAAAGATCATATTTTTATTATGTTCATCTGTAAGAATGAATAGAAGGATGGATTAATAGTAAATGAGGGCCCTCCCTGGTAGTGCAATGGGTTAAAGCGCAGCACTACACACCTAGCCACAGCAATAGTTCCATCCCTAGCCAAGGAGGTGACCCACATGGCCCAGCAGAATTCTGTCTCACTTGCTGCTCCCCTCAGCAGTATACTTCATCAGTCTGCCTGTTTTGCTCCCCATTCTGTCTCTGGAGAATTCTCTCACTGTCACTGTACCTCTGGCCTGTACCCCAGTTCTGTATGCATAAATAAATAAATCTTAAAATTCAGATGTTAGATTTTATATTTATAGCTATATCTATACCTCATTCATGAATGAGCTGATTTAGAAAGATTCACCTTTTATTTACTTATCAGGTAGTTAATAAGCATTTGCTATGGAATACTATGAGCTAATCCAGGTTTTTAACCAAAGAGGACATGATTATTCACTACTGTCAAATTTCTGACATCTGTTCTACTCTAAGATCTAACTTTGACATCTGTGGAGTAAGGTAATAAAGTCATTTAAGAAAAAGACTTTAATTAAAAGTGGGTTGGGGAAGAAAGCTTATATTAATCACAGAAGGAAAATGACATGAAATTCAAATTAAAGTTTCTGAAGGCCAAATAAGTTCTACCTGATGGATGTCTTGTTTGTTTGGGTGTTCATTTTTTTTTAAAGATTTATTTATTTATTCATACAGACCTAGGATATAGGCCAGAGGTGCTGGGGTGGTGAGAGGATTCACCAGAGACAGAGAGGGGAGCAGAACAGGCAGACTGATCAAGTACACTGCTGAGGGGAGCAGCAGGCGGGTCAGGAGAGGTCTGCCACACTATGTGGATCACCTCCGGGGCCAGGGGTTGAACTCACACTGAAGTAGCTGTGGCCAGTTTGCAGTGCTGCGTCCTAACCCGCTGCGCCACCAGGGAGGTCCAGGTGTTCATTTTTAATGTTCAGGCTTGACAAAATAAAAATATGAGAACTCTTTAGTCATCATCATTTATTTTTAATGATCATGAAAAATAGTGGTCTGGGAGCCACTAGTTCCAAGAACAGTTAGCCACCCAGAGATAGCTGACCTACAATCTGAAACCCTTTCCTGATATAATGTCACACATGCAGAAAATGTACTAGGGAAAAATTGTTGAATGAAGAAAATAATCCTTTCTCATGTAGATGATGTGGCTTTGGGGTCACTTCAAGATGATGCAAAAGATTTAAGATTATAAGGTTCTATATGAACTAAGAAAAGAAGCAATATATTAAGGTACAATTAAGGGAGAGAGACCCTAGTGAGTAAGATTTCCTACACTGCCTGCAAGTTTTTAATTGATTGCCTAAAATAGGAAATTAGGAAATGTAACTTGACTTTCAGCAGAAAAAAAACTGCATATGGGAGTAAAGGGAGAAGGAACCAATGGTATGCTAAAGGGATAAGGGTGCTTGGGTGGTAGGTGTAGTGTGATAACAAACATCTGAGAAAATATTTACCTATTTCCCCAAAAATATATATAGCATTATAAACCAATGCTATGCAATTAAAAATAAAAGCAGGAATTGTGTCACAGTATTTACTGAATATATCTTTTTTTAAAGATTTATTTATTATTTATTCTTACAGAACTGGGGTGCAGGCCAGAGTTGCAAGGATAATGAAAGGATTCACTAGAGACAATGGGGAGAACAGACAGATCAACAAAGTACACTGATGAGGGGGGCAGCAGGCGGATCAGGAGAGGTCTGCTGCACCATGTGGGTCACCTCCAGGGAGGGGATCAAGCTCACATTGAAGTGACTGTGCTTTAACCCCCTGCACCACCAGGGAGGGCCCCTATTTACTGAATATATCTTTAATGATAATTTATCAGAAAAGAGAGACTGTGCATTCACCCTCTCAGGTGATAATGGTCAAGATAAATAGAAATAAATCATGTTAGTAATACGTACTCTTGATGTCATGAAAATGGTTTTTCCTCTCTATATGGTCTTTGTCCCCCAAACACATAACCTTATGATTAAAACATCAGATAAATTCCAGTTAGTAGACATCTTATTAAATATCTGACCTGCACTCTTTATGACTGGCAATGTCATCAAAAATAGGGAAAGTTTAATGAACTATCACAGATAAGAAGAGTCTAAAAAGATATGATAACCAAATGCATTGTGCTATCCTGTATGAGACCTGGGATTAGAAAAAGGCTATAAGATGGAAAAAAAATCCTAAGAAAGTCTGAATAAAATATGAGCTTTAATTTATATTATACGTACGTGTGTATGTATATATAATATATATGTATAAACACACACACACTGATTCAGTAATTCTAACAAATGTACCATACCAATGTAAGATTTGACTTAGGGGAAACTAGGTATGGGACATAAGGGAATTCTGTATGTCTTTGAATTTTTTTTTGTACATCTGAAACTGTTCAAAATTTTAAAATTTAGAAATATTTTGAGAAGAGCTAAGATATTTACTGCATAGGATGCCTGCCAAGTGATACCTATGGTGCCTCCAGCCCCATCTCTAATGTTACACATTGACATCTACCATTTCCAGTTTTCTAAATGGGAAATTGTTAGATCCAAAGTTCTAGTCACTATGGCCTTTTTACTTTGATGCTCCTCATCTCTTATGTGGTCTGTTGGCCAACCCATAGCAATCTGGTTGCAAAACCATATAAGTCAATTACATGGGAACATGTTCAGAAGTCAATGCAATTTTGAGACAAGATTTCTCAACCACATTTTTAGACTATGTCCATGGTTATTTGACCTTTAATTCAAAATGCATGACAACTTATTTTTTTCTGAGGTTGGCTTCTAATATTTCTGATCAAAAACAAAATTATATCCTCCTAGATGCAGTGATACATTCCCTCCTACTCCACACACAAAGAAAAGTGAAAGTTATTATTACTATTCTACAATGAACTCAAGCTCATTTTACAAGAGCAGTGTCCGAAAAAGAGAAGGGGCCGAGTAATTATCTCTTTCTCATTTTTGCTACTTGCCAGAAATGCTATTTCTACATAAACCCATGAAAGAAGTACTTTCATACAAGGCTGAAGTTAACTTTTGAAAGCCAAATCTTAAATGAAACCAGAAAACAGGTTCACTATGAACATTATTTTTAGTTACTTATTATGTGAATTCAACTGACACCTAAAACTTCTCGTGAATTTAATATAAGAGCATCCAGAATCACTGATAGCCATTCTTCTAACTTTTGAATACGTTCTGTTAAATGCATATTTTAAAGCCAATTTTACTACTGGAAAGTCAACTCACTTTTAAATAAATTTGAGTGTGTCTAGGAAAGCATCTGCTAGCTTTTTAGGAAAATGAATCAACTAGTCATTTTTGCTACTTGCCAGAAATGTTACTTCTGTATAAATCCATGGAAGAAGTACTTTCATACGAGGCTGAAGATAACTGTAAAATGCCAAATCTTAAAGTAAGCCAAAAACTGATTCACTATGAACATTATTTTTAGTGTTCTTACAGTACAGTATCAAACTAAACTCTAAATATGTCCTCATGAAAGGGGTTGCTACGTGGGCTCAATTCGTCTCTTTTACATGAGCTGTAAAAGATATGAACATAAGGTAAATGAAAATGTACAGCAAATAAACGCTCATCTTAAGGTACTTCAGATCAGCTTTGGAAGAGAAGTTTGGTAAGAAGTCCCCAGACATGCTACAAGCTTTCCTTAATGCTCAGCAAACTCACCCTCTTCCCCTAGTCCTCTCGTTGGTAAATCCTTCACTGTGAAAATAGATATCTGAAGAGCTGAACCCAAGATCATCTCTTGATTCCTTGTTTATACTGCAAACAATTAGGGATAGTTTGGAGAATAGAGGCTGTTCTTCTATTTTTCCCTGTACAAGTTTCTAGCATTTAACGTCAAATTTGTCCAGGGCTTATGAGTACTGATCAGAAGAATACAAAATGATTCTTCATTCAACTCAAGTCAGGATGACTACAACACATCTAAACATCCATGCAGACAATGTATTAAAGTAATGCTAGAAAGTAAAAACACTTAAACCCAAATCTTTTGCCTTCTACAACTATGCTCTAGTCTATTAATGTCTTTCATGCAAAGGGGAAGAATTCCATCATGTATAATTAATGGCCACCCCCACCGATTTTCTGGAGGGAGCATTAATTTTAAAAGCAAGCAAAAGTTCTTTCTTGTGTTTTGTTCACCTTAATCTTTTCATAAACTCCAGCTAACTCTCATTTTTAGTTGCCCAAAACTGTCATAAGTTCTTTTCCAGACAGGGAACAGTTAGTTCAAACATAAGTAATTGTTCTAACTTTGAAATCTGTTTTAAAGAGCATATTTTAAAACCAACTCTACAGAATCATTAATTCCATTTTAAATAAAAATATACATGTGTCCTTAGTCACATGACTCTCCCTTGGTATTTTATATATACTCTCTGGATACTTTGTGTCCAGAGAGTTGTCAATGACTGGCTGTTAGGTAAGCCACTTACTCATACAATTGTTCAAATCATTCACAGGTAAACCATCAGAATTTCTTTTTAATTATCATTTATGTTCATGAGTCACTTCTAAAATGTCTACTTTTTCCTCTACACTTCTTAAAACCTGTTTTTCAAAAAATGATACCCAGTACTGCCTTACCTTGACATTATAAACTCTAATAAGGTCACCTTATTTCTTTTAAAAACACATCACCAATACATTCTTTCTTAGTCATTCAAAGATACAGAATTGCAATTCTATTCACTGTTTCCTCCACTTTCAAAAAAGATGACACTGTTGACAAGAGAAAAATGCTTTAGGTGCATGAGGTTTACACTGGCTTACATCTGTACAGCACTGTGTTCAAAATACTCTCACAGGTACAGCACATTCAGTCCTCACAAAAACCTTAGAATCTTGGAATGACAGGTATTATAATTCCATGCCTGAAAACATATTTACTCAAAGTCATATTGCTAGACAAATGGAAATTGGAGTTATTTCAGGGACCATTTTTTTATTCTGCCTTCCTCTTCTTTCAGCAGAATTAGACTTCCAGTCAACATAAGGATGCTATAAACTCTTCATTTGTACTATTTCTTATGTCTATGCCAGTTTTATAATCTGTATCAAGAACAAATCCTTGTCATTTTTTTTAAAGGTTTATTTATTTATTCATACAGAACTGGGGTACAAGCCAGAGACAGGGTGGGTGAAAGGCCTCACCAGAGACAGAGTAGGGAGCAGAACAGGCAGATCAGTGAGATACACTGCTGAGAGGAGCAGCAGGCAGGCCAGGAGAGGTCTGTCTCGCCATGTGGATCACCTCCGGGGCCGAGCATCGAACCCACACTGAAGAGGCTGCAGCCAGCTTTCAGTGCTGCATCCTAACCCACGGCACCACCAGGGAGGGCCCAATCCTTGTCATTTTTTCTAATATCATTTACCCTTCTCTAAGAAAAACTGATTTCATAGAACTTTAGTTTTATTCCCAACTCCACTATTTTTTCACTGCATAGCCCTGGAAACTGGTTTCAAAGCTCTATTACAAATATAATATTACTAGTTTTTAACACTTCACAAACAAATGCTTTTTCTTATCATAAAGGCAAATTCCTGTATATTCTCAATGAATAATTATGATAACTAGCTGATTATTAATTTTAAGCAATAAAATAAGGGAAAAAAATCAAAGGGAGAAAAAAAAGAAGAAATATTTAAAAGGGAGGTAACCAAGTACTTTCTGACTACATGGGTATTAAAATACCTAAAAGGGGCCCTCCCTGGTGGCGCACTGGCTAAAGCATAGCACTCTAAGTGAGCAGCAGCCACTTCAGCTTCAGTGTGAGTTCAGTATCCCCACCACCCTCACCCAGTCCCCTCCCAGAAGTGACCACATAGCACAGCAGACCTCTCCTGTTGTGCCCAATGATCCCCTTAGGAGTGCACTCCGTCAATCTGCCTATAATGTTCCTTACTGTCTCTGGTGAATCCTTTCACCACCCCTGCAGCTCTGGCCTGTACCCCAGTTCTGTATGCATAAATAAATAAAATCTTTTTTTAAAATACCTAAAAGGTTACAGAGATCATAATGCAGTCACAATCCATTTTGACTTTCAAAAATCAGATTGTAAGGATTGTTTTACATGTACCCCAGAGGGTCCCTGTATTCTACTAAGGAAAAAAAATAACAGGAAAAACTGCATATCGAATGATTCTTTACAGTAACAATTTGGTTATAAATTATGAGTGAATAAAATAAATGCCAAATCTTTTCTAAAATCTTTCAAATGTATGGCTGTTCTGGTGGCACAATGGGTTAAAGCACAACACTATGAAGCTATTCGCAGCCACTGCAGCATGTTCAATCCCCTGCCAGGGAGGTGACCTGCATGGCACAGCAGACCTATCCTGTCTGGCCCACTGCTCCTTCCAGTTGTATATGTAAGTAGATCTGCCTGTTCTGCTCCCCACTCTGTCTCTGGTGAATCCTCTCACCCCTCCCCCCAACTTCTCTGGCCTTTACCCCAGTTATGTGCACATAAATAAATAAACCTTTTTTAAAAAATCTTTTAAATGTTACACATTAACAGTTTTTCTTTATTCTGATTCCAGAATAAACCATAGATAACCAAAGAACAGACGCTCTCTGTATTTCTCACTTGCAGAGGGTTATGGTTCTTTCATTAAGATTGCAGTGTGACCTTGGACAAAAGACTTTCACCTCAATATCCTAACTTTTCTAAATAAGGGTGTAGGATTAGAAGATTTCTAACTTATATCTCCATAATCCTGCAATTCTATGAAAAACAGAAGATAAGGCCATCCTGAATTTAATCCATTTTAGATCTCCAGCAGGAAATAAATAGGAAGCTGCTTGTCCACAACCTACAGGTAATTGGGTTTTCCCTCATAGCAATAACATCTCCAGTAATTCAATTGCCTGATAAATCTACCTTTTCCTGACCTGTATTGGCTGATACTATATTATTATCTAATCATATCACATTAAAACATAATTCTACTAAAATCAATGGGAAATAACTTTCTAGTAAAGCGATGTGTAATGGCTCTTTCAAACATTAAACCAGAAAAGATGATATTTCTGTATGCCAACTGGCCAAAAAAAAAATGGCTTAGAGAAAAAAGTGAATCTGAAGCAATGTTTGTAGTACAGTCATTAATCAAATGCCTTGTAAATGAAGTTACTAGACATACAGATCACTACCTATGCCTGTTAACCCAACCCTCAGATTATGAAGACTAAAACTTGTGTGTATTTGCCCTTTCTTATTTCAAAGTCAACCCATAGCCAAAAAACAGTAAGCTTTGATATTAACTCTTCTGTTAAAGACACTCACACCATTCTAAATTCCTAGAAGCATAATGAATAATGACAAGGAAAAACATTGTTTTTCAGGAAGCAGTGACTGACTATGGGTATTCTTCATTTTTTTTAATGGTGGAGAGACAGAAAGGCATCATTATGAAACTAGAAAGGATTATGCCAAATGAAATTAGTCAGAGGGAGAAAAACAAATACCAAATAGTGTCACTTACATGTGGTATACAGAGAAAACAAAGAGTCAGATAAAGGCAAACTAAATAACCTTGGAAAGCTGACTATAGAAAGTAGGCAACCAAAAGGGTGTGGGGGAAGGGCAAGAACAAAGTGGGGGGGAGCACAATGAACTGTAGTAGTGGACTATGGGCCTTTGGTGGTGGGTGTGCTATAGCAACAACTGCTGAAGTGGGGGCTGGAGGGGTGGGAAAGGAGGATCCTACACTTCTAAAATACAAACAATGATGTAAACCAATGTTAACTCAATAAAAATATTATTTAAAAACTAAAATTATACAGGGACCTCCCTGGTGGCATAGTGAATTAAAGTACTGCACTAAGAAGCTAAAGCTACTTCAGCATGAGTTCGATCCCCGCCTGCCCTGGAGGTGATCCATATGGCACAGCAAACCTCTCCTGGCCTGTCTACTGCTGCCCTCAGTAGTGTACATCGACGATCTACCCGTTCTGCTCCCCACTCTGTCTCTGGTGAGTCCTCTCACCGTCCCTGTACCTGTGGCCTGTACTCCATTTCTGTATGCACAAATCAGTCAATCAAAAAAAAAAACTAATTATACAAATAAAAAATATCACTAGGCCCTCCCTGTTGGCGCAGCGGGTTAAAGCACAGCACTAAAAGCTTAAGCCACTTCCACCATGAGTTCTATTCCCTCTGCCCCGGAGAAGATCCACATGGCGAGGCAGACCTCTCCTGACCCGCCCACTGCTCCCCTCAGCAGTGTACTTCATGGATCTGCCTGTTCTGCTCCCTGCTCTTCTCTCTCTGGTGAATGTTCTCACCCTCCACATCTCTGGCCTGTACCCCAGTTCTGTATGAAAAAATAAATAAATCTTTTAAAAAAATTATCACTAAAACTCATTTTAAGGCCCTCCCTGGTGGGGCATTGGGTTAAACTATGAAGTTACCTGCAGCCACTGCAGCATGAGTTCAATCCTCTGTCAAGGAGGTGACACACATGGCACAGTAGACCTCTCCTATCTCAATTGCTGCTCCCCTTAGCAGTGTATTTCAGTAGATCTGCCTGTCCTGTTCCTCACTTTTATCTCTGGAGAACCCTCTCACCACCACCACCCCGTACCTCTGACGTGTATCCCAGTTCTTGTATGCATAAATAAATAAATAAGTGTTGAAAAAAAAAAAAAACAACCTCATTTTAGCCTTAGCAACACCAGTTCCCCCTCAACTGTTTCTCATATTAACTTTACCCACAAACTTTCCATTTCTTAAAACTGTTCTAAACTCCACATTATAATGAACCTCTATTATATATCCATTAAATTGCCATCTAGCATTCCATGTACTTAATACTGATTGGATTTGCTATCTGTGAGGCTCTACAGGCTAATCTCTTGGGCAAAAAATAAAATATTTATGGAAGAAAAATTCTTAACAATGTGACAGGTTTCCTAAAAAGAGAGATTACAAACTCTCACATATGCCATATATTAACAGGAACAAACACTTCAGTACATAACCTCACAAAACCAGCACCAAATTTATTTACTACCCTAAAATTTGAGTTTAGTAGAACTCAAGCTGAAACTCATCAAGCATTTGCTCATTTGAAAATTCCACTACTATTAACAGTAAACAGACCTTAGAGATCCCAGATCAGTTCACCCCAACTTTTGAACTCCAAAAGGACCTACTCTATGGCCTACTGACAACTCATGGCACTCCTGTTCCCTCAGGGTGTCCAAAGCAAGGTTATAGGCATCCCAACCCAAAATCGATGATTTATCTACTCCCTAAACCCCGCTGTGTAAAAAGCAATCTCTTAGGTCTCTTTTGGAATTAAAGGGTAAACAGTGATATGTGTTGCCTTTAAGAAAGAAAACAGGACCTGAAAGCAGCATGAGGGTATTTAGGTTGAGAAGCCTGGTGTCCAACTCAACCTGGACTAAGATTTAAAAGGAAGGAAGGAAGGTAAGAATGTGTCTAGCCCCTCTGGCTCATCCTTGACCAAACCTCATTTTTTTGTAACAAGTATTATACCCATTTTCTTTCCATAGATTTATCTCATCAACTAACTAATCAGCAACAAGTAGCAAAGTCTCTTAAAGTTCAGCACACCAGAGCCCTACCTTAATGCCCTCCAGATTACTGAAATTTGGGGAAACACTAAAGGAGTCAGATAACTGAACAGATCAGATCAAAATTTCCCAAGTACTTACCTTGTGCCAAACAACATGACAGGAGCTAATGATAGAAAGATGCATAAGATGTGCCTTGGGCAGCAAGTAACTTGTAGTGGGCTGACAGCAGTAAAGGTCTCCATTCATTCCCACATCACTATCCATGCCCTTTGATAGTGCTCTCACACAGTCAAGGGCTGGCTATATGACTTGATTTGGACAATGGGATAGTAACAAATTGATCAGAAGCGGAAGTTTGAAAACTTCCACATTAGAATTTGCCTCTGTGAGCTCTTGGAAATGCTGTGGCTATCATATTCAGAAGTCCAAGCTAACCTGTTGAAGAATGAGAGATAATCTGCTGCAGTCACCAATGAGCTACCCCCCAGCTGACCCAGGGGCCACTCATATGAGGGATTCCCAGCAAAAATCAGCTAAGTCCTGCTGGGCTCAGCCCACACTGCTGATGCCATATAATCATAAGCTATATTAGTGGCTGATTTGAGCTAATAAGTTTTGGTTTGCTGCAGGACAATGTCTAACTGATTTAATTAACTTATAAGGGAGCCAAAACTTTCATACATTATAGAAAACAATACAGTATGAAGGCTGCAATAATAGCCCTCAGGGCAAGATTCATGAAGATAACTCAAAGAAAAAGTTGTTTAACCCTGCTGGGTCCAGTGTGGAGCACTGAACACAAGAATCAGGAATAAAATCACAAAAAAAAAAAAGAGGATATATATTCTTTATTTTATGAGAAAGAATCACTTTGGGGGACAACAGACTTAACCAATCTCTGCTTCCTCCATCATTGATATAAATCCCCAAAGAAAACACCAAAAACATGGGCTTTTTTTTTCCTCTGGGAAATTGTGGAATATTCTTTCACATGAAAGTTTTCTCAGAGCCCCGGAAGCTTCATCAGGACTGGCACCAGAAAAGACCTTGAAGATGCAGGCAAGATGAACATCTGTTAAAGTCAGCTGTATTCAGCGTCCCGTGATCTCCCAGCAGCCAGGCTGAGAGAATGACAATATATTGTCACAACAGATGGCATGGCAACACTCCAAGCAGTCAGAAACATTAATACATTTAGAGAAGGCAAACTCTTACCTAGAGAGAGACCTCAAGTCAGACTGGGATTGCCCTACACTATTAAGACAATATAAAGGTCCATCAAGGAGAATATTTAAATATGTTAGTGTAACTGTGATAAGGGATAACAGGAAACTTCTAAAAAAAATGATTCAAAAAAAGCTTAATGTAATGGGAAATTCTCACAAAATCAGGTACAGTAGTCCCCCTTTACCTGTAGAATTGCTTTCCAAGGTTTTCATGACCACAAATCTACCATGGTCCAATATTATTATGTGCCATATGATTTTATAAGAGAGAGATTACATTCACATACATTTATTACAGTGTATTGTTATAATTATTCTGTTTTATTCTCAGTTATGTCAGCATGTTCTCTCACTGTGTCTAGTTTATATATTAAATGTATTAAAGGTGTGTATGTACAGGAAAAAATAGTATATGTAAAATTTGGTACTTTCCACAGTTTCAGACATTCACTGGGGAATGAAATATATCTCCATAGATAAGATGAGACATTTGAACAACAAATTGCAAATACAGGATGATCCCAATTATATAGAAAAACATATTAATGGGAAAAATGAAAATATGTAAAATGTAAATAGTATCCTGGAATAGCAGGAGTGCTTTGTTTCATTTATACTTCCATATTTTTCAAGTTAAAATATAAAATCATTTATAAAATAAGTTGAACCAGACAAACCAAAATTAAGGGTTAGTCTATAAAACAACTGTCCTGTAGGTTTTAAAAATATCAGTGTCACAAAAAAGGAAATGCTAAGGAACTGTTCCAGGTCAAAGGGGATTAGAAAAGAACATGAAAACTGGCCCTCCCTTGTGGCACCGCGGGTTAAAACACAGCACTAAGAATCTTAAGCCACTTCCACATGAGTTCGATTCCCGCCTGCCCCAAGGAGATCCACATGGTGAGGCAGACCTCTCCTGACCTGCCCGCTGCTCCCCTCAGCAGTGTACTTCGTCGATCTGCCTGTTTTGCTCCCCGCTCTGTCTTTGGTGAATCTTCTCACTGCCTGCACCTCTGGCCGGTACCCCAGTTCTGTATGCATAAATAAATAAATATTTAGAAGACATGAAAACTAAGTGTTTTATGTGATTTTGACTTGGATCCATGGTAAGAGAAAATACGCTGTTAAGAAAATTACAGGGAGAATTGGCAAATTCTAATTATGACCTGTCTGTCTATGTTATCTGCCTGCAGGAAGAGAAAGGCCTTATACTTAGGAAATGCACAGCAATGTTTTAAGAAATAAATGGTCCAGGAAAACACATACACACATATAAATGTGTTCTGTGTCTCTATGAATAAAGAGAGCCAGAGACAAAAACATGGAGAGAGAGAGAGAGAATAACAAGGTATGGCAGTACAATAATAATTAGTGACTTTAAGTCAGCAGTGAGCAAGAATTTTCATTATACTATTCTTGCAATGTCTATGCTGAAATGATCTCAAAATAAAGTCAAAAATTATATTCCAGACCTTAAAAATACATTTAAAGAAAATATCTTTGATTGGTAATAACAAATGTAACATTGTAAAGAAAATGTGTTTCTTAAACTGTTATGTGACATATTCATTGCCAAACAATGAAGCTGTCTCCTTGGGGAAACTGAGGTAGAAGGGACAAACCCTTTGGTTAAATCTTACTCTTCTCCTCACGGATGTCTTGGCTGAGGCTCCAATTGCTCCCACTAGAGGACAAAGGTGCTTGGCAACTCATCAAAGTCTGGGTGACTGCATTTGCATATCTATACTGTACAAAGAAAGACGCCATTTCAGCTGGATATACAAAATAATGTCTCACCCATGGTCTCCCTCCTGCTTCTCCAGCCCTCAGTCCCTGACTCTATGGTGATACTTGTGGCTTGCCCTGGCTTTCTGCCTGGAGTCTCCTATTATCGTGTCCCAAAATTTCCCAATCCTATCAATTGTCCCAAGAAAAACTGACAGGCACATCCCTTAGACATTCTGCATAGCTCTGTAAGACAAAACTAGCCAGAAAAATGTTCATATTAAGTAATATTAGGCATTGTCCATTAAAATCGTCCACTTAAAATTTCTTTAAATTTTAAGTTCTCCAGAGATGAGACTATATCTTAAGTATTTTATGTTCTACATTAAACTTAAATATATTCATTACCATGACTGCAAAAATAACAAGTTTAACTATGCCCTGAAAAATTCACATCATTCAAAATAATGGCATCTTATGTATAAATTATACTTGTGGTAAACTTGGTATGTCAGTAGATTAAACAAATGTTCTATATGGGATTGAAAAACTAAATAAATCAGTACAACATGAATGTAGCTTTATTATTACAGAACTAACAAAAAAGTTATTATATAAGACAGAACCAGAACTGCTCTTAATAAAATCAGGAATTAATATTTATGCTCTTGAGACATGGGTAGGTTCTATCAAAATTAATTTGATTCACAAACAAAAAAATATTGCCCAATAATTTATCTGCAAAAATCATTCAAGACTATCATAGATACCTCCTCAAATTTAGCAGAGAAATAAAGGACATAATTTTTTGGCTAACTATTCTACCTGGGGATTTTGGATAGTTATGCCTAGCCAACAAAGCTCACAGAAAATTTTGGTATTCATTCCTTTATAACACACATACTATGTGCCCCTTGGATTAAAAACGTTTAAATATATTTATTTATATTGACAAAAGAACTCTAATTCCACCACCCAGAACTATATGTTAATATATAATCTTAGACTTTTCCAGACATTCCTACATATATATTTTTTCATAAAAATATTTCATACACTACATATTGTTTTGTAACTTCTTTGTCCACTTAATAGTATAATATTATTCCTTGACAATAAATACACCTCTTCACCATCAGGTTTACAGGCTGCATACTAGTCTATTTTGAGATGTACCAAATGTTTGACATTTAGGTTGTTTTTACTTTCTTCTAACATACACACATTCTTAAATAAACCAGTACTGACATCAATTATTTTCATACACAGCCTTTCTTAATGGAAAATTTATCTCTTTACCATTGCAGAGCTGACCACAGCAGGAGTGCCCTGAAGGCATCTCTCTATGTAATCATGGGCCACCTTCTTCAACTACCCAGCACTGGAGCAGCCCACAAACAATGGGGACCTTATTTTTTCAGCATAAAAATTTAAGTGCATGGTCTAGCAAAGCAGTTTTTTCCATGGTGTGTGATTTTTGTATATGAGAAATCTTATAAAAGTGTAACATTAGCTTACATATAATTGCCAGTTTAATAAAGAGTACTTACAGAGAAAACAATGATTTCACTGAAGACACATGGTTATCATTCATTTAGCATATACTGTTACTGCTAACTTTCCTGAAGGAGGGCAAATTTTATGTCCTTAATTGATTCATTTTATAGATGAATAGACTCATGGAATGCTTAACTAATTCAACAAAAGAGGCCACAACAAATTCTTTGGACAAGTCAAAATGAAAACACAACTCATCTAACCAGAGTGTTGATCTAAGATTACAGAATAGTAAATCTAAAAAAGGATTTAAAGATTATCTCATCCTCCCCATTCATCTTGAAATAAAGTAAGAACATTGTGAATCAAAAAGATGAGAGGGCCAGCATCAAAATGAATTCATTTATTCAACAAAGACATATTAAAAATACACTGGGCGCCAAGACCCTTCCCCGGCTATGTCACACAAGATTTAGCAGGATACTATTATCTCCAGCTTCATCGAGCTGACAGGCCCCTAATCTCCTTCTGAATTATAGGACTAGATCTTCTAATTACTATTCCAACGCTGTTTCGCCATACATTCATGTATCCAACTATTCGGCACACACTATATGCCAGGTTCTGTCCTGGGTTCTGGAGAGAGTGAACATGATAAAACCACTCTCCTATTGGAGCTCATATTCTAATGGATATAGGAACAGACAAACAGCAAACAAATAAGATCACAAGCACTATGAGAATATTTAAGTACAGAGTACTGGGGAACAGGACATGAAATCTGGAAAGGCCTGTCTGATTCCAGAGATTAAAATTATATAGTAGTTTTATTTGGAAAAATAGAGGCAACAAACCTTTTTCCTAACTTAAAAATATTTTTTAAATGTCTGCAAAATCAGCACACTTAACAAGACGTGTGCATTTCAATTGCTTCACTTTATCCTAGTTTATTCTGCCATTCTGACCTTGGGTTAGACTAGATGTTCTGACAGTCAGCACCATGAAAAGGAAATTTCACACTGTATAACATTCAAGAATAAGCTATTTAACCTTTATAGACTCTTTAATTCATTATTTACTCAACTAATTCCACTTAATGCTCCATTTAACGCTCTGTGCCCAAAAAATAATCTCAATTAAATGCACTAACATAATCATCAGTGGGAAAAGTTTAATTTCAAAAGATAGCCAAGTTCTGAAGAGAAGACATATGGGATTCAAACTATAAATACACATAGATACCTGAACTATTCCAGCTGGCACATTTGATCATGTAATTACTGATTACTAGATGCTCTACAGGACACTTAGAACATGAAAACAATACAGATATTAAAAATTTTTTGAAAAATCTGGAAATCTCATTGTAACATACAAGGTCTATATTCAAAAATTATTTTGCTTCATTTAAACAGTAAAATTCAAAGTTTAAGTTCATTTTCTAGCAATCACAGGGAAGGAGCAGCTGTGACTATTTCAACTTTGGCTGCAACTTCCTGCAGAAACCAGGAACCTAAAAACTTTCCCCAAACTCCATTGTAACTAGCACTGTCTATGTGATTTAGACTTCATCATTAAGTGCAAGTCCCTAAGCCCTGAGATCAGAGTTACATTAAGTGGGAAAGAAGCAGCATTCAAGTGTCATTTTGCTGGTGCAAATCTAAAGGCAATAGAAAGCTCTGGAACTAACAATAATGGCAGCAGTCTGATCATGAATCATAGTCAAACTAGCATATTCTAGAAGATGACAGTTGCTTGTGACTCCCGGTTGAGACTACAGCAGTATGATCTTGAAACTAGGCAACTGGTTTCTTGAGTTCCCAGCTTCCTTAAGGTGACAGAAGGAGAAGTTCCCGGGCAGCCAGATTTGTGGTGTCATTTAGAGAGCCATTCCTTGAGGCCAGCCTAGAGTCTACTTCTCAGTCCTTCAGCCCTCCAGAGACTAGGAGGCACTGAGTTCCTTAGGTTTTTGTTTTTGTTTTTTTCCAACATGACGAGGATGGCTTCCTTTATCCACCACTAACTCCAGAGTGATATATACCGTATTAAGAAAACTACATGGAAACATTTCAACTGTCTGCATACTTCAATGATTTCAAATAACCCAAGTAATCTAATGTAGTCTAGACACTCAGTAGACAGCACTGATTAAAGTACATCATATAATTCTTCATTCTTTTCTCTGGGCAATGACAAAATGAAACCTAAATTTTAAATGTGCTCAACAAATTACATCACTTTTCACTCAAAGTCATTATGATTTGACATTTAAAAACTGTAGCAAGAAAAGACATTCAAATTATTCCAACCCTCACTTCTTTGAACAAATAAAGG
Organism: Condylura cristata; assembly: GCF_000260355.1. Classification (NCBI taxonomy): domain Eukaryota; kingdom Metazoa; phylum Chordata; class Mammalia; order Eulipotyphla; family Talpidae; genus Condylura; species Condylura cristata. Next base: position 16,980,444 of record NW_004567125.1, on the reverse strand, counting down.
AGCACCTTTCATATAATAGATTCTGAATATGTTAGCAACTGAGTATGGACAGAATGATATAGGTGGTTCAAGTAGTAAATGAGCCAAAAGTACACTAATTTTTATTTGGGTGCAGCAGATTGAATTATGAGAATGTTACAGATCAAATTAAATATATTAGCATAAAATTCATTTACGTTATTACATGACTAAACACACTCTGACAAAAAAGATCCAATGTTAAAATTTTACAAAATTTCTATAAAGATTGGAAAATAGAATAATTTCCCAGACTGACAGTTGGTCTAACCCAGATTGATAATTTCCTCGGGACATTTTTTAATATATTTATGCTTTCTCCATTAAGAAAACAAACTTAAAGGTCAGAAACCTACTTATTGAGGTAGATAGAATCTGGTTGATAAAAATAGTTCCTAAAGTGCTCACATTCCTCTAGAGATCAATACAGTACTCATATTCCTAGGGGTATAATGACATACATTTTCATGCAAAAGTATGATATAAAAGAAATAAAGCTATGGCCATTTGATTCTCTCCTAGATAATGAAGTCTGGGCTCACATATGCAAAATGTCAGTGGAATAAATTAGGGCTTGCTTTTATTTGCCACATAACACAAGTCTGCTCTCCAATTCATGGAAAAAACAAGGTGGTTCAGCAAATCTTTCTATCAGAAGCATACTTGATATAGGAAAGAAGTCAGCTTCAGTTACAAGTAATTTTCATAAGTAAGTTTCCACTCAGTTTGCCATCAGGTTTGACTTTTTCCAAAACTATAAGAAACAATTTTTAATTTAAAAGTTAAAGTAATTTCTTGAATAATTTCCTGGTTATTCAGTTTGTGCGAAGTGCTCTAAACTGTCAAAGAAAAACACAATGAATAAAAACAAGGTATTTATAACAGATTCTTTATAAGGAAGTTTAACGGAAAGAAAGATCCCCATATTTTTTGTTTTTTTTTAATTATTCCCAAAAAATTGATTAAAGCCCACAAACTTTGTAAATTTCCTGCTGAGGAGTTGTTGGACATCTATTCCTTCATTCTCCTTGATAATTCCATGTGACAAAATTTTAAGTGAAAATTTTACTGTATTTTTAAATTTGTGGAGAACGTCATGAGTCAACCAAAGATAGCATGTCTCACAGTGATTGCACTGAGAATCATTGTCCTAAGTGCTACAGAAAAGCTAAATGAGTAATTGAGTGAATGAAACAATACAGCTTAGCAAACTCAGATCCTCATTAATGAACACCCACTCTCATTTGCAGCCTGCTCATAATCAGACACTCTGCCTAAAACTTAACCACAATTCGAACCTTGCAGATATGAATGAGGCAATTCACTTCTTGTGAACTTGAACTCTTCAGTACAATAGCTAAAGGTCAAGGAATTGGGGTAATGAGAATATGCCACGGGGGTGGCTGTGGGGCAGGCAGTGGAGAAAATCAAAAGAAGAGACTCTACTCTCCATTGAAAATAAGAAACTCCACCATGTAAGAAAGACAAGGCAATAACCAGGCAATGTAATCTTTTTATTAATTTTTTTTTAACAAACTAGATCACTGAGTTTACAGACTATGTCCTTTGGAACTTCTTTTTGTTTTTAGCATCTGTAGAGAATGGAAATAAAAGAGGGTTGAAGCAAAACTCAAGGCAGACCAATTTCACCACTTGGAAATAGATTCATCAAAAAGTTTATTATAAAGAAAAAACCAAGATGAAATACTGTAAGCAAGAAAATTTATAAATCCGTAATTCTTTACTTTAAAATGCCCTCGTCTTTATAAAATTATTTCATTTATAACTATGATTAATAGATATAAAATCCTTGCTTTTAAGATATGCTTTAACTTTGCAAAATGTGTTTTACATATGGCATCTCCTAAATCCCCACACACACACAAAAAAAATGTTTACCTGTGCTGTACGGGGAGGGCCAAGTGGCTAAAATTAGAGTTAATTTCTATAATTTTGGGGACTGTCCAGAAAGAAACAAAGTTGTATGATTTTGGTTTTCAATCATCATTTTTCCAAATTCATACATGGGAAAAAAATAACATACATCCAGAAGAATATTTTAAAAATCTCTCTCCATAATCATAAAATAGAAAAGAAGTACCACATATGTTCAGCTTCCCTAAGTCCCAGAATTAAATGGATATTTCTAATAACTGAGAACATCATTAACTTTCTAAATGAAATCCTTAAAGAAAAAAAGGAGGAAAAAAAAAGGGAAAATCCCCCCCAAGGAGCAAAAACACTTCAACATATAACCCAAGTGTTTCTATATGCAAATACCACTTCAAAATCTTAAAAATCTTTCATCCTGAAACCTCATACTTTGTTAATAACTGTGACACAGAGAAAGGGGGTTTTGCTCTTTATGGGTTATTGTCGACAAATGTCATTTGTTCAACAAAGATTTAAAGTGCAAGATATTTGCTATGGGAGTCATAAATATCATCCTTGCCACCATGGAGCTCAAGCCCAGGAGCAGAAAAAGATACTCTGCAGAGAGACCTGAGAAAAGTCCAAGAGCAAAGTGAGTCTGAAGAGGGGAGATGGGATGTGGTAGGGGTTAGCCAAGAGGTTTCACAGTCTGGTGTTTGAACTACACCAGAAAAAGAGAAAGAAATAGTATGCCAGATTTAGAAAAGGAGTGATAGGGTTAAAGGAGAGGGAAGAAACAGGGAAGAAGATAGAAAATAGGGAGGAGGAGATTGTCCTTTTTGTTCAATTGTATTGTCTTTTTCTTTGGAAAGCTTAAGTTTATATAAGAACACACAGAATAGCATAATAAATACATGTGGATAATAAATACATGTACACATACTATATCACAATTCCACTATTATTAACCCATGGCCAACCTTCTCTTACCCACTCACATATACAACTCTCCAGCCTAATTATTTTGAAGTAGATCCCAGATATCATGTCATTTTAACAGTAGAAAATAACTATAGCTCTCAGAAGGTAAGAATTTTTATAATTATTTAACAAATACTATCCTAAATGCCTTACAAATACCAACTCAAAACAATTCTGGAAGTTAGCTGTATTACTTTTATTTCACAGATAAGAAGATTAAAGTCCAGTATGTTAAGTAATTTGCCCCAGGTTACCCAGCTAGTAAATGACAAGGCAGGATTGGAACCCAGGTATTGGGGTTCAAATGAATGCTCTTAAACACTACAATGCCAGAAAATATTTGTTTCATTCCTTCAGAGACCAAACATATAACTTATGTAAGTGTCATTTTTTCCACCCTATGTTCCAACTTGTCTTCAAAAAGATACACTACTTGCCCTTCAATCATTGCAGTTAGTTCGATGGAATAACACTGCTTTTTTTTTAGTAGTTGTGGACACTATTAAGATCAAGCAATCATGAACTAACAAATAGAAGAACAAGTCCTCTAGGCTCACTAAGCTCATTCATCACAAATGGTACTTGTTAACAAGTAACAAGTTATTGAATATCTTCTTTTGATGACAAAAGCAGTGTTCTCAAAGTATTTTTGAAAACCCAGTTCCATGAATTATATATACTGCTGCATAACTCCTCACTGACATCTGAACATAAGAGCTATCATAGACACCACCAAAACACTGAAATATTTTGATTTGCACAAATGCCACAGTTAACTTTTAAGAAATCTTTAATTAAAAACTGCTGGTCCCCTCAAGTCTTTCAAATAATCAAGGGATTAATCAAATTAACTTAATCACTGAATGTGCTTCTGTGTGTCTATACATATGTATATATTTGTATACATATACAAAATACACCCACAAGTATTAATGACATCCAATTGTAAGTCACAAAACCTGAGAAATATGTGTAGGTAGCAGACATCCCTTTTTCAAATATACAAAAGTGACCATCTCTAATTAGGAAATGGAAATTTTTCTAATGGACATTACAAATCTTCAAATGAGTTCCAGGAAAAGAACTGTTGACCATTTATAAACAATGTATTTCAATAGATAAATACTTTTGCTGTGGCAAGAGGCCTTCACACAATCCTTTCCTGTGGTCAAGTGACACTCAGAAGAGAAATAGAAATTCTCACTTTTGAGAACATTACAGTAATAATGTCATATAACAAGAGACTCAGCAGTGTGCCTCTGGTTTGGATTAATAGTAAGCCCATTAGGAAATAGAGGAAATAATTTCAAAAGAAAGATTTGTTAATGCCATTAGATATTGCCATTAAGTTGATTGTCTTTGAAGGGCAAGATAAAGAAACATTATTTTCTTTAAGGAGAAAGGATTTAAAAAAAAGCATATAACTTTTCCTATATTTTAAGTCTCACAGATAAGAGTAACTCCACAGCTTCTGAAGTTTAAAGCTGCTATTTAGAGGGCCCTCCCTAGTGGCACAATGGGTCAAAGCACAGAACTATGAAGCTACCGCAGCCACTATAGCACAAGTTCAAACCCCAGCCAGGAAACTGACCCACATAACGAGGCAGACCTCTCTTTACCCGCCTGCTGCTCTCCACAGCAGTGTATTTCAGTAGATCTGCCTGTTCTGCTCCCCACTGTTTGTGATGAATCCTCTCACTGCCCCTGCACCTCTGGCCTGTACCCCAGTTCTGTGTGCATAAACAAAGTTTTTTTAAAAGATGCTATTTAGAACAAAAGGGCAAATAATTCTTTAAGCGATGTCTGCTCCTCACCCCAAAAGCTACCTATCCTTGGTTTGAGAACAATTTCCCCTAACATAAGTAATGTATCTTGCCATTTGAAATGCCCATTCTTGACTAATGAGAATAGACAATTTAACACTGTCATCGCAATCCAGATCGTCACTTGAATCTCATCTTTTGCTGTGTGACAGTCCTGAATCCCTTTGCCCTACTTCAACTTTTCTCTGGTCCATCACTCTAATCATTCTGTACCCTACCATATAATTTCCTTATTTCTAGGTTCATTGTTTATCTCCCCAGTTAAAATGTGAGTTCCTGTAGGACAGGAATCTTTGATGCTTAATGATATTTGTTCTTTAATTCTTAAAATAGTATATAACACCTAATAGCATTCAAGAAATATTTGTAAAATTCAGGGTTTTAAATAATGTTTTAAGTAATGGCAATGCTTACAATTAACATCTAGGGAAATGTTAATTATAACATTATCAGAAAAACAAAGTTTCTATAACTTCCAAAGAGATGGAATGCCTACCATAGGCCAAGCACCAGCTGGCTTCTGTTCAAAGCCAATAAACTTACACATCTCTGTAATATACATACCATTTTACTGAGAACTGTGTCACTTGTACAGCTTAAGGAACTTCATAGCAAATGAAGTTTATTCAAGATTTCATCATCTTGATGTAAAATTCAACTAACTTCTTAAAGGACTGACATCATTCTATCTTCAAAAATTCAGACCCATCTGATAACTATAATAAAGTATGAGTTAATAAAATTGATCAATTATCTTCACAAATTATGTCAAACACAAGACTCAGAGCCTATCAGTAATTTTGGAACAATTATGTTTATCCTTGCTATGATTATATACCTCCCTTAATCTGAATAATGCAAAAGAATAATAATTTCTGTAATATTTCATAACATGCTTTTACCAATGTTATCAAATTTAATCTAAACTACTAAAAAATACACCTTATAAATCTAGCTTTTCAACTGCATCCAAAAAGGAAAAAAAATCTTGTTCAAATTAAACCTGAATGACAAATAGATATTCAGAGATACCTTTAGAGAGTCCATTTCAATAACTTCCAGAGAAGATA
>NW_004567125.1:16972861-16973870 GCF_000260355.1 Condylura cristata | reverse complement strand
CCCACTCCTAGGTATCTACCCAAAAGATACAAAAACACTGATTCAAAAAGATACCTGCACCCCCATGTTTATTGCTACATTATTTATAATTGGAAAGACATGGAAACAGCCCAAATGCCCAAAAGTGGATGACTAGATTAAACAGATGTGGTACATATACACAGCAACCAAAAAAAAAGAAACACATGCCTTTTGCAACATCATGGATGGAGCTGGAAAAGATCCTGCTTAGTGAAATAAGCCAGAAAGAAAAGGAAAAATACCATATGGTTACATTCATAGCAGGATTATAATGGACCAGCAAGAAAATAATAATAATAATGAACAGCTATAGACCAGAAACATTTTTAGGGGGGTGGAGTGGGGAATGGGATCAAAAACAGTGGAGGGAGGGAAATGCACTGGACTGTGGTGAAGGCACATGGGTGATTTGGTGATGGAAGCCCAAGGGGATTACAACTGAGATGGAAAAATACACAAAATGTTGTAAAAATAAATTATTTTATTATTTAAAAAAAAAGATGAAGACAAACAAAAAAAAAGAGATATGCTCATTCTTAGATGTGGTGAAAAGGAGCTCTCATACATGCTGGTGGGAATGCAAACTGGTACAACCACTATGGAAAGCTGTGTGGAGTTTCATCAGACAACTAAAAATGGAGCTATCATATGACCCAGAATCTACCTAAAGGACACAAAAAAACATTAAATCAAAAGGATACTTGCACCCCTATATATACTGCAACATTATTTATAATATGTAAGATGTGGACACAATCCAAATGCCAAAAACAAATGACTGGAACAAGAAGAAGTGGTGTATATACACGATGGAATACTATTCAGCTATCAAAAAAGATAAAACAATGCCATTGACAGCAATATGGACAGAACTAGAAGGGATCATGCTCAGTAAAATAGATCATAAGGAAAAATAAAAATATCAGATGATTTCACTTATAGGAGGGATATAAAGGAACCAAATGAGAGACCAAGAGGGAAAAAAAAA
>NW_004567125.1:16896826-16972436 GCF_000260355.1 Condylura cristata | reverse complement strand
GGCCAGGAGAGGTCTGCCAAGCCATGCGATCACCTCCCAGGCAGGCGGGAATCGAACTCATGCTGAAGTGGTTTCAGCTTCTCAGTGCTGTGCTTTAACCTGCTGCGCCACCAGGGAGGGCCAATATGCTAACTCTTTAAGATCTAACTCAAATGTGGCAACCTCTTTTATTTTCTCTGACCTTGCTTCAACCCTTCATAAGCCTTTGTCATCTCTCAAATTCTCCACACATCTGATCCCCCAACTGACTTTCCTGATAAGACAGCCACATGAAAGCAGAGGGCATAGCTCATACCCACATGGCACTCAGCAGGCAGTAGGGGGTTAGAAATTGTTAGCTAAATTGAATGGAATAAAGAACTTACTATCTCTTAACACAACAGAATAAATCTTTTCAGGGAAAACATTTAATTAATAATAAATACATGACCTCTGATTTATTAGGGGATTAAATTTTAAATGTTCCCTTTAGCAGGTAAAACCAAGCAAAACAACAAACATTTAAAGAAAAGAAGGAAATCGGGTATGTAAGCTATATAATCACCAACAGAGGAAGTGGGTAGTAGTTCAATGGGGGTTCAATTTGGAAATTTGTGGGGATGTTCCACAGAGATTGTAGGATCAAGAGTAGGACATCCTGCATTCGTAGGAGAATCCTACTCACTGAAACACTAATCAATGCCCCATGTTTTGCCAATCTTTTCTATATATTCACATAGGTGAAATTATCACCTATCACCTATAGAGATGGAGTCTAATTCTGTTTTTACATATAGACAAGGATTTAGGAAACACATTGGATTTTTTGGGAAACTGAGAGGAGAATGTACTTTGTTCAATTTGGAATTTTAGGAAGAATTCTCAACATTTTGGAAAATCAGGTACCTGGCAGCAGTATATCCATCTATTTTCTAGCTCCAGGCATGGAGCCCTGAGCATAAACATACATATGATAGTGTATCTATAGCTCCATTTTCCAACAATGAATCCTGCTTCTTCTAGGTCTCCCTCCACCCCAAATAGCCCTCTCTGCCTCATCACTTCTAATAGTTCCCAGTACAAATTTTTTGCTTTAAGCATTTGAGATTATTTAGAAACTTGCCTCCTTTACCATGTACTCAAATCTGTGACCAACCCTGTAAACTCCAGACACCTCCGAGTCATCAAGTGTTTATTCATGCCATTCCTCTTCCAAGGACACCCTCCACCTTTCTCTGTCTTTCTAGACCCCATAATCCTCTAGATATGTTCCATAAAAGAGATTGCCACATTTGAGTTAGATCTTTAAATAATGCGTATTATCTTTCTTTATAAATTCTTCCTAGATACTACTTTTCAAGGTAAACTATTTCCCTTTGCACTTATCATTACAAGAACAAGCGATTTTGCTATTTGATTGTTTTCAACTTAGCATTTGTTTTATAGTTTTAAATAGTTTTCTTATGATTTTTGTCTTATTTTTCTAAAACTACAAATTTGAGCACAGGAACCATTCTATATCTTTTTTTTTAAAACATTTATTTATTTTTGCATACAGAACTGGGTACAGGCCAGAGCTGCAGGGGCGGTGAGAGGGTTCACCAGAGACAGAGTGGGAAGCAGAACAGGCAGATGGACAAAGTACACTGCTGAGGGGAGCAGCGGGCTGGTCAGAGAGGTCTGCCCCGCCATGTGGATCACCTACAGGGTGGGCGGGGTTCGAACTCTTGCTGAAGTGGCTTTAGCTACTTAGTATTGTGCTTTAACCCGCTGCGCCACCAGGGAAGGCCTATATCTCTTTTTTGATGAATGACCTCCTTTGCAAAGTGACTGACTTGTAGTAAATGCTCAATAAAAACCTGTTTCACTGACAATCAACTCTTTGCTATTTACTTCAGAGAAGTACATTTTCAGAACACCTGACAATGCATAAAAGACTTTACAGGTTAAGTTCCAAATAAGTAAAAGACTTCCTGATCATCAGTTAGGTCATAATGCAAACAATAAATACATTAGTTTTTAACTAGACCCACCTAGTATCAGTATGTTTTCCTAATGAAAATATTGTGACAGTCAAAGAGACATTATTAGTTGACATTTTCACAATAAAATAATGCAAGACATAAAAGGAGAAATAATGGTGCTTAAACAAGTCCTGAATCAGCCATTAGGACACTGATCAAATGTTAGTTCTTCAGTGGGCAACTATATCCTCCTAGGAATTATGCCTGCACTTCCAGTAGTTCCCACCAGTGGTACCTAATTATGGAAATTGTATATCAGATATGAGCTGTTGTAACCAAGGTGATACCAAATATCAGACCTTACCATATCTGAAAATTGAGTTCATGTAAGCTATCAAGCCCCAACATTTAAGTAGTTTAGGGTTAAATTAAGTTGAAGGTAACTGGCAATAAGTTGATTACCGTCTTGAGGTAGCATGAAACCCTTATCACAAATAAGCTTTATTTTTAATTTCTCAAACAATAAAAGTAAGGCAAAGCCATCAACTGCTTTAGCAATTATAAGTCAGCATTATCTCTCCATGAGAAATAATGAATATCAGTCTTGACATGAATCCATCTGTAATTTAGCAATGGAAAAAGAAAAAAATGAAGAGTTAGAAAATTAAGGTCAAGATCTTAAGTTTCTATGTGGCTCTGAGCACAGGAATAGTGTGTTAATATTCATTAAGGAAGAATAATTCTAGAGTAAACTGGCACAATTCAACAGTTCACTATAGGTGACAGTTATAAGTCTTCCCTTATGAGAAAATGACTCTGAAGAGACAATCTCAAGCAAGAGTGAAAAACACACACTAGAGATATTAGGGAATTTGAATTCTGCTAAGACTTAAGTGGCCAAGCTGTGAGCAAGCAGATGATAGATCCTCAGGCATGAAGAAGGTACCAGATGGGGAAAGCAAAAGAAACAGTATTTGGGCTGTGTGCCAGGTGTTTTCATATACCTTAATTGAGAGGGGAAAACAAAAGTTTATGCCCAAAAGCACTCACAAATGGTTTTCTCCAAGTGACCAAACATATGATGCTCAGCTTTTAAACACACACAGACACACATACATGCAAGAACAACTAGTACTACAACTGTCATTTAAGTAATTATATCACATCTTCTCAAATATAATCATTCAATCTATGAAACAGAGAAAATTAAAAAAAAACTGTCAATAAGTAGGGTTATTTCTTGCTTAATGAAGCAACCAGAGTTCCAAGAAGTGCTGTCTTAGTAAAGAGCTAATTCTCCTTTCTTTCTGCCTGAAAAAGGGTCCAAGTTATGCCATCTCTAATTCAATTTTGCATGTCTGTGAAGACGCCATTAAGTAAGTGGATTTGAGCATTTCAAATAGATCTGGCATGAAGCTATTTCTTGCTCAAAAATTTCCACTCACTCATGCAATGCACAAATTGCAGTGGTAAGGTTGAAAACAGGAAAAATCACTTGGCTTGGCACCAAGTACTTCAGGGCGTTTCGGTTTCTGCCCCTTGGCCTGGGCAGACTACAGAGAAAATGGATGCTTGACATGCCAAAGGCTGTGCTCCAACACTACTTGACACCCTCACCGGGGAGGGTGGGTTCTAGAGCAAGAACCAAAGAATTCCAAAACCAGCTGGTTCTAAGAAACACCTTCTTTAGAAATGTTTCACCACTAACACTCTTAACAGCACAGATGATGATATAGGGTGGAAGAAACAAGGACGGACATCAATCTGCCTTGGAGAGCAATTCATGAGTTGCAGCTAGTGAGAGAAAGTTTTGCGGGAAATTAACACTTTTATTTCATTTACTTCTTACAATTGATGTACACATAGAGTGACAAATCTGTCTCTAAAGTCAGAGAATTTTTCCAGTAAGCATAAGACAAAAATTCTAAGAAGTAAGAAAGCATTGGCTTAGTTTAATTGACGGTAGCTTTCTTTCTCAGGTATATATAAAATAATGGTGAATCCTTAAGCTGTGGTATCTTTCATAAAATATGACAAATTCTAATAAATGTATATATGTGATTTATGACCACAGGTATCACATGCAGTAAAACCCGCAAATGTCAAATACTAAGATGACAGGATTTCCTTTGACATTCAAGCATGTAGATTATCCAAGACCTGCTAATAATTTCCAAAGTGGATTATAAATGTGAAGTATACATTATTCCATGAAAAAATTTAGGTTTAAATATAAATAGTTGCAAATGGCCTGCAAAAAAACTTATCAATGACAATACTGTAATACATAAAAAGTACTTTTGGTGTGTATCTAATCTTAGTTTAGAGTTAAAATCTGAATGGAAAACCATGTGTCTGCATCTCCCATGGCAAGTTTACTTGGATATCTATTAGCAGAAGAATCAAGAACTATATGAATCATGGATATTGCCTATTATAGCCCAGCACAGAAGTGACCGCTATATTCTAAACATGTGAGGTTCCAAACGTGAACTTCTATATTAAAATCCAGGATTTTTAGTGAAATAAAGTGATCATGGCAGGACAGGGGAAGAAGTATTCCTCAATTATTGAAGAGTAACCATTTCCACAACAGAAAAACCAGAGTTATATCAAATTTCCTTTTAATTTTTTAAATTTGTTTTTGCATAAAAAAACTGGGGTGCAAGCCACAGGTATGGGTAGGGGGTCAGAGAACTCACCAGAGACAAAATGGAGAGCAGAACAGGCAGATTAACAGAAATACACTGCTACAGGGAGCAGCAGACAAGACAGGAGAGGACTGTTATGCCATGTGGGTCAGCAACCTGGCCGGGAATCGAATTCAGGCCATAGCAGTGACAGCGCTGAGACTTAACCTCTAGGCCACCACGGAGGCCCCACCCAGAGTTATATCAAATTCCAAAAGCCACCACCTCTCAAATTGATGTAAGTTTGCTTCAAACTTGCTCCAAGTCTGATAAGACCTTTAGGGAGCTTTCCTAAAAGTCTGAGTCATGCCCAAACCATTCCAGCTCTTCTCCACATACTGTTCCTGCCGACTTCAAAGGCTGAATTCTATGTGACCACAGACATAGCCAAAAGGTTCAAAAATACTGTCCTTTATTAGAACCTTACATGCATCTGAGCTTTTATAATAAGACCTAAAAGCAATTTTGAAAGAAGATCCTAAGAGCACTGGATTAATTTTAACAATGATATCTGCTTCTCAGAATCTTCTCCAGATGTAAGGGTCCTCTCAGTCAACTGATAGTGTTTGCAACCCTGCAAAAACTTACTGAAAACATACTATGTGAAAGTTGTAATGGAACACTCGTAGGAATATAAGGATGCAAGTTATGTGATACATAGCAGTGTGATACATAGCAGTTTGTAACATGATAGAGCACATAAGATAAGCAATATCTAGTATACTCACATTCTTTTAAAAATGCAAGTGAGGTTTTAAAACAAAGTAAAATCAATGTTAGATGGGATATTGGAAGGTTTCACAGAGGAAACAATATGTAAACTTCATCTTACTTATTTGTCTGAATACATTTGTGAGATCTTTGGTGGAAAAGAAAATCATTCTCATCTTGAATCACCACAGTCAATACACTATTTTGTACACAGAAAACATCAGTAAAGTTTTAATGAAATTAACTAAAATGAAAGGAATGGGGAGAACAAAACATTCTAGATGAAAGAAATAGTACAGAAAATGACATGATGGAATATTCTAGCGAATAATACCTAGGTATGTGAGAGGGAGGAGTAAAAGACAGTGCAGGGAATTATTTGGTGGTCAGCTAATCAGAAGCTCTAAATGTCATGTTAAGAAGTTAGGAATTTATCATGTATGAAAAGGGAGTGATGACTAAAGCTATGCTTTAAGGGAATTGACAGAAAGTATTTAAGAGAATTTAGACGAGGGTTGACACTAGAAGAACTGAGGCTGTAGAATAAGCTAAAGTGAAAGACAACACAAGTTCTGAACTAGAACCGCAGCAATAGAAATGGAAAAGCACCAGCAAAAAGCAAAGGCACTGGAGTAAAACCCACAAAACTGACAAGATGTGGGGAGAGGAAAGGTGAAAATATAAAGGGTTTAAGGTTTATTAATTAAGAGAAGAGTAAAGTCCATCAATATACAAAGAAAATGAACTATTTGGAGGAAATGATTAATCTATTAGTCAAAAATATAGGAATTAAAGGTGAAATCTCAACATACATCTGAAGATATGGAATAGGATCCAGGCTTAAGACACCAAGTCTCCTACACAGCTGAACCCAGATAATGTGTGAGATCACAGAGGAAGGAAGCTACTACTGGCTGTTAATAGGAGAAATTGTTTCTGACTCAGTTCAAGAGGAAGCCATGTGAATATGAATATTTCTTCCCCTTTCTGATAACAATACTGTTAGGTGATCATATTTCACTTTTTCCCCTGACTTCCAGGGTACTTACATGTACTCAATCTCAATATTATAATAATCTCTATGTCTGGAAATTTTCTATCCTTCATTTTTTTGGTCTGACTGTAATTACATTATTTTCTTGGCCCTACTTCACTTCTATCATATTATTTTTTTATTTTGTGTCTAGTACCTCTATAAAAAATTTTTAAAAGAAAAAAATGGATGGATATTATCTGTAGGAAGTGACCTCAAATCCTTTGCGGAAAGCAGGATATAAACAAATTTAAATTCAAACTTGGTTTTATTTGTAGGAATGATAGCTAACTTCCTGTGAATTACAGGAATGTTTCTCTTCAATTAAGAAAACCTGCTTGATGTTAAATAACTGTATTCTGGAAGAAAAATTAAAGAATTACTAATTTCAGTATAAAACAATTTAGTATTACAAAAAGATTCTAAATTAGAATTTTAAGCAATGTAAGAAAAAATTTAAACAGGAAATAGAAAATGTTGGCTAGCAAAATCTAAAAATTAAAGTATCTCTAATCTATTGCAAGGCATTAAGAAACTATTTACAAATATTCCATTTATATACCATTTTTAAAGAGAGGAGCTAGTAAATGAAATAAGACACACAGTGACAATTCAACAGTAAATGTGTTAAACCATTCCAAATAGAGGTGTTTGTTTTATGAATATCATGTATATAAACTATGATCTCTTTGTATTTTTCTTATTTGTGGCCTAATAGGAAAGCCCCTTTTCCAAGTTCAGGGGCCTCCACTTAACACATTACTACCCACAAGTCCTGTCTGTTCTATGCACAACTGGGAGTCTGTCCTCTACCCTGGCAATGCTTATCAGTAGCTCTGTTAGCTCCCTTTAGCCAGTTACCAAGTCTTGTCATCCTCACTGGCACAGCTCCTTTATGCTCAGGCAGCTGGAGACCTTAATGGAAAGTATGCAGAGTAGATCTGAATATACATATTTTCCATTTATACCAAATGTATTGCACTATTCATCTACTCACGGTCCAAACCAAGAAACCTACAAGCCATTCTGAAGAAACATTACCTCTTGGAAAAACAGCATTCAGTTGTAGTTAAGGGTCTTCATCATTTGTCTTAAATGTTATGCCAAGAAAAAAAAAAGCATTTTAAATAGAGCAGGTGTGCTTGTCATCCTCATGACAGAGACCACCTTTTAAGCATGTAAATCTTTGCTCAGAAACAATTTTTGAACTATTGTTTATTGAGGAATCTATGGACTAGACATTTACACTTTGCAAAAGGAATAACATATATTATCTCCATTCGGCAGATGATGAAACAAATTCAGAAAGTTTTAGTTCAAAAGCTTTTGACTTCTTAGTTGGGTCTTAAGGGATAAGCAGATTAAGTAGGTAAAGGGGGACCCAAGAAGCCTCCCAGGTAGAGGGGAACACATGAAGCCATGGAGACAGGAAAAAGCTTGATGCATTCTAGGAACTGTAAGTAGTTCAACAAGACTGAATAGCACAGTGAGTGGGGCAGCAGCATGAGGGAAACAGCAAGACACGCTAAGAAGTTATGTAAGGGGTTTTAGCAGAAGAGAAAAAAATGGCATTTTAGAAAATCCACTTAACTGTTTCTAACTTGCAAAATGGGCAATTTCATATGCGCTTGGAATAGATTTCTCTACCTAGCTCACTTTCCTATTTCCTCAGATATTCTTTGTACACTTTTTCCTCTTCCTCCCTTTACTTCCCAACTACCATTTGCTGATGTTGGCCCTTCAGCACACTAGAACTTCCCTCTCCTCTCCCCATAAAATCCATGACTACACCTTTGTGTGTATACCAACTTCTTTACAGTTTTTTTACAATAAATGAGGTATCTCACCCACAATCTCTGTATCCCATCACACTCCTATTCTATATCTGGCTTCTGGCTTTTTCTCCTGACTCGTGTGTCTTCTCCTGAATCATTTTTACTAGAAACCCAAAATCTTCCAGTATCTCCCCTCAAAAAAACTTTAATAGCAAGCTTTCTTCCAACTTCTCAGAAAGTTGTCTACATACTCTTCCCATTTCCTTCTCAACAACTAGGGTTAAGATGAAGCTCTTCCCACTCTAGTCAAAGTACTCCTTGCTTTCAATTCTGTACTGCACCTTGATTGATCTCCTATTTCTTTGATTTCTTTTGACATCTTTTGTAGGGTCTTTCTTTTCCTGCTTCTTTTCTTTTTCCCTTCTCTCATATACTGTCTCCCAAAGTAACTTCATCCACTCCTATGGGTTTTCTTTTCATTGAGCTGTAATATACATACCATCATTTTTGAAAGTATACAATTCGCTTTAACATATTTAATGGGTTTTTAATATATTCTTGACATTGTGTAATCATCACTGCTATTAAATTTCCAGATCTTTCCATTATGTTTGCCAACTCATTCACTCAATGTTTATTCAGAAGTTACAATGCTATAGAAGTAAAGAAAGGAAAAGAGAAAGATCATTCCTGTCCCTCAAAAATCTCTCAATTTAGTGTTAGAGGCAAATAAGACAATTTAACATAATGCTATAAGTACAACATTAGGGAACAGTTCAGGTAATTTTGGATGTCCAGAAAAGGAATAAAAAATTTTGAGATAAGAAGGTGGGAGGTAACTGAGGTTCTTGAAAGGATAAGAGACCTAAAATAAAAATAATCAGAATTGAGCCCTCCCTGGTGGCGCAGCGGGTTAAAGCACAGCACAAAGAAGCTTAAGCCACTTTTGCATGAGTTCGATCCCTGCCTGCCCAGGAGATGATCCACATGACATGGCAGACCTTTCCTGACCCACCCGCTGCTCCCCTCAGCAGTGTACTTCGTTGATCTGCCTGCCTGTTCTGCTCCCTGCTCTGTCTCTGGTGAATCCTCTCAACCTCCGGATCTCTGGCCTGTACCCCAGTTCTGTGTGAATAAATAAAATAAATCTTTTAAAAAAATCAGAATTAACCTATTAAAGGAGAGGCTGACCCATGCAGGACCTTCAATACCAGCCCAAAAAGCTTAGATTTTATGCTGGTAGTATTAGGAACTGAAAAGTTCTCACCAAGATAATGGATATCATTTAATCTTAATTCTATACCAATCATGCTATGGCTGTATGGGGGTTAGATTAAAGGGCTTCATATAAAATGTCAAGTCTGTTGATGTAATCTCAAAGATGAATGATGACAACACGAATTCAGTGGTTACTGGAATGAAGCATAGGAGATCAATTTTATAAATACTTAGAAAATGAGTTAAACTCTGGGAGATCATCAGTGACCTTGGCAATACAGTTTCAGTGTAAACATTTCATTCCTTACCCACAGCTGCAGAAGTAATAGGGATTGTGGATAGTGATTAGTAGCTCTTGAGGCTGGCTGATTATCAGGAGTACCAGGAGAGCATTTGAAAAACACAGATTACTCTGGTTTACCTCCAGATCCACTAAGTCAGGCTCTATAAGTGTAGCTCAGGAGCCCCTATTTTGACAAATTAGTCAGGTGAATATTGCACAGATATCCACAGTATTTTTTAAAGATTTATTTATGCACACAGAACTAGGGTACACACCAGAGGTACAGGGTTAGAGGATTCACCACCAGAGACAGAGTGGGGAGCAAAATAGGCAGATCGACAAGGTACACGGCTGAAGGGAGCACTGAGTGAGACAGGAGAGGTCTGCTGCACCATGTGGGTCATCTCCAGTGCCAGGAATGGAACTTGCACTGAAGTGCCTACGGCTCGCTTGCAGGCCTGCATCCTAATCCTTTGCGCCATCAAGGAGGGCCCCAGATGCCCAGTTTTTATGGGAGAGGATTAATCTTAAGTGTAATCATCCCTTGTAATTTACTCCACTTGATTCCTGAGCTCAGCCACAAAGTTCAGATGTTTAGGGTTGTGAGGAAAAGAAAAAACTGAGCCAACAGATGAAGAGGGCAGAACTTAAAACTGGAAGAATCCAAAGTAAAAGATCAATTCATAACATTAAGAAATAGAGAAGTACAGAGGAGAAAGGACAGACTCAGGTACTAGTAACATTAGTTTATCAAGCCAATTATCAAGCCAAGCCTATTTGCTCATCCAACAGTCAATGTTACCTCATGTGCACACATAAATCTCTTACTAAAAGCCATATCTTCATTCCAGTACTAATACATCTTATATCATATCAACAACCTAATTAGTGAAAATTCAATAAAAATTAAGTACCTAAAATAGAATTGTGTAAGATGTGGTGGGGAATACCAATAAGGAGTTTGCAGCCCACTGAGAGGCCAAAAACTAATGCAAACCAAACAGAAACCTTGGACAACCAGAAACATAGAACAGACAACATAGAAGCGCCCCTAAGTCATCAGAGGGCTGCAATCTGTGATCGCTGTGCCTCTGGCCCTATCTCAACACAAATCTTTGCTCTTTAATGTGTATTTCATATTCTACCTCTTTCATGAACTCTTCCGTGGACTCTCTGAAAGATACACTTTTTTTTTCTTTGGTACAGTAAGTCCTCACTTAAGGGTCATCCAAAGGTTCTTGGAAACTATGACTTCTATTGAACCGGAAGATAATGACAGCAGGAGCTCAAAGGACAATCATCTTGTTCAATATCATCCAGGATTGTTTCTTCTCATAAAATTTATGAAAAAATGATGTTTAGTGAAACAATATTTTTGAGGACCTGCTTTACCTCTGGTGGCATACAAATTCTTTTTTTTTTAAGATTTATTTATTTATGCATACAGAAATGGGGTGCAGGCCAGAGGTACAGGGGTGGAGAGAGGATCCACCAGAGACAGAGTGGGGAGCAGAACAGGCAGATTGACAAGTACACTGCTGAGGGGAGCAGCGGGCAGGTCAGAAGAGGTCTGCTGCATCATGTAGGTCACCTCCCTGGTCAGGATCCAACTAGCCCTGAAGCGGCTTCAGCTAGCTCCATAGTGCTGCATTTTAACCAGTTGTACCACCAGGGCCCCAAGGCATACAAATTCTGTTTAATAATCAGAATTTACTAATAATCACAAACACATCACTCACTGTTCCTGGATGCTGTCCTAACTGTTTTACAAGTATTAACTAACTTAATCTTCAAAACTATCCTATGAGCTGAGTCCTATTACTAACCCATTGAGGGAGCTGAGGCACAAAGAAGTTAAGTGATTTCTCAAGGTCAGAGAGCTATTGAATGGTAATGCTAGGATGTGGTCTCAGGCAATCGGGCTCCAAATACTTCATCATCTCCACCACTTATAGGTACTCAGCACATACTACATTAGATGCTTTGAGGACTTATGCTGTTTAATTGCCTTCTCATCCAAAAAGAAAGCACTCAATGCAGGTGGGTTCCATGAAATTTTGATCACAAACTACCATGCTCTACCCAAATCATACTCACTCCTGTGGGATGAGAAATGACTCTATATACACAGAAAAGTGAGAGAAAAACATGTAGGAGGAATAGAAAACCAAAGTCTGACATGGCAGACTGCTCCTGTCCCACCCATTGTTCCCCTCAGCAGTGTATTTCAGTCAATCAACCTGCTCTCCCTCCCACCCCCTCTCTCTGGTGAATCTTCTTACCCCCCCACACACACCTCTGCCTTGTATTCCAGTTACTTTATGCATAAATAAATAAATCTTTTTTAAAAAAATGAAGTCAAATGGGTGGGGAAAACAAGCAGATTTCAAAAAAAGGAGTGGCAACCTCAGGACCTTGAGAAGAACAGCAATGTGAAAGCCGCATGTGAGAAGACTTACGGGAGAGCAACAATATTAGCATGGAATGAGAATAAAGGAGGTGAGAGAGCAAAGTCCTGTTGGTATCCAGATGTGAGGGGAGAACTGAGGCCTGAAGGGTCATGGTGAGAATAAAGAGGAAAAGGTGACCCTAAAAGACATTTGAGAAAAGAAATGACAATACCAATAACATTCAGGAAGAAGATTCCAAAAAATAGACTTGACAATGATTTTTAAAATGAGTTTCTAGAATAGTATACCGTCAGAAGAAATGGGCTTCTTAGGAAAAGCAAATTTTAAAACTGAGGTTTCATCCTGTTCCTTTATTTCAAAGCATAAATATATAATTATCATTGAGATATTCTTCCACAGCTGCTTCGTGGAACTAACCATTCTGTGAAATTTTTTAATTCATTTATATCTACAGTAACATCTACAACTATTTTTTGTAGGTCTAAAAGGACTGGACCCAAGGAGGTTTTTTATATGTCAGCCATATCTTCTCTACCTAGAGATAGCCTCCATTTTTATGGTGATGAAATAGTTAATACCTCATAGGCTACCCATTCCATTCTATATCTGCTCTATTGAATAGTCAAAGTTTAAGTATGTCTACCTGATATACAAAGAACAGATGAAACTCAACAAAATAAAGGAAACAACCCCATCAAAAAAATGGCCAGAAGAACTAAAAAGACACTTCTCCAAAGAGGAAATGTAGATGGCCAACAAGCATATGAAAAGATGTTCAACATCACTTGTAATAAGGGAGGTGAAAATTAAAATCACAATGAGATACCACCTCACCCCAGTGAGAATGGCACATCTTAAAACAACTAGCAACAACAAATGTTGGCGAATATGTGGAGAAAAAGCTGTTGGTGGGAATGCAAACTAGTACAACCACTATGGAAAACTGTTTGGAGGTTCCTTAAACTGCTAAACATGGAGTTTCCATATGACCCAGCAATCCCACTCCTAGGTATATACCCAAAAGACACAAAGACACTGATTCAAAAAGATACTTGCACCCCATGTTTATTGCTGCATTATTTACAATTGGAAAGACATGGAAACAGCCCAAATGCCCAAAAGTGGATGACTGGATTAAAAAGACGTGGTGCATATACACAATGGAATATTACTTAGCAACCAAAAAAAAAGAAACACATGCCTTTTGCAACAACATGGATAGAGCTGGAAAAGATCCTGCTTAGTGAAATAAGCCAAAAGAAAAGGAAAAATACCGAATGGTTTCGCTCATAGCAGGAGTATAATGGACCGGGCGAGAACATAATAATAATAATAATGAAGAGTTATATACCAGAGACAATTTATAGGGGTGGAGCAGGGAATAGGATCAAAAACAGTGAGGAGAAGGAAATGCACTGGACTTTAGTGATCGCACATAGGTGAACTGGTGATGGGAAGCCCAAGGGGATTACAACTGAGATGGAAAAATGCTCAAAATTATGTAAAAATAAACTATTATATTATTTTTTAAAAAATATGTCCACCTGGCCCTCCCTGGTGGCTCAGCGGGTTAAAGAACTGCACTGAGAAACTAAAGACACTTCCGAATGAGTTCTATCCACACCTGCCCCGGAGGTGACAACATGGCGTGGCAGACCTCTCCTGACCCGCCCGCTGCTCCCCTCAGCAGTGTACTTCGTCGATCTGCCTGTTCTGCTGCCCACTCTGTCTCTGGTGAATCCTCTCACCCTCCGCATCTCTGGCCTGTACCCCAGTTCTATATGAATAAATAAATAAATCTTAAAAAAAAAAAATATGTCCACCTGAAATTTTCATCCTTTTGTTCCAGTCCTGTCATCTGAGGACCTGAATCAATTTAATCCCTCTCCAGTTTTCAGCTTCTCAAATGTTTGGAAACAATTGCATGAACCCACCAAGACTTCTAACAAATACCTCATATAGCAATTGTTAGCCTGGCTACCCTGCAACAGTCACAGCATGGTACATACGAAACTTTCTACCCTAGTGGTTAGAAAGAATCTGAAGAATCTGATAGATACTATCAGAAGAACCTGATAGATACTAGAGCTTCATACAGGTTTTGGTAAACTCTCAGAAGGTAATGTAATGAGTCAGTGAGAAAACAAATCCATCTGCTAATAGAATTTTCCAAATATATACCTTCTCAATTGATTTTATTAACTACTTTTTTTTTTAAAAGATTTATTTATTTATTTGTGCATACAGAACTGGGGTACAGGCCAGAGGCTCAGGGGCGGTGAGAGGCTTCACCAGTGACAGAGTGGGGAGCAGAACAGGCAGATCGACGAAGTACACTGCTGAGGGGAGCAGCGGGCGGGTCAGGAGAGGTCTGGCTCGCCATGTGGTCTCCTCCGGGGCAGGCGGGAATCGAACTCATGCGGAAGTGGCTTAAGCTTCTTAGTGCAGTGCTTTAACCCGCTGCGCTACCAGGGAGGGCCGATTTTATTAACTACTTTTAACCAAGTAAGTTTATTAAACCTACTCTACCTTCAAAAGTCAAATAAATTGCATCAAAGAAAATATAAGCCTAGAAATAATCTGGCAGGTATGCAGGTCAAATTAAACATAATAAATAAGAAATCTTGGTCAGAGAAAGACCATTTCTATTGTCTTTTGAGATGTCTGAGTTTTCACCACATGTACATGTGGGGTTTTTTTCAATCAAAAGATGTTAACTTAATGAAATAAAAATGATGAAATTTTCTCCTATTGGAAGTTTTGTATAGTGTAAATTGTAACTTCTATTATACACTTGTACTACCACTTAATATAGACTCATTAAATAAATGACTGGAAGTAATAATAGATTTAATCTAGACCAGAAATATTCAACAGTTTTGAAGATACCCATCGTAAAAAATAGTTTTATAATGTCATGTAGCAAGCATATGCCAATATACAACCAACACAAAAGTTTTACAACACAGTTCTTAACATTACTACTTGCAATGTACTATGACACTTTTTTTAAGACTGCCATGCCCATTCAACTGATATGATTCACATAGGTCACAATCCACACTTTAAAAAACACTGACCTAGTCCAACATGCCTAAGCTAACTTATTGACGAAGAAGGTATGATCCAGCTGGGTAAGTAGCTTTCACCAACACTAATTCATTCATTTAGCTCCTGCTGCATATACTATGTTATGAAAAATAAAACTCAGTCTTTAACTCCATGGAAGCTGCAAACTGTTGAGTGGAACCACAAGGCAACCAACAAGAAGATCCCGGTGCCATGACATAAGAACAAGAACCACCAGAGAGGGGCTTTGGGATCAGACAAGTGGAGCTGAGGAAGATTAACCAGGTGAGTAAAAACACCAGACTAACCCAGAACGCATTGCTTTCCAAGGCTGTGCCAATATACCTAAGGTCTTCCTTAAGCAACCATTCAGGAACACCTATGACAGCTATAAATCAAATCCATTTTGAACACGAACACTAATACCCTCTGCAGTAAATGTTTTGAGTTTTTCCTTCATAGCTCTCTACAAAAGACACCTAAGCAAAGCTTCCGCCTTCCAATTTCCTCGTACTCTTTCAGCAAAAGACTCATGATCTTTCCATACTTCCTTTCTCCAGTGAAAGAAAAAAATCCCTGAGGAAAATTATAATATTCAAAGTACATCGAGGCCCTCCCTGGTGGCACAAGGGGTTAAAGTACAGCACCAGCACCATGAAGCTACCACAGCCACTTTAGCTAGCACAAGTTCAATCCCTGTTCAGCGTGGTGACCCACATGGCACTGCAGACCTCTCCTGTCTTGCCCGTGGCTCCGCTTAGCAGTGTACTTTGTCAGTCTACCTATTCTGCTCCCCACTCTGTCTCTGATGAATCCTCTTACCACCCCTGCAACTCTTGCCTGTATCCCAGTTCTGTATGCATAAATGAATAAATCTTAAAAAATAAATAAATAAAATAACTTAAAAAGCAAAGTAGATCAATCAAGTCAAATATCTCTCTCTCACACAATTTCAGTTCCTTTTTAGGATGATATAAACAGAAAAAGTAAAATTTCTTAAATTGAATCTACAAAAACTATAGTTTTCAGAAAGTTACATTGCTAACTGTGTTCTATGTAAGAATGCAAAAACCTCCCAGGACAGTGGTTGTTGTCCAGGAAGTAGGACTTGGAGAATGATGGATGCTAGGGTCCAGGAGAGTAGACTGCAGATCTTTACCCCTCTTTTGTTATGATGAAATAGGAAAACAGTTTAAATTCAATTAACCTCACTTTGGTGATCTGTGATCATGTGGAAATATAGATCCATTCCTGCTAAGCAGGTGTACTTTTTTTTTCCACCACTATCCCTTATCCCCCTTAGACCCTTTCTCCTGTCTCTTAAGCTCAGAAATCTCACTTATTCATTAGTGTCCTCTAATTTTTATAAGTATTTTACTTTGTTGAATCATCTACTACATAAATGTCCAATATTTGTCTTTGTCTTTCTGCTTCCTTTACTCCACATAATGCTGAGCTCCTTGAATTTGCTATAAATAACAGCATTTCATCTTTCCTTGTGGCTCCATTGTGTGGGGACACCACATCTTCTCCATCCATTCCTGTATCAGTGGGCATTTAGGTTATTTCCATGTTCTAGCTATTGTAAACAATGCCACAATAAACATTGTAGAGGATATAATTTTTGAGTTGATAGTTTTATATTCTTTGGATAGATGCCCGAGAATGAGATTGCTGTATCATACAATATCCCTTTCTAGTTTTTTAAGTAAGTCCAGATAATTTTCCAAAATGTTTGCACTAGTTTACATTCCTACCAACAGTGTAGGCTCTTCCTCTGTGTCCTCTCTGGCACTTGTTGCTGGAGAGCCTTTTTAATATGTGCCATTTACATGGATGTCAGAGGGTTTTGTTTTGACCTGTATCTCCCATATTAAAAAATGATATTGCATCTTGAACTCAGTAAAAAAAAGTATATAATGATTACCATAAAGAACAGAGAGGGCAAGTGAGAAGGGAAATCAGAAGTGGGGAGGCAGGCAGAGGGGATATGGGCAGGGTCTGGGGGAAGGTTGAAAAAAAATTTTTTTCATAGTTTTAAAGTGTTAAACCACAATTCTCCATGTGATTTATTGGCTTTTTCATATCATCTTTGATAAACTGTATATTCAGATATACTATCCATTTATTAATTGAGCTATTTGTTTTTTATTGTTAATATATCAGTTTTTAATATATCTACTTTTTGGACATTATCTCTCTGTTGATTAATGTTTAAATATTTTCGTTTTAATCCATTTGTATTTTCTTTCACTGTGTAGAAGCTTTTTAATTTGAAGTAATCCCAATTGTTTAACTTTATTTTTACTTGCTATAAGAGTTGAGTCTCCAAAAATATTTCCCCCTCTTTTAAATATATGAAGAGAATGAGTCTCAGCTTGTTAAAAGAAAACAGAAACATACAATTCTAACTCTCTTCTAGATAAGACACTCAAACCTATTCATACACAAAGTTTCTGAAGTATACCTAGTAATATAAAGATAGCATCAAATCCAAACAGCCAGTTAACCAGCTCAAAGCTAAGTAGTTAGCAAGTTGTGGAAAAGACAATCATGTAAGAATCTTTTCCACTCAAATCATTTTTTAAACAAAATAAACTTTCCACTGAAAATAATCACTATTACTTCAATTATTACAAAAATTTGGGTTTTTCTCAAAAATTCTAATAACATTATTTTCTCTCTTGCCTGATTCCTTTGCTAACATTATTTTTCTCTCTTGCCTGATTCCTTTGCGAACAATCTTCCTTGGACTTAGCCCACATTTTGCTACGTAGTACTACTGACTTTTTCAGTTGTTTTTTCTCACTTTTACCCCCATCTTTACCTACAATTTCCTCTAACATCTCCAAAACATAAAAATATGGTAAGAATGACTTGACATAACACATAAGCAAATGTTTACCTTCAAGTTTATTCTTTAAAAGAACATTTGAGGGCCCTCCCTGGTGGCACAGCGGGTTAAAGCACAGCACTAAGAAGCTAAAGCCACTTCCGCATGAGTTCGATCCCCGCTTGCCCCGGAGGTGACCACATGGCGCGGCAGACCCCTCCTGACCCACCCGCTGCTCCCCTCAGCAGTGGACTTCGTCCATCTGCCTGTTCTGCTCCCCACTCTGTCTCTGGTGAATCCTCTCACCCTCCGCATCTCTGGCCTGTACCCCAGTTCTGTATGAATAAATAAATCTTAAAAAAAAAATTTTGAAAATTATTTCAGCCAAATTCATTTAATTCTATTACTCTTTGCTATTATTCCTATTGTGTTCATTATCCCTGGTACTCACAATGTAACCAACAGCTCATAACTTTTTCCAGCCCAATCATCCTCATTTCTAAATTGAAGTAAATGAAAGATGCCTTTACTAACTACCCTCTCAGGAATATTGTAAAGGATTAATAAAAGAATAATTGGAAAAGTCCTTTGGAACTCCTGGGAGGAAATATATAAGCTGGGTTTTTATATTGTGAATATCTGTTCAAAGAAAAACAAATATATTGTGGTGATGGTAAATTAGGCTATGCTTTTTTTTAAAGGACTAATATGCTTTAATCTAATCTAAAAGTTAATATTTTGACATTCACAAAAAGATTTTGCAAATGTGCATTACTATGTTTCATCTCTCCTAAATTTACTTTTGTTTTTAAAACATTCAGAAAGGACCCTCCCTGGTGGCCCAACAGGGTTAGAGCGTAGCACTATGAAACTGTTCACAGCCACTGCAGCATGAGTTTGATGACCCATGTGGCACACAGACCTCTCCTGTCCCATCCACTGCTCCCCCCTCAGCAGTATATTTCAGTAGATCTGCCTGTCCCACTCCCTACTCCATATCTGATGAATCCTCTCACCCCCTGTATCTCTGACCAGTACTCCAGTTCTTGTGTGCATAAACAAATCTTAAAAAATAAAATAAAACATTCAGAAAATATCCACTTTAGATTTTAAAAAAAATTGCCATAATTTATTGAATTAAGGGCCAGGCACTTCACATATATCATCATGCTTAGAACTTATATACATATTTTTTAATGAATTCTGTATTATCACTTTATTAAAGAACATATATGAACAAACTAAATCCTAGCCAGGTTCAATGCTTTGCTGCAGAGCCATGCTACTAACAAAAAGACAGAGGTGGGCCTCAAATACCAGATGGCTAAACCAACATTTTATCCCCAGCTTATGATGACTCCTTTTCAAATATTACCTTTTTGAAGATCTAAGAAAAAAATACCATATAAATACCATAAATAACATTAGTCATCCATCAAAGTATTTATTTCAGTGGATTCATCTTTTCAATCCAAAGGCACTGTAAGGATAGATAATGAGGTCCTTCAAAAGCCTTACCCACTTCTAGTAGATATGTGTGCTATTCATAAGTATACGGTGACATTGAAACAAGTGGGAAATGAAGTCAAGATACTGCCACAAAGGGGCACTGAGATACAACCTTCATACTCCTGAATATGGAGGGCTTTCAGCAGGAATGCTAGAGAAAAACAAGATCTACAGCAATACTCTATCATTCACTTGAGGGTTATATATATCATTCTTTACCTCAACATCCTGCCTTTCTTTTCAAGTAACATTAGGGACTGAAACACAACATTAATGCTTGGCTGTAATCAATTGTTAAAATATGTTCTATTGAGCTTCACTTTGAGGATACTAACATAGGGACCTCCCTGGTGGCACAAGGGGTTAAATCTTAGCACTGTAAAGCAATAGACAGCCACTGCAGAACAAGTTCAACATCCATCAGCAAGGTGACCCACATAGCACAGCAGAACTCTCCTGTCTCACCCACTGCTCCCTTCAGCATTGTATTTCAGTCAATCTTCCTGTTCTGCTCCATACACTGTCTCTGGTGATCCTCTCACTCCCCTCAACACACCTCTGGCTTATACCCCAGCTCTTGTATGCACAGATAAATAAATATTTAAAAAAAAACACAAACAAACAAAAAAAAGTATGACACAGACAAACTAAAAGGATTTGTCATTCAAATCAAAATTTTCATTTTACTGAAAAGTTCACCTATTTTTTTAGTGACTTATTCAATTATACTATTTATTTACACAGAAATTACCAGAGCTTGCCTTGGTTAAGCAAGGTTTATCAGAGACCATCTCATGCCAAACTTTCCAGATACTGCCCATCTGGTAGAAAATATTTATAATGTGTGAAAACATCCATTATTACATTTAGTCTTTTCCTAAGCCCATCTGTTCCCACAAAAGCACAATATACTCTATATTATTTCAAATTACCTGATCTAAACCAAAGAAAAATTCTGCTCCCTGTCTCCTTCTGCTATTACATACAAGATATAAATAAATAAATAAATAAATAAATAAATAAATAAATAAATAAATAAATAAATAAATATCTCTGCCAGTCCGCTATCAAGAAGAATAATGGAGTAACAATTGTCCAGATGGAAGGATATAGGAAAAGGAGGAGGCAGAGTGAAGGTGAAAGGGAGGCATTCTAGAACAATAAGAGGAGGAAGAGAAGTTGATGAACTGATGCCAAGTCTCCCAGTTCTGAACATCAAGTTCCAAACTCAACTCTGCTTCTAACCTTGAGCAAATTTCTCAGGTTCTCTATACCCCAATGTAGCTCCAGGAAGTAAGCAAAAATTAAGGCAAGAGAAAGTTTGTTATAGAACTTAGTGAAATGCCAATCCCTGCTACAGATAAAAGAAAACCTAAATTATCTGTGACCAAAAAGATAAATAAAGTACCAGCATGGTATTAATAAGCCTTTTTAATGTTGGAATGGTGTTAACTCAAGAAATGCAAATCACTTCGTGTCAACTTCCAGACTTACTCTTTCTTTCTAAACAACACATTCCATTTTCAGATTTGCTGTTAAAACATTTTCTCTGACATGTTTAATAAAACACCTTATTTTTTAAAAAAGGAGAATAAATTTCTACCTCCCTAAAGTACCAGAGCCTTGGAGGCCTTTAAAAATCATACCCACCCGCCCCCCAAGCAGCTTTCACTGTATCCAGTTATATTTTGAATCTCTCCAACCTCTTTTCTTTCCCACTACTCTTCCCTTGTGCCCTCTCCAATATACAGTATCTCTTTGTGATAAAGTGACAGTCTAAATTCAATGCCTTGTTGTTAAGTCAGACACAGAGACACAGATCACCACCTCCCAGCTTTGACATTGATACTTTTGTACATGCAGCCTTGAGCTAAAATGATACTGGATGCCAAATGACACTGGAAACTCACATATTGTCTACATTTCACTTATATCACAACTCAGTTTTAGAATTATAGTTTTTCAAGGTTGCTTTTTTTTTGTAAAAACAATTGACATAGTATGAATGATTCTGTCTCTATGAATCTGCAGTACAACCAACTGCCTCCATTTTATAACATCCTGAAAACTGCAGTCTCATACCTTATGTTGTCAGTTCTTCTTTTATATATACATCAACTTCTACACATTTGTGCTTTCTGGTAATCAAGAAATCAAATCAATAAATGCATACTCATTGACTTTACTTGCCTATATAATGATAGGAGTCATATCCAAAATTAAATCCCAGTTTGATCACTTATTAGCCCTGTGACCCTGTCCAAATTACTTGTGTCTTTTTAACTTTAAATTTTCTCCACTAAAACTGGGATGTGAAAACACATAAGCTATGGAAGACAAGGAAAATGTATTAGCATCCATCTCTGCCACCGGTAAGGCAAAACAAATACCGACTTCCTTTTCCCTTCCCTGTTATAATATGATCCATGAAGAATTTAAATTAATGCTGAAAGTACCAGAAACTGCCAAGCAGGCTTAATTTTGGTCTAAAGAAAATTCAACTAGATTATTCTATATAGTACATTCCTCTGGGCTCTTTTGACTTGATTGGCTCTGGTGGATGAGTCAATCAAAAAGTCATCTCTTTTAAGCTAGCTGCAGCTCTCTCTTAAAATTAATCATAATAATAATGTAACTCCAAGTATTAGCCTTAGCAAAATATACAACCAAAGATATTTATTATACTAAATGTGTGTTCCATTTGTAGTGACACTAATAGCTTACCCTCTCACACTGCTGTAAAGTTACCTTCCTCCAAAGTCCAAGATAACCACCTAACTTTATGCTTAATGAAATTAATCAAGAGCATTTTTGATAACTATTAATCATAAGTGAATTTCAAAACAGATATTCTGACCAGTCAAATTCACCTAGTTATATTGAATTTCAGACATTATTAGCATAAAACAAGTCAATTATGGTAATTAAAGTCTATATACATTATTATCTATAAATATTAAAATCTATCAACAGTGGATTTGTTATAACCTACACTACATTATGAAATGCTAATTAATCAAAATTATCTTTCTAGTTTCACATTCTAGCAATTCATTGTTGGAGGAAAAAGTTTATGTTTCTGTAGTTTACTTTAAAAGGCTCTTAGGAGCCATAAGGCATGGTTTCCAACAATTTATTATATTGTAATTGTTAGCAACCATTTATGTGATAATTTTAATATTTAGAAGTCACTTGTTGAAAAATATTCACAAATTCAGATGATTTGATATTTTGACAAAATCTTAATACTCAATACAAACCTATTTTTGAACTAAAAACTTTCACTAACATGATCTTATGATAATATTAGTTTCACTAATCTCATTTACAATTGACTCTTACCACTTCAATTTTTAAATACACTCCTGAAATCAGTCAAAGGATTTAAGAAAATATCAGTGTATAACTAAGTTATATAAGTGTCTTTTGGGTTTTTTAAAGATTATCTGGTCATTATATACCAGAGACATTTTATGCAGGTGGAGTGGGGAATGAATGGGATCAAAAACAGTGGAGGGAGGGAAATGCACTGTACTATGGTGATAGCACATGGGTGGTTTGGTGATGGGAAGCCCACGGGATTACAACTGATATGGAAAAATACACAAAATGATGTAAAAATAAACTATTAAAAAAAAGGTTATCTGGGCCCTCCCTGGTGGCGCAGCAGGTTAAAGCACAGCACTGAGAAGCTTACACCACTTCCACATGAGTTCGATCCCTGCCTGTCCCCCTGCCCCAGAGGTGACCACATGGCACAGCAGACCTCTCCTGACCTCTCCTGAAGCGCCCACTGCTCCCCTCAGCAGTGTTCTTCCTCAGTCAGCCTGTTCTGCTCCCCACTTTGTCTCTGGTGAAGCCTCTCACCACCCCCGCACCTGTGGCCTGTACCCCAGTTCTGTATGCATAAATAAATATTTTTTTTTAAAAAAAGGTTATCTGGTCATGTCAACAACATCAAACAACTCACTTTTAATATTCTTCTGCAAAACAACTTTGACAATCAACATATCCATTTTTAGAAACCTCACAACTAAATACACAAACTTTAAATATTTCCATATTGAAATAAAGCTCCTTTCAGCATAGTCACCTTTTAAAAATCTCTCATTGTCCCCCCATTAATCACAAAATCATACGATAGTTATCTGAGAAGTAGCACTTGGAGAATCATGGATGCTATTTGTGCAAAGTTGAGTATTTACCACTCAAGCTAGAAAAACTAATGTGGAATTCTTTGGCTGTATAATTAGCATTGAAGCACTAATGTTTCCAAGAAGTATAGCATTAAAAAAACATGTGCACATTAGCAACTAGCACAATTTTCACTTAACACCACTATAAACAAGTTATATGCACTCTAAACACATACTTAAATAAACAATCCAATTACAATCTAGAGTTCCTTTCACGAATGCCTAATATAGAAAAGAAGATTTATCTTTTTAATGTTGCTTCTTCCTCTGCAAAATGAGGAAAGGTAAACATATAAATAAAAAATGAATAAATATTAAGACAGCAACTTATTTATATAGGTGGTGCTTTTAAGTGGGATCAAAGAAAGAGGTTAAAGTTATTCATCAGCAGAATTGGTACATATAGAGGGCAAAATAGAGTACAGAAGTTTCAAAGCACAGATTATAGGACCCCGATACTTCAAGTTACATCCTATCCCTACTGTTCATATGCTAAATTCAATTAGTGTTCAGCAAGTTAATCAAAGTCTCCAAATCTTAATAACTTCTTCTATAGAATAAAACTCATAAAAGTGCCTTCCTGGGCCCTCCCTGGTGGTGGAGCGGGTTAAAGCACAGCACTGAGAAGCTAAAGCCACTTCCGCATGAGTTCGAATCCCGCCTGCTCTGGAGGTGACCACATGGCGCGGCAGACTTCTACTGACCCACCCGCTGCTCCCCTCAGCAGTATACTTCATCGATCTGCCTGTTCTGCTCCCCTCTCTGTCTCTGGTGAATCCTCTCACAATCCACATCTCTGGCCTGTACCCCAATTCTGTATGAATAAATAAAAAATCTTAAAAAAAAAAAAAGTGCCTTCCTCTTTGGGATTTTATGAGGATTGAATGAGGTCATCCATGTAAAAGCACCTAGAATAGTACCTGATATGTATCAACCACTCAATAAATATTAACCATTATTATCATATTCATCATTGCACTATTTTAAAAATGAATATTAAGGAGTTGAATAATTCAATTATTCTAAACAAAAATGAAAACAATGGACAGATCCCAAGTCAGCTAGTGAACACCTACATTCAGGCCAAGTCTTAGTATCTATTCATCAGACCTTAAGCAGCCTCTCAGTGCCAACATATATCTCCCTAGCCACCAAAAGAACAATCTGGTTACTCATACTATATCACATTAATATGTAAATTCTTCACTTCAGTTAAAAAAAAATCACAAACAAGTAGTTCATTCATGACTCATTTTATGCATAGCAATCTCAAACTGCCACCAAAAATTGGTTTTTACAACTCTGTTAAATGCAGTAAATATATTCACATCCAAATCCATTTAGTGGTGTCACAAAGAAAATCAATATAAACTATCTAAGGAGATATAGCTGATACACTAAACATGGGTCCCTAAACATTGGGAGGAAATGCATTATTATTTTGAAAAGAGCACTTAATTTGCACAGCAATGACTCCCTTGGTTTATGACTGCATTCATAACTGTGCATAGGTCTTAAATGAAAACAGCTACATGTAAAAAAGGGAAAGTTTCATTTTAAAAAAAAAGGTCTTTCAAAAATAAATACAAAAAATAAGGAAAAATTTAAAATAGGATCTTTATTGTAAACTTCTGGGTTATGAAAAGAAATAGATAAAAGGTTATATTGGAATATGAGTACATTTTTTTCCACCTAGAATGAATTTCTTATCAAAGTAGAGAAGTCCTTTTTCCCTCAGGTTGGTTTATAATTAGAAATTAGATTTTCAATAATTCAATGACAAAAACCTTTATTAAAGTCAAATGACCTTTTTAATTAAATTTTCTTCTAATATAAGTTCTGCTAGGCAAGCATCATCTCTACAGAAAATAAAGGTTTTATATATTTATTTAATGAATTTTTCCTCTTTATGTTCACTCTTCTCTTTGATTTGACATCCTAGCTGCAATTAATTACTGGTAACACTTTTAAAAGTACAACCAAATATAGTGTATTCTGGTAAATTCTCTCATTTGTATAACATTTATAACATTCCTATTTTTAATTCTACCATAATTATTTAAGCTAAAATATCTTAGTCTTTAATATATATTTTTCACTTTCATTTCAAAAGAATATGGCTAGTGAAGGAGAATATGTACAATTTTATTATAGCAACATAAGTGTTAAGATTAAAATCTGAAGAGTAGAATTCAGGCATATGCACAAAACTGACTTTAGGTTCAAAAGCACTTATAAACAATGTACTTATGATATAAGCTCACCCAACTAAATACATGAAAGATGCATAGAAATATGGTAACTGCACTGGAAAGTACTTACAATTTTAATACTTAACTGTTGCTTTAAAAAGAAAAGCTGATAAATGATTAAGGTATTATGCTAACTAGTCTGGAATTTTAAAACCCAGAAATACACTGTCATCAAACTTCACTTTCCTATAGAGACCACTTCAAATTCAATGAATTTCGCGAACAATAAATCAAAGAAGATAAAGCCCTTAAGTACATGACAGCTGTGTGTGAAATCATAAATTCATCCGTCACTTCAGCATGTCTATAATGACATAAACAAAATGCTTTACCATCACTTTTCTCATTACTCAAAATAAATGATAAAACCAAGGCACAGTGACTAAGTGGCTTACTCAAAGATCTGGGCCAAAATTCACTTTGTAAGTAGGTTTTTAGCTTGCTAGCTCTTACAAGGAAAAGAAACAGAGCATTAGCTGAGAGAAAGGAATATGCATTTTATGAATATTCACATAACTAAATGAGATCTGAGGCTATCTAAATTTCACACATCACCAAACACTAACAACAGCAACAACAAAACAGAAAAAGGAACAGGAACAGGAACCGTCTGAATCCCAAATTACAAACCAGCCCAAAAAAGTAAAGTACTTTTTGACTTGTCCCTCCTCTGGCCCACTCTCCCTGCTGCTGTACATTTCTATCTGGTTTACTACTAGGAACAGATTTCCGCTTTCATGCTTCCAAATGGGTTTGTCTTAGCAAATGTCTGCACTCGCCCCGGTAAGGCCATTAAGGTAACTTAATCCCTCCAGAACTGTTCGGTTAAAAAAAAAAAAGAATTAGAAGAATGCTGATTCCTAATTCAAAATTTAGTTCTTTAGCTTATTCTGCATTAAGAGTCATCAAAGAAACCTGTAAGTGTAATTTAGATTCAGTATGTGATCTTGACTGGCAGGACAAACAAGAGCTTAGGGAATGGAAAATGATGCTGGGGGAGGGGGCACAGAGAGAGTGCGAGAAAGATGCTGGTCAATTCCGAGATGATGCGGGAATGACAAGGCACCTGAACAACACAAGCACCGTCCACCCTCCCTCTAGTTTGTGCCTCGGTTTATCAGACATCTGCATGAAGATGAGAATAGGTGGACACGCGAACACACCACCTTTTATTCTTGGGCTCCCAGGGAGGAGAATGGTGGGGAAGCGTCACTGGATAAAGCTTCGCCACAACAAACGATTTCTTTCTCCTGGCACCCCGCCTCCCCAGCCAGGGGCAGGCGACGACTGCCTCGAACTGCAGTAGACAGCTGAGAGGAGTCGAGAACTCAGGGGAGAAGGAAAGCATCTCAACCCGAGGGAAGGCGGAGACGGGGGGGGGGGGGCACCCAAAGACTCTCAGAGAGCCCCGGAGGGCTGCCAGGAAAGGACCGCGAGTAAGAGCCGGGAAAGCGGAGCGCGGGACAAGGAAGCACCCGGGAGCGCCAAGCAACCAGGCTCCCCAGTTCTGGCGCTCACCGGGTGGGGGAAGTTGATCCCCTGGCGGACCCCTCCCCCAAGTCCCCGACCGGAGGACTGGGAGGAAATGGCTTTGTATGGCAGGATGAAAGGCTGACAGGAGAGCCACCACGCTGGGGGTTGTGGGGGGGGGGGCGGGATGGAGGATGCCCAGAGCTGGAGCACCCCGCCCGCCCCCACGGACCCCGCTGCTCTGCCCTGGCCCTCCCTCAGGTTCGGACCGCCAGCCCACGTTCCAACGGCCCGGAGCGGGTCGCCCCCCGCCCCCAGCGCCCTGCACGCTCACCTGCCCACGAAGTTCTCGAGCACAGAGCTTTTGCCGGCGCTCTGACCACCCACCACCGCGATTTGCGGCAGCTCCAGCAAACAGCTCTGTCCCAGCGCCGAGAAGGCGTCCTGCAGACGGTTCACCAGGGGTATCAGCTCCTCCATCTCCCTGTTCCCCATCCTGTCCTTGCGGCCGGCCGCTAGTCGCTGCTCGCCTGTGCGACCTGACCGGGAACGCGGGCCGCGCTTGGTTCAGTCACCGCCGCGGCTCTATGTTCAGTCAGCCAGGTCCAGCACCGACGTCGAATCCCGCCGCCCGCCAGCCGATGGGTTCTGACAGCTTGCAGCCCGCAGCGCGCCTGCGCGAGCCGGCGGAGGCGTGGCCTGGCTTCGCTATCGCCTGGTCCTTGCCCCGCCCGGCCGCGGCTCCGCCCCAGAGCTCCCAACCAGACCTTCCCTAGCCCGCGCGCACGCACTGCCTCCCAGCTGCGGTCAGATGCCACCGGCCTCTGTCTCCTGCTCCAAGGCTTAGAGTCAAACTTATAGGCAGCACATGGTCAGGGAATAGCAGAAATCAGCAGCAGCCAGTGGCAATGATCCGTTTCAGTAGCTGTGAAACCAAAGTGCAGGAGAAAGCACTACCACTGGTAATAGGGTGGCACCAGCTGCAGTGGCGGACGCAGCCCCTCCACCACCATTGCTAGTGCGCCTCCAGAGGACCCTTGCCCAAAGGGTCACGCCGTAGACCAGAACCCGCCTTCTCTCAGTGTGGCTGACCTGATGAAATCCAAATTTCTCACTCATTTCTTCAGACTCTGCATACACAGTTTGACTCTACCTAATTATTCACCTTTAATAACTTTGCCCTCCAGTCACACCCTGCAAAGGCGGAGTCAGCGGCTGTTAGCTACACCACTCCACTTCCCCTCTTCAATCCACTGGGACCCTTCTTGCCATTTCTTCCCCCAGTCTATTCCCTCTATAGGACTTATCAATCACCATGCATTCTGCATTCATTCTGTTAAATTTAGCAAATTGAGAAGTGACTGTCGGGTCTCATGCCTGGTGATAGAGACACAAAGATAAATGGCCTTGTTTCTCAGACTCATTAGCAGATTCCTCTTTTCAAATACTTATACTCCAAGGGTTTCAACTCATGAACGTTTTCTTGTCTTGTGGTTTACTTTCTGTCTGAGGACGTCCAGTGACTTTAGCTCCACATGGCTAGCAGCTACAGAAATCTAAATTGCTAGCCACTCTCTTCTTCCTGTACCTGACATTGTACTCCAATTGAACCTGAACCTCACTATCTGAAATGTCCCACAATTCAGGTCAAATTGACTCAATTTACTCAAAACTGAACTCACCTTTTCTAATCTTAGTATTTAACACTTAAGTTTCTCTCTAATCCTAAAGAGCAGTGGTTGTCTTTGAGAGATGAGAAATGATTTATGAGGCGAAGAGATCTTTGTGAAGAGATAGAAATATTCTTTGTCTTGATTTGGATAGCAGCATCCATCTGTCCAAATTCATCAAACTAAATAGTTCATGCCCAACATGTCTTTTCTAAGAATCCCCCCTCCATCCACCACATGGGCACAGCCTGAGCAGTCATGAAGACAGAGGACATGAAGGAGCACTAATAGAGCTAGGCACAGCCTTGGGAACCAGGATGACACCTGACCCAACCTCTACTGATGAAGACCCTTGCCCAGGAATGTGGAATTGAGAGAGACATCAGTCATTGTTTAGGTGCCCAAGTATAGAGAGGTATAAAATTGGGAACGGATGATTATTAACTTTTTCACCAACAGAAAACAGATGCAAAAGAAACAACACAGAAAGAGAAACAGAGGAAAAGGATAGAAGTCTTAATAATACTCGTGTCCTCATTTAAGTTCATTTCTGATGAACAGTTACAATCTTGCTATGAGACAGTCTCTCCTCATAAACTTATAATAGATTCCCTCCTATGCCTAACCTAATTCAATGTGTGTTTCTTTTACTTGCAAACAAAAAATCCTAGTAGATAGGGATTCTGGATTGGGAATGGAAACCATTTTATCTTACTTTCTCTCTGTATCTCCCTTATCCCCCACATCAAGTTGGCTCCCAAATTATGCCCCTGGAACCCATCCCTTCATCTTTGCTGCCCGTGCTTCACTTCCAGCTCCGTTTGTCATACATACATGCACTTTCTATGCTTCCCATATTTATGTGCCTGGAATAGTTGTTCATTGTTGCACTTGACACATGGCATTTTCTCTCCCACAATGTGGTAGGTAGAATAATGCCCTCCCCAAAGATGTCTACATTCTCATCCTCAGAATCTGTAAATACATTACACGACATGAAAATTGAGATTTTGCAGATATAATTACATTAAGGGTTTTGGAGTGGGAGATTATGCTGGATTATCTGGATTAACCTGAAGAACAGAAATCCTTTTCCGACTGTGTCAGAGCAACACATATAGAAAAGTGGTCACAGGAGTGCAATTCTGCTGGCTTTGAAGCCAAGAAATGCAGGACGTCTCTAGAAGCTGGAAGAGGCAAGGAAACAGATGCTCCAAAAGTACCCATGGAGACTTTGATTTTAACCTGTGAGCTGTACAGAACTATAAGGTAATACATTTGTGTCGTTTTAAAAAAAATGGCGTTTGTGGCCCTCCCTGGTGGCGCAGCGGGTTAAAGCACAGCACTGAGGAGCTAAAGCCACTTCTGTATGAGTTCGGTTCCCGCCTGCCCCGGAGGTGACCACATGGCGCAGCAGACCTCTCCTGACCCACCTGCTGCTCCCCTCAGCAGTGTACTTCGTCGCTCTGCCTGTTCTGCTCCCCACTCTATCTCTGGTGAAGCCTCTCGCCGCCCCTGAGCCTCTGGCCTGTACCCCAGTTCTGTATGTACAAATAAATAAATCTTTAAAAAAAAATGGCATTTGTGGTAATTCCTTACAGTGGCCCTAGAAAACAAATACAGCTAATGATAAGCTCTTAGAGGCAAGATCTATCTTTGTAATTCTCAATGCCTAACAAAGGCTAATTTAAGGAAACCAAAGTCCACCAGGAAAAAAGATAAAGAAATTATTACAACACAATATAATAAGTGTTCCAACGGTGCTATGGACTCAAATTTCAAGTGCAGAAGCCTTAACCAAGCCTCTCCCCACTACCCACAGTGTAACTATTTGGAATAAGAAAGTAAAAGGTTAAATGAGGTTATGGGGTGGAAGACTGACCCATTAGGATTTGTGTTCTTATTAAAGGCCACAAGAAAGAGCTCAGTCTCTCTCCTGCCTTCCCTCTGTCTTCTCCACCACCTCCCCACCACCACCCCATCTCTCCCAGGACAAGTGAGAAAGTAGCTGTCTATAAGCCAGAAGACAGTCCCCATCTGCAACTGAATCAGCCAACATCTTGATCTTGGACTTCCCAGCCTACAGAATTTTGAGAAAATTAATTTCTATTGTTTAAGCCACCCCATCTATGGTACTATGCCATGACAGCCCAAGTAACTAAGACAAGGTATGTTTAAAGGCTCATGGTACAGATATCAGGAAGTAACAATTGTAGCTGGAAAGGGTCATAGGAAGTCAGAGAAGAGGTACTATCCAGATGAGCTTGATGAGTAGTCTTGCATAGCACTCTGCTGTGAGGAACACAAAGGACTCAAAGCATTAGCCCTTGCTTGAGTTTTTTATATTCTAATTCAGGAGACAATGCTACCATATATTAGTCATAGCTGTATAACCATTATATAAATATGAAGTTAATGTCATCTATTCTTCAGAATTAGTTCCTATCAGTCCTAGTTCCTATTAGCTTATTCAAGAGTGACTTGAATGATTTTAGCTAACTGCTTTCCTTCTTTATTTCCCATTTCCAGGACCTGCAATAACAAGAACCCAAGAGAAATCTAACACATACGCTAACAGACGCATTCAACACCATTGTCTCACAATTAATCTGGATAAAGCAAATAGCACGTAAAACCTGGAAGAGGGGAAGCAAACAGTTAATTTTGACAAGCAATAATATTGAGGGTAAGCATAAAGCTGAAAAAGGGAGCCCAGTCAGCCACCCCAGATCCTGACTGTAGTGCATGATCCCCTTGGCCCTGTGTCAGCCTAGGGGCTGACTCCTGCCTCTCCCATGCTGGCTTCCAGTCAGTTTCCTAACAAAGCCAAAGACTTGTAAAATTTGGTCTTTTTTAGATCACTATCTCAGAAGTCAGCACTTTGATAAAAACATTATAACTTAAATCTAAATGAGCATTGTCCTTCCAGGCCATTTTGAAAAGTGAAAAATCTACTGCAATGATGCTGCAACTACACACAATATCAGTGAAACTCCATCTTTGAAATTGATAAGCATTACCTAAATAATCATGCTGAATATTCCATATTACACATCATGTTCAGTGAACAGAATATCCCCTAATTTGACCTCCTCCCTCAGTCATAGGACTTGCAAACAAATAACTTTTGGCTAATTCTCAAAGCTAAATTTGTATAATGTATAAGCACACACATATAATACCATATTAATACATATAGCTTTATTTATTAATATACACATATGGTTTTATGTATGTAATATACTATAGATTGAAGACATAAAAGTTAGAAAATTTTTTATTTTTGTCAATGTCTCTGGAAAAGTATTTAACCTTTAGAAGGACTCAAAAATTAAAAATCATGCCCTCCCTGGTGGCGCAGCGGGTTAAGGCACTGCACTGAGAAGCTAAAGCCACTTCCGCATGAGTTTGATTCCCGCCTGCCCTGGAAGTGACCACATGGTGTGGCAGATCTCTCCTGGCCCGCCCGCTGCTCCCCTCAGCAGTGTACTTCGTATATCTGCCTGTTCTGCTCCCCGCTCTGTCTCTGGTGAAGCCTCTCGCTGCCCCTGAGCCTCTGGCCTGTACCCCAGTTGTGTATGTACAAATAAATCTTTAAAAAAAAAATTTTAAATCAGTCATATTACTGCAAAGTCACATATTTTCCACAGTGCCTTACTCAGTGCTTAATTGGTATTTATGAAGCATAACTGAACTGAAACTTTAAGCACTTTTCATATTGACCACTTGAGTATCACTGGGTTAATATTACTATTTTGGATACAATTTAGGACCAATTCAGGTCCTTCAGCTTTTTTCCAAAGGCTGCCTCTTGAATGTGTTCAATCATACTGCAAATCATTTTGTCTACAGACATCTTTTCAGTTCTGTTAAACCCAATGAACATCCAATACAGATTTACAGATTTTCTTTCTGGTTGACACATGTCTCCTGGGGCCTCTTTCCTTCAGCTT
This sequence comes from Condylura cristata, assembly GCF_000260355.1. NCBI lineage: Eukaryota > Metazoa > Chordata > Mammalia > Eulipotyphla > Talpidae > Condylura > Condylura cristata. The sequence continues at coordinate 16,939,420 of NW_004567125.1, read as the reverse complement.
AAAGGGGTGGTAAAAACACTCATTTTATTGCCCATATTTTTCATCAGCTGTCATCGGAAAGCAAAATAACTCTGGAAGAAGCCACTACAGTCTGCTACCCCTATCACTTCCGTCAGTTTGAGATTGGACAGATGGAAACTCACCAGTAACCTTAGGGAAGCATCGCTAAACCTACTCCCATGCAGGGCAGAAAATACCAAAAGGCAGCTGAAGGTGTTAAGACAGAGAACTGGGATATGTCCACATCACTAACCTAAGTCTGATTTAGCTGCCAGTTTGTGCTTCCTTTTATCAAGGAGATCTAGCTGTATTCTCCTATGAGTATAGTCCATATATACTGACGTAGAACTGAAAACACATAGGATTCCTTTTAAAACGAAGTATCCCTGGTGCTTTCAACACATCTCACTTAGGGAATTCTGAATCTCCCTCCTTCTGTCATAATAATAATATATAACAATAATAATATAACATATTTTATAATTGTATGAGGAAAACTACAAGTGGCCTTTTAAAATTGTTTATGAAGATTTTTTAATGACAAAGAAATGCTATAAATAGAATATTAAGTGGGGGGAAAAAAGCAGGGTACAAAATTTAACATTTAGTACCATCATGTATACAAAAAAACTATGGATGGGGGGAAATGGAAAGAAATGTACCCCAAAATTAGATTTTTTCTCTGTAAGAAACAGGAAAAAAATGTATTGTTCTTTTCCTTTTATTCCTCAAACTTTATGAAATGAGTGTGTATGGCTTTTACAATATAAATGTTGAATAAATGCCATTTAAGGCCCTCCCTGGTGGTGCAGTGGCTTAAAGTGCAGCACTGTGAAACTAGCCACAGCCACTTCAGTATCAGTTGGATCCCTGGACGGGGAGGTGACCTACACGGTGCAGCAGACCTCTCTTGTCTTGCCCTCTGCTTCCCTCAGCAGTGTATTATGTAGATCTTCCTGTTCTGCTCCCCACTCTGTCTCTGGTGAATCTTCCCACAGCCCCTGCTCCTCTGGCCTATATCCCAGTTCCGTATGCATAAATAAATAATTTTTAAAATAAATAAATGCCATTTAATGAACCATAATTAGTTTACATGCACACAAATTTAGCAAGAGAAAGTGTGTGTTACAGATCATAAAATTAAAAAAACAGCCTATCCTACTTGCCTTTGCTGATACTAGTAGCTAATAACTAGCTAATGATAACAAAATGGAAAACATCTCTTTCTGAGTCAAACTATAAAGTCATAAGCTCCGATCACCTAGACTATCATTAAGCGATGATCGGCACATGGACTGTCATTAGCCAAGAATTCATTCAGTACACCAAACTGTCAACTATCCACAATGGTAGGAGAGGAGGCATAGAGTTAGATTTTGTCTGCATGAAGCATATGCCATAATCAATGGCATCCTTTAGCCAAGCACAAAAGATTACATCTTGTAATATGAATTTCTAGAGAAAGAAGAACTAATCTATGATAACAAAAAAACAGTTTGGAGCCAACTGTGGGCACAGAGCAACAATACCTTGATATGGTGTGATGGTACCTTGTGTATATGTTTGTCTAAACTCATTGACCTGCACACTTAAAATGGCACATTCTGCTTTATGTAGTTATACTGCAAAAATAAATAAATAAATAAAACAATGTGCAGCGTTTATGATACACTCCCATATGACACATAATGGTAATACAAAGTATGATAGCCTCAGAGACAACCTTAGAATAGGCAGCCATAATCATGCGATGTTTTGAGAGTCCCAAATAAAAATATTTTGTATTTATTCCTCAATGTAGGAGTCATTCTTATGGAATGTGTGAGTATTATTTGATGGCAGCACTTTCTCAGAAAAGATTACATTCCAGCAATGACAGCAGGGAAAGGTGGTGCTGGCAATGGATCAAGAGGGGAAAAATGGATAGGGGATCGTGGACACATCAGTGCAAGAGTATCCTAAGACAACTTGGTCTGTTTCACATGGTCCCCTCTCTTTTATTTATTCAGGAAAGATGTAAATCTCAAAAAAGTTCACCCCTTAGCATGCAAGGAGCCCTAATAGACCACCACCCAGTTTGTTCCCTCTCTCCTTTGGCCATGATAGTTGTGCTGCAGTCCACACCTTTTCTACACCACTTTACAGCCACCAACTGTTTTCCAGTCACTTCCTTAGATCAACTCAACTAACTCTGAAGTAAGAAGTAACAGATAATATTAGCATTCCCCTTTCAGAGTTAAGAAAACTGAGAAATTGGAGTGATTAGGTGATGTGGCCAAAGTTAGAGCTAAGAATTGCCAGAGATGGTCCTTCATGTGCTTTGGGATGCCATCCTTGGCTTATCCCCATGTGAAAATCTTGAAATTGGTAATATACACTACAGTTGTCAGCTGAACACTGAGACTGAAACATTCATGGTAAATTACTGCTTGTGAACAAGAGCTGGTGTTATCTTTACAGAAATTATTTCAATTGTCGTGATCTAGTCAGCAATTTGGGATTCAAGTATCTAATTGGCCATATGATACACCTTTCTGGACCTTAATTCCATCTCTGATATAGGTATACTAATACCTATTCTTTTTAATTCATACAACTGTCTTGAAATCAAATAGTAATAAAGACTAAAATATTCTGTAAACTTCACAGTAACAAGTGATGGTTAGTGGTGTCATTTATAATTATTCAAATTACATAGGACTTGTAAATGTATTTTATTAATTACCAAAACACTCTACTGTAATTTTTAAATTATGTGATAAAGATCTATGTGAGAAAAATATCTGCAAGTATCTTACTATTCATTTATCTAAAAATTTTAGGATTCCTTCATCTGGTAATTTAGAATTATGGAAGGGTTCACTCTTAGGAAGAGCCAGAAATAACCAGAGTGTATTTGAAAGTAACAGTTCAGGGCCTCCCTGGTGTTGCAAGGGATTGAGTCACGGTGCTTCGCGGTGCTATCAAACTATTGCCAGCCACTGCAACATGGGTTCGATCCCCAACAAAGAAGCTAACTCACATGGCTCTGCACCTGCTGTTCCCCTGAGCAGTGTATTTCAATAGATCCTCCCATTCTGCTCCCCACTCCATCTCTAGTGAATCTTCTCACATACACCTGTGCACCTTTGACCTACACCCCAGTTCTTGTATGCATAAATAAATAAAATAATTCTTCTTTTATAAAAAAGAAAGTGACCGTTCACTAGGAATAAATATGACATAGTAATGGAAAGCAAGATGGGCTTTCACAAAAAACACAAGAACATCCAGAAAGCAGTAAGCTAAGAGGAGGCAAAAATGGACTAAGATTGACAGAGACATTACAAGTAGGCTGAATTCCTTAACAGCTTACATTGTTTCACATGTACAGTTGAAAAGAGCTTAAAATATGATCAAAGTAGCCAGTGACAAAAGTATAATTTCCAGAGTCTCTGGCAAACTTGTGCAAAAAAAAACAGTATCTCTGGATCCCAAGATTCAAAAGAGAGCCACTCCCTACAAAGGCCTCTTCTTTACATTTTGTAAATCTTAGACTTGCAGATCTAAAAAAAGAATCTTTCATCAAGCCTGCCAAAGAGCAACTCTATGAGAAGTCAATATCCCAAGCTTTACAACTGAACCTGGAAAAAAAGCACAAAACTGTAGACCTTTGATTTTACCACACCACTATTCCATATTCCAGCCACTCTGACAAAATGATGCTTCACTACATGACCTTCAAAATCTCCTTCTAGAATAATTTGAGGAAAATATTTTCTTTCCTGGTTTCCTCCCACCCCCACACAAATGATTTCAGGAGCATAAATGTCAACAGATCTCTGCTGAGAGAGTAGGAAGACCAAATTCTCATAAAAGGTAACAGGCAGGTTTGACCCCACCTACTGGTAACATGACTTCCTAGCATCTATCTGGTGAAAATTACCAGAAAACATGTTACTGCTGAAGAAATATGTTCTGAAAAGTAAAAATTCAGCTGGAAAGACTTCAGTCCAAGGCTATCATTACAATGCCTCTACTTATGTCACACTGTACTTACGTCATGCTACAGAACTGGAATTTGTCTGACATACACATTCAGAGACCCATTCAGACCACTAAGATCTGCAAAATGACAGCCCCACCAAGCAGGCCATGACAGCAATAGAAAAACAATTGTGGGCCCTCCCTGGTGGCGCAACACGTTAAATCACAGAATTATGTAGCTGTCGACAGCCACTGCAGCACAAATTTGATCTCCAGCCAGGGAGCTGACCCGCATAGCACAGCAGACCTCTCCTGTCTTGCCTGCTGCTCCCTTCAGCAGTGTGTTTCCATCAATCTACCTGTTCTGCTCCCCCCGCTGCCTCTGGTGAATCCTCTCAACCCCTGCTGGTCATCTACTTCTGGTCTGTACCAATTCTTATATGCACAAATAAATAAATCTTTAAAAACAAGAAAAAAAATTGTTAGAAAATGCAAATTAAAGGCGCTCCCTGATGGTGCAAAAGGTTAAAGGGAAGCACTATGAAGCTGTCCGCAGCCACTGCAGCACAAACTGATCCCTGGCCAGCGTGGTAAATCACATGGCACAGCAGTCCTTTCCTGTCCTTCCCACTACTCCCCTCAGCAGTGTACTTCCGCCTATCTGCCTGTTTTACTCCCCACACTCTGTCTCTGGTGAAACCTCTCACCCCCCACACTTCTGGCCTGTACTGCAGTTCTTGTGAGCATAAATAAACAAATCTTTAAAAAAAGAAAATGCAAATCATACCACCTCACACCCATAAAATGACTATTATCCAAAAGTTGGGAAATAACAATAATGATAAGATGTTGGTGGGAGTACAAGTTGGAACAACCATTCTGAAAAACAGAGTATCCTCAAAAAATTAAAAAGTAGAAATCTTGTATCATCCAGTTGTCCCACTATTAGGTATTTATCTGAAGAACACAAAACACTAATTCAAAGAGATTATTCATTACAGCACTAGTCACAATAGCCAAGATTTGGAAATGATCTAAGTGTCATTGACAAATGGTTGCACAAGAAGATGGAATAGTACTCAGTTATGAAACAAAGTCCCACCATTTGCAACAATACCGATGGATCTAGAAGATATTGTATTTAGTGAAATAAGTCAGACAGAAAAAGATAAGAACTAGATGAGTTTACTTATATGTGGAAAATACAAAACAAAACTAATGAACAAACAAAACATACTCTTAGATTGTGAGAATAAAGTAGTGGTTTCCAGAAAAGTGGAGAATAAGGGTAAACTTGATAAACTACATATAGTACAGGATGGAAGCTTGACTTTTGGTGTTGAATATAAATTAGTACATTCAGATGGAAATTTAAATGCTATATTCCTGAAACCTGGACATTATAAAGTCATGTTAATTCAATCAAAAAATTTTAAAGAAAACAACTATATTTTCTGTAAATTACTACGCTTATATTCTGGTGAGCCATTTATCATCTATCCAAATAAAGGTCATTTTCTCTTTCTTTTTAAAAGCTGTTTTCAGCAGTGACTGTTTAGAGAAGGATCCCATGGGGTATTAGCACTCACTGTCCATCAGCTGATATGATTTCTCACACAATGTAGAGGGCAGGGCACTGCATTGGGATGGAAAGATGTCCCTTTGTCAAATCTTTCCTGCAGTTGCAACAAGCTAGCCCAATGTTTTTCTTTCCTATCCAAACAGAACAAGTAAATCAGAGAAAATATCTTTTTAGGGCAATCAAGTTAAGAATTGACAACCAGTTATATCTATTCTTGCAATGTTAGCCGAGGGCTCCTTTATTGTCTTCTTCCCTCTGTTCCAGGAGCTAGACCCATTTCAGAAGCATCAACTGGGATACATTACCAACTTCAGGCAGACCCCCCCAGTAAAAAAACAAAAAGCCATAATGGAAGTAGCCAGTAGAAACATTTTCTCACACTATTGTTAGTAATCTGTTCCTTACTTATGGGGTTTTTATTATTTTCATAAGGCTCTGCTGGTCATCTGTCCTGTCTCCACCCCCCCCCACACACACACATGCACTCCTAAAACCCCTCTACTATCCTCTTGCATCTTAATCTATTTTCAGTGAGTTATCTTTTACTCTGAACATTTTTTCTAGTTACTAATGGAAACCTGGTTCTCCCCAAGGACCCATTTTCTATAGACATTGCCTCCACTCTCATGCCTCCTAAATTCTTAGTCTGAAAAGTTAGGTAGGTATACTCTGCTCCTCATTGCTGTACTAAACCATTCTCTCCCCCTTTCCCTAAAATGCTCTCACCTGGAATGCATATTTTCAGACTATTATCACTCCAGCCTCTCTTTGTTTTAGAACTCTACCAACCAACCTTTTGGTCATTTTTTACTAAGTTCAAAAATTATCGTTCACAACGTACTTCCACTCTTTCTAGCAATATGTTTGTCCTAATTTTTAGCAATTTCAATCCTATCCCCATGACACTTTCAACACTGTCTTCTGTTCTTCCATCCTCTGCCTTCAAGGTGTTGTCCTCCATGTTATATCAGTCATTCTTCTCCATTCAAGCCCTAGTTTTGTCATTCCCAAAATCTAACAATGACTCTTACTCTAATTCAAACATCTACATTTAGACCTCCATCTATTCTCTTTCCAGGTCATTTTCTGTAGAGCTCACCTGCAATAATCCTTCACCTCCATAAGCATCTACACTCCACTAATTCTACCACCTGTTTACTGTCTCACAACGCTCACCCGTTTCAGTGTCATATCTACCACAACAAAGACTCTTCTGCATATAACTTTACCCTCACATTTCTCTCCCAATTCATCAGGATTATTTAGAAAACCTCAGTCCTGTGGAAGTCCAACTCTCTCCATTCTGTACCTATATCCATAAGCCTGAACATGGCTAAAGAAAAACACATACTGACAGGAATCACTCTAAGCCATTAACTGAACCTCAACAGACCTGGTAAGATGACTGCCTTCTGTCGTCTTTGTACTCCCTCGTTCTCTTACATGAAAATGTCATACTTCCACTTAGGCCTCCCTGGTGGTAGAGGGGTTAAGTCTTAGCACCATAAAGCTATTGGCAGCCACTGCAGCATGAGTGGAAGCTGACCCACATGACACAGCTGATCTTTCCTGTCCCACCCACTGTCCCCTTCAGTCCCCAATCTGCCTGTTTGTGTTCCCTACTCTGACTGGTGAATCCTCTCACCACACAGCATCTCTGGCCTGTACCCAAGTACTCGTATGCATAAAAAATTGAATCTTTAGAAAAAAGACATAAGTTCTACCATGTCACCCACTGCTCAAAGCTCTCCACTGGCTTCCCATCTTAATCAAACTAAAGACCTGTAAGTTTCTTTCCTACTGGTTTTTTACCCACAGCCTGCTTCCATTCACATCTTATCCCCAACTCTTTCCTTCTATCACTTTGTTACAGCCAAAGACTTCCTTGTTGTTCTTTGAACATGGAAGTTTTCCCACTTGTTCTTCCCTCTGCTTGAAACACTCTTCTTCAGATGATCATGCGACTTGCCCTCTCAGTTTCTTTTTGTTAGTGTTCAAATGTTACTTTCTCAAAAATTCACTACTAAAAATTTGCATTCCTTCACACATGCTTCCAATTTGTCTCCCTTCTTTTATTTTTCTCCCTAGATCTTATCATTTTCTAATATCCTACATAATTAACTTTTGAATTTATTATGTTTCTCACATATACATTTTTAAAAGATTTATTTATTTATGCATACAAGAGCTGGAGTGCAGGCCAGAGGTACGGGGAGGGTGAGAGGATTCACCAGAGACAGAGTGGGGAGCAAAACAGGCAGATTGACTGAAATACACAGCTGAGGGGAGCAATGAGCTAGACAGGAGAGGTCTGCTGTACCATATGGGTCACCCTCCTGGCTGGTGACCAAACTCATGCAGCAGTAGCTTCAGATTGCCTCAAGTGCTGAGAGAGTGGCACCCCTTGGGCCACTAGGGAGGCCCTCACACATACATTTGAAAGTAAACTCCATGAAGAGAATGATTTGCCTCTTTTCTTCACTATTATATATCCAATACCTAGTACAGTGGCTAGAGAATAGCACCAATTCAAAGATTTGCTAAATAAATGATTTGAACACCAAGGTGTTCTGTGAAAGTATAACAGTATTATTAACTACTTGATGCCAGCTATATTCCTAACCTCTACAAGATGAACTTCAACATTAAATGACTATTGAATTAAACTGCACTGTTAATATTATTCTAAGCAGCTAGCCCTTCTGAAATTACTGACCCACAAAATCTAAGAGGGACAATGAGATGATTGCTGTTTTAAACCACTCAGTTTAAGAGTCTTTTATCACACAGTAGAAGCCTATTGGGACATTTTTATTATATGGCTTTTGGACATTATGGATAATCTTCGTAAGTTAGCCATCCCATGCTAAGTCTTTTTTTTTAAAGATTTTTTATTTATTTATGCATACAAGAGCTGGGTGTGTAGGCCAGAGGTACAGGGGTGAGAGGATTCACCAGAAACAAGGTGGGGATCAGAATAGGCAGATCTACTGAAATACACTGCTGAGGGGAGCAGCAGGTGAGAGGAGAGGTCTGCTGCACCATTTAGGTCACCTCCCAGCTGGGATCAAATTCATGCTATAGTGGCTAGAGATAGCTTGATAATGCTGAGACTTTAACTCTTGCCCACTAGGAGGTCGCCCATGCTAATTCTTCTATCCAGTAATTTAATTACCGATAAAATGGTTTAAAGTACTGCAAATATTTATTAATTTTACTGTTTATATAATAAATAAAATAGATCCCAAAATGTATACCATTCAATCACAATGGAAGTTCATTTTCTTGCTAACAGAACAGTACAGTAAAGTAAACAGATAAGTGGAAAAGCTTTTCTCCATGGAGGAATTCTGCTCTCTTCAACATGCAACTTCTGAGGTCATCCTATAAGCTTTCTCTTTTCTAACCAACAACAAAAAAAAAAGGGTAAAGAGCATACAAGAAAATATGGCAAGTTTTTACCAGTCTGTTCAGAAATGACAAATTGCTTTCTACAACAGTCACACACAGCCACATTGATAGCAGAGGACATTTTTGTTGAATAGATAATCTCCAAATAAGAAGGAAAAAGAAGATGATAAATTCTTGGGACCCTCCCTGGTGGCACAGTGGGTTAAAGCACAGCACTATAAAGCTATTGCAGCTAGAGTTCAATCCCCCACCAGGGAGGTGACCCACATGGTGCAGCAGGCCTCTCCTGCTTCATCTGATGTTCCCCTCAGCAATCAGTCTGATATTCTGTTTCTACTTTGTCTCTGGTAAATATTCTCACCCCTAGCACCTCTAGCCTGTACCCCAGTTCTTGTGTGCATAAATAAATAAATCTCTAAAAAAAAGAAAACACAGAGGCAGGAAACTACAGATAGAGAAAAATACAGACATCTCTAGTTCTGCTAAAAATAATGACCATAGGTCCTCCCTGGTGGCACAGCGGGTTAGAGCACAGCACTAAGAAACTAAAGTCACTTCCGCATGAGTTCAATTCCCGCCTGCCCATGAGGTAACCACATGGCATGGCAGACCTCTCCTGACATGCCCACTGCTCCCCTCAGCAGTGTTTCTGCTCCCCACTCTGTCTCTGGTGAAGCCCCTCGCCGCCCCTGAGCTTCTGGCCTGTACCCCAGTTCTGTATGCACATATAAATAAATTTTTAAAAAAATAATAATAATGACCATATCTGGAAACAAATAGTAATTTATTCACAGAAATACATCATCCTTTAAGATATTTAAGAATGTCTTAAAACAAGGCAACTCATGAGTTTTAATTCTGTCCTTATTTCTGAGTAAACTTTGACCCTTACAAAATTTCCAATTTGTGTTTTATGTGAAGACAGTGAGAAAAATACAGACATCTGGAAGACTGGTTCCAGTGTGGGGGATGATGATGAACTCCTACAAGTGTTGACAGATCCCTTGGGAAACTCCAAGAAGATACCCATAAGTGAACTCATTCAATGAGTTCAATGGCTATTTATTGACTTACTTTGTTTCTCTAGCAAAATGTATGACCTTAAATGTTGATAACAGGAAATAAAAGATGGCAAAAAAAAAAGACAACATATTTTACGAATCTTTTCATGATTTTTTACAAAGAGACCATCAACTTTCCTTAGTTGCTCATCTCAATATCACCAAGAAAAATATTTTGGCATACATTTACTAGTAGGAAAACCGTAATTCTGATCATTGCTATTCAGGCAGGCACTGTTCCACCTATAAGGGGGTCCCTAGCTACCACCCTACTAATGAAGTGATTAACTCTGGGAAAGCTGGGTATGGTTGACAAAATAAGAAAAATGGTATTATTCTTAGAAGTGGGACTGAAATGTTTTTCTTACTATATAAATATTCAGTCTTAGTTCTCAAGTAAAAACATTTCAGAATGTTTTCAATTTGGAGGGGAAAATATTCATGAAGGAAGGTTGAGAGCTAGCCACAAGGAGAAAAATTACTCACCAAAAACTCCTAATAGGCACAGTCCCAGATATGTCTCTGATGCCTAGACCAATACTAAGTCAGGTAAGGACCTTGATGCTATACTATAAAATTTCCTGTGTCTTCTAAATCTAAGAATTCTAGAGAACTAACCTACTTATCCAGCAAGGTAGCAGACAACATAGTTTCTATTTTCATATCATTTTCCACATTACTCTGCTTCAATGTAGATCTATTTTTGCAACCAAAAAACCCTCACTGTGTTATGAGACTATTCTGGGTACACAACTTCTCCATCTCCTTTCCCTAATAGAACATGCATTACCCTGTCCATTTACCTCAGAAAGAGTTAATGACTCTAATAAAGGAGAAATTCAATCCAAGTCAGCTATATTTAAGTGGATGACTTACATAGCAAAATCCTTACAACCTTATTTTAATGAGTTCACTTATGGGTATCTTCTTGGAGTTTCCTAAGGGATCTGTCAACACTTGTAGGAGTTCATCATCATCCCCCACACTGGAACCAGAGGGATGTCTTCACATAAAACACAAGTTAGAAATTTTGTAAGGGTCAAAGTTTACTCAGAAATAAAGACAGAATTAAAACTCATGAGTTGCCTTGTTTTAAGACATTCTTAAACCCATCAAGTGGGGGAATTGTTATTTGTCTTATTTTTCTAGGAAAAAATAAGGAAGATTTTAAAATGAAATTTCAGAGTGAAAAAAATTAATGTTCCATGAGTAGCATAGTTCAGTAAATATTCTTTTTTTTAAAGATTTATTTATTTATGCATACAGAACTGAGGGATAGGTCAGGGGTGCAAGGTGGGGGCTTGGGGAGACGGGGTGAGAGGATTCACCAGAGACAGAGTGGGAAGTAGAACAGGCTAACTAAAGAAGTACACTGCTGAGGGGAGCAGTGGGCGGGTCAGGAGAGGTCTGCCACGCCATGTGGGTCACCCCCCGGCCAGGGATGGAGCTGGTGTTGCAGTGGCTGTGGATAGCTTCATAGTGCACCACGAGGGAGGGCCCAATAAATATTACATTTTAAAAAGTTCTTTACATGGGTCCTCCCTTGGTGGCACAGCGGCTTGGATTGCTGCAATGCAAAGCTAGGCCAAGCCATGCCGCTTCAGTGTGAGTTCAATCCCCAGCCCAGAGGTGCTCCACATGGCAAGCAGACTTCTCTCTGGCCCGCTGCTCCCATCAGTAGTGTTCTTTTGTGGATCTGCCTGTTCTGCCCCCCACTCTGTTTCTAGTGAATCTTCTTCCCACCGCACTGCACCTCTGGCCAGTACCACACTTCTGTATGCATAATAAGTAAAAATTTAAATTAAAAAAAAAAGAAAGAAAAGTTCTTCACATATTTCCATATCCACACTGTCACCGACAAGTGTTTAATAGACCCTTCTTGTCCCTGGCATTCAAAGATAGCTGGAAGGAACCCTCCCTGATAGCCCAAAGGGTTAAAGCACAGCACTAAGAAGCTAGCAGCAGCCACATCAGCATGATTTGGATCCCTGCCAGGGAGGTGACCCACATGGTGCAGCAGACTTCTCCTGTTTGGCCCTTTGTTCCCCTCGACAGTATATTTGTCAATCTGTCTGTTCTGCTTCCCACTCTGTCTCTGGTAAATCTTCTCCCCTACACCCCACCCCATGCACCTCTGGCCTATACCCCAGACAATCCAACAAACAATTCCACTCCTAGTTGTGTACTCAGAAAAATTGAAAATAGATAGTCCAAAAATCCTAGTACATAAACTTTATTGCAGCATTGTTCAAATGCCAAAGTTAGAAATAATCTAAATTTCCATCAGGGCCTCCTTAGTGGCACAATGGGTTAAGTCACAGCTATATGAAGCTGCCTGCAGCCACTGTAGCCAGAGTTCTATGCCAGCCAGCCAGGGAGCTAACACACAAGGCCAAGCAGACCTCTCCTGTGTTGCCTGCTGCTCCCCTCAGCAGCATACTTCCTCAGTTAGTCTGCCTTTTTTGTTCCCCACTCTGTCTCTGGTGAATCCACTCACACCTACGCCTCTGGCCTGTACCCCAGTCTTTGTATGCATAAATAAATAACTCTTTTAAAAAATAAATACATAAATAAATTTCCATCAAGTAATGGATGGATAAACAAAGTGTGGGGTGGCCATTCATTCAGAAACAAAACCCAGAGTGGAGTTTACCAGGCACTTGACAGAGAGAGGAATGGGGAGTTGCTTAGTAGGTATGTCTTGGAAGGAGATAGAGGTGATGGTGACACAACACTCTGAATGTTCTAAATGAATTTCATACTTTAAAAATGGTTAATTCTACAACGACAAATACCACAAGATTTCACTCATCTTTGTTTCATAGGGAAACAAAGCAAAGAAACAGACAAAACCAAACCCAAAGAAACCCTTGAGATCTGACTGCAGAACTGAGGCTACCAGAAGGGCAAAGTGGGGGTGTGAAAGGGAAGGGGAAGGGGTCTGATGGGCTGTGGTGAAGGATTGCTGATGTTTTAATGATGGGCCTGGTATGATACCATCTATTTTAAGAGGTGCAAATCTCAACTCTTAATACAAATAAAGCATTGTAAACCAATTACCCAAATAAAACAATTTAATTAAAAATAAATAAGTAAAAAATAAATAAATAAGTAAAATAAAATGCAATTACCATAAAAAATAAAAAGGTATCTCTTTGTTATATAAATTTTACCTCGCTGTTTAAATATGTACAGAAAAATTCAACACACCCTCCATCACCCCCCAACACTTGCCCACGGCTCAGCAATCTTGATACAAATTAAGGTGTGGTTCAGTTGTTCTTAGGTTATTGGAAGCTTGCCTTAGTCTTGAGAGCCTGAACATGGGAGAGAAACATTCCTTGGGGCCCTCAGGCTTCTTGAGAGGTCAATATTCTCTTCTTTCTTCTTCAGGGAGCTGATAGTAGGTGCAGCCTGTGCTTTTCTTCCACATACTTCAGCCTGTTTCAAGAGTTCCTACCAGCTATAGACTCGTCTCAAAGCCCAGAAGCTCTGGCATTGCTCCAGGCTCTGTTCTCTGGACTGTGCTCCCTGGGCTCAGAGCCACTGATTTCTGCATTCATAACAGTGTTTCTGAACCATCCCACTCCAGTATCTTTTCCACTGATAGTCGCCTTAGAAGTTTGGAGTTACTTTAACATTTCCTTTTATTGTGCCACATCCAGTGTCCCTGCCTATTAACATTTATGCAGCAAGTACTTAAATGCTGAACACTTGCATTCACAATTCACTTTGGGGGAGCCCATTAGCAGCCTCACTCATCTCTTTCTACTAAGACCCCACAAGTAAAGAATAGGAGAAGCGTGTCTGGCATGTCATAGGCGCTTAATAAACTAAAAGTCTTCCAGAGAGTAATCATTTTCTGTCTGGAAATTTCTAAGATTGCAGTCTATGCACACACTAATCTTATGCAAATCACTTATCAAAGCATATGCTAAGCTCACTCACTGTGTCTCCTCTTTTGCATGCAGTGGGATTTCAAACACACTTGGAAGATTTTCATGGAGACCACTGCTGAGGGTGGGCAGCATTACATGGATTCTCCTGTTCTGCTTAATAAGGCAGGGAAATGCCGTATCTATTTTACTAATTCATTTTGCCACCATTTCACGAGGACCTTCAGAAGGCCGTACCCAGTATTGGAGATAAAAAGAAGAAACAAAGCAAGCAACTGAAAGAACTCAAATATATTTTCCACTTTTTAAAAAAGATTTATTTATTTATGCATACAAGAAGTGGGGTACAAGCCAGAGGTGCAGACAGTGAGAAGATTCACCAGAGACAGAGTGGGAAGCAGAACAGGCAGATGTACTGAAATACACTGCTCAGGGGAGAAGGTGAGAAAAGAGAGGTCTGCCATGCCATCCCTGGCTGGGGATCAAACTCATGCTGCAGTGGCTGTGGATAGCTTCATAGTGCTGTGCTTTAACTCCTTGCACCACCAGGGAGGACCCCATTTTATCCACTTTTTAAAAAAGATCTAACTCTAAGTTGCCTGGCTGGCTGGCTAGCTCAGTTGGTAGTGCATGAGAGGTCTCTTTCTAAACATGGAAGGAGAATAACAAAATGGCCTCAACAGGTCAGCAGGCTTGAACCTCAACACTCAGTTTCCACTCAAACTCCATTTTCTAAATACCTTACTGATTGTCCCTATTCAACCATAATCACTCACAGGTGTACAGCTTCATTGTGCATGTATGACATTTCATCATGCATTGTGTGTGTGTTCTGAGAGTTTCATATATTTCTGTACATTTCATACACATATTTAGGAATACTCATACACAAACACACATATCTTCATATCTTCCTTTCTACTATATTCCTAGCTTTTGAGAGAGAAGTGGCTATGTTGTATAAAAGAGATGATCTCTTTTATAGTTCAGTTATCTCTGTCTCCATACACAACTCCACCTTCAAATATGGACTCTGTACTTACTAGGGTCTCAAAAAAGATTGGTGAACCCACCAGAAAGTAAAATATTTACTCGGGTCACCGGGATATCATAGTTTCCTCTTCCTTGAAAAGTAGCAGGTTTTCAAAACTCAACATTCAAACTCAACATTCACAAATTCGTTCAGGGATTTTTGACTTTTTTTAGCCACCATTATCTCATTCCATTATCACAACATAGCAGGTACAGTGATTTTCCCATTTTAGTGATGAAAAAAGCTAAGAGCCAGAAAGGAAAACAGCTTATCTAGTCAGCAAGTCCTCCAGACCCACTCAACCTCTTCCCCTGATCCTTATTCCCAGGAGGCTGATCCCTGTGGCTGCATCAACAGCCCCCTTTTGCTCTGGCTTACAATTACATGTGGCCAGTGAAAAAAAAATCTAATAAGGTAGAGAGAGTGGAAAAAGTATGAGGTTGGGTATATTTTCCTCTAGTTGCCTTTGTGTTGTCAACAGTAAGTCAACTTAGGTTCTTAAATGACAGTCACAGCTCCTCTCAGGCGATCATCTCCAAACACCTACTCCCTACTACAACCCAACTTCTGTAACCATTTCCTTCCTTGGCTTCTTCAATCTAATATGGGCTCTCCCATCTTGCTTTCCTGGGGGACTTGTACCATCCACCATTGTTTCCCTGGACCCAATTCAAACCTTTGTAGATAGCTTTTCTATGAAGCACTGTTCAATTACCCAAAGCAAATGTGCCAACTGTCTCACTGAGATCCTAAGTGATAAGAATTAATTATCTAACTCTTGCTCAATCTTTTGGGCTCCCATTGTAAACACTTGCCCCCTTGCTCCTTAAGATTCCAAGTTGGAAGCATGTCATCACATCCTATTGGCAAACCCTGCCACCTGTTCTGTGAATCAAGCCTGGATGTCCTGATAATAAGATTGAAGCACAAAGTCTGTACCTGCAGAAAGCTATAGTTTGCTCTTGGTAAACAAATTGGCCCCAGCTGCTGGGACATTCGTGGAAGCAAGACAATGACTCATCAGAGGCACAGTCACTTGACCCCCTGTGACTCAGACACATTTGTTGTCAACAGGGAGCAATGCTGAATAAAAGCAGAAAGAACCAATGCTCTGCCTCAACCAGGTTCCTGGCAATCAACAAGATAAAAATCACTGGGAATATGAGTCTATTTTGACCTTTCCTCAAATACTCTTCCCTATCAGTCTTCAGCATCCTTATTATCCCTCCTCTTTCCACCCACCTACAAAAAAAGAAAAAGAAAAAAAAGTCTTGATGAAAATGAATCAGACAGAGGGGCACAAGGGCTGTGCTTCTGAGATAACAAGCCCACGGCCACCAGGCAACATTGAGCTCTGCTTAATCATTTGTTCTGTGTGGTATCCATGACTGCAAAGGTCTTTTTCTCTTGTCTTGCAATTTTAGTGCTAGCAAAAATCTCAATCCAAGAAGAAAACACTGTCAATGGAATGTCTTCTAATGCAGCCTCCTTTCCCCATTTCTTCTCTTCCTTGAAGCTCCCTTCTTCGGGTGTTACAAGTTTTTAGACCTATACCATTGACCTAGACCTATACCTATACCATTGACCTGGCCTTGTAAAATGTTGTATAATAGCTAGATATCGTGTTGAGCAACATCAAGTTTTATGAAACAATGTTGAATAATTACAAGATGTCAAGCATTGTACGAACACCTTTGCATAGGTTATTACATTCAATTGTGTCACTAGCTATCTGAGATTGTGTGTGTGTGCACATGCACACACGCACTTGTACATGTTTTACAAATTAAGACAGGTTCAGAGAACTTACGTGATTTAGCTAAAGTCGCAGCAAGAGCAAAGGAATTTGAGTCTAGACCTACTTGTCACTCAAGTGCATACTCCTAACCAGCTTCCTATTTCTATGTACAATATATATGTATAGTTAGTCATTTAATTTTCAGAAGTTAGAGTTTTTCACCTCCATTAAAAAAAAATTCTCGGGCCCTCCCTGGTGGTGCTGCGGGGTAAAGCACAGTACTAAGAAGCTTAAGCCACTTCCGCGTGAGTTCAATCCCCGCCTGCCCTGGAGGTGACCACATGGCACGGCAGACCTCTCCTGACCTGCCTGCTGCTCCCCTCAGCAGTGTACTTCGTTGATCTGCCTATTCTGCTCCTCGCTGTCTCTGGTGAGTCCTATTACTGCCCCTGCACCTCTGGCCTGTACCCCAGTTCTGTAATGCATAAATAATTTTTTTTAAAAAAAAGAGAGTAATACTTAAAAAAACATATTCTCAAGAGAAATCAAGACATTCCTTCTCTCCTTTTTTAAATCTGAGTTTAGCAGTTACTGACTGAACACCTACTGTGCTATACAGGTTACTGGGGCACAAAAGAGGAAAAGATACTGCTTCCAAGAGTTCACAATCTAAGTGGAGGGGTTGCTTCAGAATTTCTTTTAAACCTTTGTTTCCCTTTGGCCCTGGTATCACGCAAAAATGGATTTTTGTCTTTGTTTGCATCAGCCTTATAATTGAAGGATTGTGCTGCTTTTTCCATAATTGCAACCAAGATACCAACATAAATATGATATCATGAAGGAAAACAAAGGAATGGAAGAAGGAAGGGAGGGAGAGAGGAAGGATAAGCAGGAGAGAGGGAGAGAAGAACGAGGAGGGAGGTAATAATCACTACATTGGTCTGACTAGTACCTAACAGAACAAAATACAAATATTTGAAATAGAAGCTATCTCAAAAAGTTTACAACATAAGGACACTATGTCCACATGGTAGAATCATTCAGTAAGCATTTCTTGAATACTTGAGCTACAAGTAGTATCTGAATACTTGAATACTTGAGCTACAAGTAGTATCTGATGCTGGTAAGAAGATTCTCTTCACTCTCAGGGGTTTGTCATATAATAGAAAGAAAGACAAGTAAATCAACAACTATAGACCCAAGGAGGAAAAGTCATAACTACAGTTATCACAACATTCCACTAGAAAACAGGAGAGGAAAATCAAAAGAACACATAGTAGCAAACAGAGAGAAATAACATTTGAGTCAAAACCTGAAGTGAAATGGGAGTCAACCAAAGAGGGGAAATTGAGAAGACACTTCTTAAAAAGAGGTTTGCCATGCAAAACTCCATACTTCTAGTAAAAGCTTCCCAGTGGGTGTTCCCTGCACCTCGGCCTACACCCCAGTTCTTATGCATAAATAAATAAATCTTAAAGAAAAAAGGTGTATTTGGATACAAGCAACAGAAATTCAATTACAGTGATTTAACTAAATATTGGATAAACAAAAAGTCTTTATGGGGCTCTCCCTAGTGGAGCATCGGGTTAAAGCACCACATTAGGAAGTTCTCTCTGCAGCATCTAAAATCCCTGGCCAGGGAGCTGATCCACATGGCGTGGCAGACCTCTCCTAACCTGCCCACTGTTCCCTTCAGCAGTGTACTTCGTCAATCTGCCTATTCTGCTCCCACTCTGTCTCTGGCGAATCCTCTCACCCTCAACCCCTCTGGCCTGTTCACCAGTTCTCTAAGCATAAATAAATAAATCCTTTTTTTAAAAAAAAGTCTTTATGTATAGAATCTGCGCTGGAAACCAGGATCTAAGTGCAAGGGTCACAATTTCCTCTTTTTTCTATCCCACCATCTTTATCAAGTGCTTTTTGTCATCAAGTGGCTATCCAGAACACCTCCAAGCATCACAGCCATGTTTCTAGAAGAAAATAAAGATGGGAGAAAGGGCAAAAGGCAAAAAGGAAAGGTGAAGAAATACTGACCAGGTTGCCTGGCCCCATTTAGCAAACTTTCCCACAATCCTCTCGGTTACTTTGATCTTGTATCTCACTGCTCACAACTATGTCACAAGGCCACCTCCCGCTGCAAGCTGAGTATTCTAAGCTGAGCACAATTGGGACAAGAGGATTTCTCTTAGTAGAAAAGAAAGGATGGATATGGGGGTGACAACTAGGAATACTTCCATGTTTCTTCTGCCCCATCACAATTGCAGCATTATAGCTAGTGCATAAAATAATGCAATTCTAGCATCCCAGAAAGTATGTTGTCAAGTCATGTAGATTCATCAGTTACACAGTTATGTTGTAATCTCGTATATCAGTCCTCCTCTGATGTAAGAACAAAAGCTACCGTATCATAACCAAGTAGTTTCAAGCATCTACTGGAAAAGTCCAGAGGTAGGAAAGCTTGAAACTTTACTTTGTAATCTAGGGAGGCTTTAAGTGTTGAAGCATCTATTCTAGTAATAATCACTATGTATCACATTTATGTTTTCATATTAGCTCCTTAGGACAAATCACTATTTCTTACTCATCTCTGAGCCAATTCTGCCTAGCTTAAAATACCTGATTGAGGTGACTCAAGAAAAGGATTTGAGGAATAAATTCAGAAATCTTTTTTTCATATTGAGATTAAATGATTATTTTAGCCATTAAAAAAGAACTTCTTTCTCTCCCTGATGTTCCTGTTCAACTATGCTCTCATGTTCAGTTAATAAGCAGCATGAAGAGTGAAATATTAGGGTCACATCCCAGGAGATGGTCAGGTTGTATAAGGAATCCCACAGAGCTCTGCAAATAAGCTCTGATCCAGGAACAAGTGAGTGTGCTTCAGGGAACAGCTTGTGATCTTAAGTCACACCACTGAGAATTGGGGCTCCTGCAAAGCAGCCCCAACCCCAATTTCAGCACCTTCCCACCTGCTCACTGCCAATCTGGGTTGTCATCACTGCATTTGGTAAGTTTTTGCTGCCGTAAAACCAGCTTAATGAAAATGATAAAAGTGTGTATATCAGTTTGTCAGTCCCTAGGAATCTGTTTTTCCCTGAATTTCTCTTCTCCAGGGTAAAAACCTCTCAACTGGAACCACATCACTACATATCCTATTGTGACAAGTAGCTTTTACTCCAAAAGAAAATATTGAGAGGGAAAACAAGCCAGGATATATAGGATCACAGGTTTTAAGAGCAAAGATATTAATGTGTGAGAGGTAAGGTTCATGTTCAGGCAAAACAACATCTGATCTTGTGATGATTTGCCTTTTCTCTAAGCTTCAGCTTTCTCATCAGCAACACAAGGATAGTAGCTCAGCTTACCTCGGAGGTTATCATGAAGATTCAGTGTGATGTAGCCTCTAGAATACCTACCACCGTGCCTCGTATACAATAAACTTAGCAAATATCACTTGTCACTGTTATTATATGCTAACCAACCCATTGGGTTTGCACAGTTTCTTCTCTTCCTCACTTTGTTAGCAGGTAGAATAAGTCACACCCTGGTACTTCCAAACTGCCTGCTTTATATGGGTTCTTCAACCTGCTACATAAAGACATACTCTTAGTGCATAAGACCTTCAATAGAAAGATGTTTAGGGGCTTCTCGGCGGCCTAGGAGTTAAGCCTCAGTGCTGTCACCACCATGGCCTGCAGAGTCCAATCCCCAACCAGGGAGCTAACCCACTCACATAGAATACGGCAGACCTCTCCTATCTGGCCCACTGCTCCCCTCAGTAGTGTATTTCAGTAGATCTGCCTATTATGCTCCCCACTCTGACTCTGGTGAATCATCTCAACCCCTGTACTTCTGGCCTACACACCAATTCTTCTATGCAAAAAGAAAGAAAAGAACTTTAATATAATTTATGTACAGTAGAGAGAAGAGAAAGAATGTAGTTTAAAAACTTCGTCCAGGGCCTCCCTGGTGGTGCAATGGGTTAAAGAGCAGCACTATGAAGCTATCAGCATATGTTCAATCCCTGGCCAGGGAGGTGACCCACATGGCACAGCAGACCTCTCCTGTCTTCCCACTGCTCTCTTCTCCTCAGGTCTGTAGTTCAGTAGATCTGTCTGTTCTGCTCCCCATGCTGTCTCTGGTGAATCTTCTCACCACCTCCCCACCACACCTCTGACCTGTACCCCAGTTCTTGTATATATAAATAAATAAATCTGTAAAAAAAAAAAAAAGAAGAAGAAGAAGTTTCCCCTTTTCCCATGATGTACCCAGTTATCCATCCCCTCATACCAAGCATGTGAGTGAGGACTCAGACCCAGGCCGTCCCACTTCCCTTTGGGGTTGCCCTGTAACAGGAGGGCAAAAAAAGGCCACCTCCGACCCTCTCACTGCCACTACAATAAATAAGCAGGCATGTAGGCACTGGAAAAAGCTGGTTTCTGCCTTCTACTATGACTATAAGAATTACTCCCCAGAGATTATAACCCATCTCACTCCATCAAGTATTTATTATGAAACAAATGTGTTCATGCCAGAGATGGACTCAACACCATAAACTATATAGAAATCTCAGATCACGTTCAAAATTCCCCCAAAGCTTCTAACTAGTCATGGTCTGAGACAAAGGACAAAAAAAATACATGTCCCTAATTATTAAATTGGACAGTAGAGGTTGTCAGTGCTGAAGTTACTCACAGGAAAAGTAGTTTCATGAGGTCTGAAACTGGGAAGATTTTGAAGAAATGAAAGTTCAGTTGGAATTGCAAAAGGGTGGTCCACAGGGAAGCAGAAGTTTCCAGGTTCCCTGCCCCAACCTAAAGTAGGGTAGAGCTGGACCATCCTGGTGGCGCAGCGGATTAAAGCACAGCACTAAGAAGCTAAAGCCACTTTAGCATGGGTTCAATCCCTGCCTGCCCTGGAGGTGACCACATGGTGTGCACAGACCTCTCCTGACCTGCTAGCTGCTCCCCTCAGCAGTGTACTTTGTCGATCTGCCTGTTCTGTTCCCCACTCTGTCTCTGGTGAATCCTCTCACTGTTCCTGTTCCTCTTGCCTGTACCCCACTTCTGTACAGTAAAGAGAAGCTGGAAAAGACAGGGAGGAGATCAAGACCTGGAGGAGGCATGTGGAACAGAGAGACATATGAAGAAGGAACACTTGCTTCTTGGTCTTGGGCATATACCGAGGACTTGGGGGACATGGAAGGAGACACTTAAGAGACCGAAATGTGAATGAGACCTGTGGAGAGGCTGATAATGGCAACCTTTATCTTTTTTCTTTAATTTAAAACAAATGTTTAAAATATATGTATTACATCATCTTTCAGTTTTGTGCAATGTATGGTTTGTGTGAAATTCCCACCACCCATCCCCCCCTGCACTATCACTCTTGTGCTCTTCCCACCCCTGTCCTGATCCTTCTCCCTCCTCCTTCCTACAGAGTGTCTCTGTATAATAATGGCAACCTTTATCTTGACTTTGATTTTGCTCTTTTTGTTCCAGACTTGCCTGCCCTCTTTTAACTCTTTTCCTATGGGTGAAGGTGTCTTAGACTTCAGCAAGCTTTTGGGCTCAGCAGTCCTGCTTTGGACCAACCCTGTTTGGCACAGAATTTACCACAAGGATGGACAACATTGGGTCATGGGGAAACTTTTAAACTGTATTTTTTCTCATCTTTCTATTGCACACTAATTGTATTAAAGTTCCTTTCCAGAATATGGTGATGGTTCATGGGTTTCATGGCAGCAGAACTATGGGGATGACAACGAAGTAAGGAAAAACTTTTTTAATTAATTAAGAAAAAGCTGTAAAAGTGAAAAAATGAGTCAAGTTCCTTCCCAACAAAGGTCTTACGAACTAGGGTTTGTCTCTATGTGGCAGGTCATAGAACCCATTTAGAGCAGACAGGTTTGGGGGTAACCCACATGCTACCCTGTAACATACCCTGAGATGTTACATAGTGACAGAAAAAAGGATTGGGTGGTTTTTGATAGATATCCACAGTATATTTTATTTAACTTCTCAGAATCTCTACCACAATAGGCAAGTATTTTTATCTTTATTTACAAGTAAAGAAATTGAGGACCAGTGGCCCTCCCTGGTGATGCCAATGGATAGGACACAGAACTGCAAGCTCACCACAGCCACTTCAGTGCGATTCCCATCCCCAGTCGCAAGGTGACCCACATGGCGCAGCAGACCTCTCTAGTCTCTCCTAAGCAGCATACCTCGTCATTCTGTCTACTCTGTTCCCTGCTCTGCCTCTGGTGAATCCTCTCACTGCCCCTGCACCTCTGGCCTGTACTCCAGTTCCCTATTATAAATAAACAAATCTTTTTTAAAAATTGAGGGTCAGAGACCCTTTAAGTGGTGGATTCAGGTTTTAGTGTAAAATTAACCTAATGCCAAAGTTAGTGCCTTTTCTTTTACCTATGCTGTTTACAACTAAAAGGTAAATCCAAGAACTAAAGTAAATGTTATTGGCCCATAAAGAGGTCCTGCAGAGAAAGGCAAGCACTGGAACCAAAATAAGCAGGGAAATGTTAGCGTTTTGTTTCTAACTTGCTTGGTAAATGCCTTAACCCTTTCTTTTCAGTCTCTCCATCTGAGGAAAGAGAAAACGCTAGTATTTATCTCAAAGAATTATAGCCAGGACAAAATGAATAAATGCAGAAACCTCCACTTTTAAATGTGAATACGCAATTTAAAAACAAATTAAAGGGGCCCTCCCTGGTGGCACAGCAGGTTAAAGCGCAGCACTGCAAGCTAGCTTGCAGGTGCAAGTTCGATCCCCACCCCAGAGGTGATCCACATGGAGTGGCAGACTTCTCCTGATACCTCCCCACCTGCTCCCCTCAGCAGTGTACTTGGTCACTCTTCCTGCTCCTCACTCTGTCTCTGGTGAATCCTGCACCTCTGGCCTGCACTCTAGTTCTGTATGCATAAATAAATAAATCCTTTTTTAAAAAGAAAAAAATTAAAGTCCCTATATGATTCTATATATTTCATTAGATTTACCTTGCATTCATTCCCAAATACTGCAGCAACTCAGGGAGAAGAGAAATTAGAAAGGACAGCGAAGCATTCAAACACCCCTAAAAGTACCAGAGGCTCTGAGGCTCTCAGAGGTGTCAGTTTCCAAAGCTGACCCTCCCAGACTCCAAGGGAGTTCCATTGTTATGTCTCATTGTTCTCTCCTCCAAGCCCAAGACCACACCCTCTAAACCCAAACCAAGACCATGTATGTAGTAGCACACTGCTGGGCACATGGCATGTACACCATAAACGGTGTTTGTCTGCATTCCCCAAGGCCCTATAAGCCAGCCTCTAAGACTGATCACTCTGTGGGGTTATGCTGTAAATAGGAAGTCACCATCCCTGAAGGAGAAAGACCACTGTGTGCCTGGAGGGGAGGGGGAGGGTCCAGGGGATGGAGGCACTGTAGCTGAACTTTCTATTCCAGTTTCTGCTCCGTTCTAAGGCCCACTGGGCTGCAAAGGACCTCCTGGTAGGAAAGCACTCTAGTCCCCTGTCACAACTGAGCCTGCCTGGAAGGAGCCTTGAATCATCTCATCACCTGGCCAGCAGGAGTTATTTAAACCAGAAGTATCTTAGGAAGAATAGTGTCCTTTTATGAATGCCATGGCTTTCACACCAGCAGTGACATTTACAGTCCAAAACTAGTATAATCAAAATTTCAGAATTCAGCTTGTGGCTTGAGAGAACAAAAAATTACTACCTTCTATTTACAGTTATAGCTGGTGCTTTTTCCTTCCAGCAAGTCAAAGTACTTGGTATTATTCCTCCATGAATTCTTTAAAATTCAGAAATACTGTTAACAATATGGGGGGAAGGAATTTCACAAGAGTTAGAAGTCTTTCCTTAGCCAGAGGGACCAGATCTGGATCACGGAAGTCAAGATGTATTAGGGTTTGGGGGAACAGCAGAACCCTGGGACCCTCCTCCAGGGGTTGTTAGAAAAAGAGAGCAGCTGCCTTCCGCCCTTCAGTCAATGCTGTAATTTATTTGTTTGTCTGATAATCACGTATTGAGCACCTTGTTGTATGCCAGGCATTATACAAAGCACTTGGGGGAGAAAGAAGTTTTAGAAGAAAATAGCCATATAGGATGGGTTATTGCTTTAAAGGGAACAAAAAAACAGGCTGGAAATATGTGGCCTAGTGAAAGAGAAGTCAGCCTTTGCCTAAAGAGTAGGTAGCCCTGGGACAAATGTAAAGCTCTCTTGATTTCCCTGGCATAGAAAATTTGCAAGACTTTGCATAATCTTTCATAAACTATTACTAGTTTCTTTATTCTTTTTGGTGCTAATTAAATTGTGCTTCTAAAATTGTTTATTACTATTGTAATAATAGAAATAGAAATAATAGAAATAGAAATAGTTTTGAAAAATATCAGTATTCATAATATTATAAATTCATGTATTAGCTCTACTAAAGCATTGTAGATCTCTTTTGAATTTTATGAGAAAAAAATCATGGGCCTCCCTGGTGGCCAAGGAGTTAAGTCTCAGCACGTAGTCACTGAGTGGCCTGAGTTGATCCCTGGCCAGGGAGTTAACCTACATAGGGTGCAGCAGACATTTTCTGTCTTGCCCACTGCTCCTCACAGCAGTGTATTTCAGTACATCTGCCTGTTCTGCTCCCCACTCTGTCTCATCCCTCAGAGCACACAGCTCTAGCCTACACCCCAGTCCTTGTGTACAAATGAAGAGATAGAGAGATTAAAAGGACAGAATAGAGTCCAAAAATAGACCCTACATATTTGAACAATTGATTTTGACAGAAATAAGTGGATATCTATACTTAACTTTTTTTATCTGTACTTCACACAACACTAAGTTAACTCAAAATGGATCCTAGACCTAAATATAAAAATAAAACTACGAAACTCCAGAAGAAAGCAGAGAAGACAGTCCTTTAAACTTAGGTTAGCCTAAGATTTCTGATATATAATTAAGAGCATGATCTATAAAAGAATAAATTGATCAATTGCACATCATTAAAATAAAGTATGCCTGATTTTCAAAAGACAGTTCAGAAAATGAAAAGACAAGTCATAAAATACACTCACTGCTCCCCTCAGCAGTGTATTTCATTCAGTCCTCCTGTTCTGCTCCCCACTGTCTCTGGTGATTCCTCTTGTTGGAGGATAAGATTAGAGAAACTGGAAAGGAGGCGCCATAAGAGCAGAAACTGTGTCTCACAAAATGCTAAGAGCAGGTCCCAATGGTTTCATTACAAAACACACACCCAAGCAAGTATCAGAGGGGGACTGTGGGGAGTGCAAAGGGAAAGCTAGGGAGATCGAGCCCAATGTGGGATCTCCTGCCCCTTTCAGAATCTACAGTTTATTCAAAATCAACAACAAACCTAGGAGAGAGCCCCTCCCACAGAGAAGATGTCTATATCAGGGCAGTCTCTGCACTGGCACAGAACAACCGTTCTCTGCCCACCTGTGACTATGCAGGTGCTTCTTTCTACCCACTCTCTCCCTCTGCAGGGCAGCAGCCTCCAGCCTGCCAGTGACCTATATCTGCCAGGGCTTCTCTGCACTGACCTCCCACAGGGGAGGCCACTCTTTTAAAGGCCACCCACCTGCAACCATGCAGGACTCTCTCAGCAAGCCTGTCCCTTTGGGGCAGCTCTTCCTGCCCACTCGTGCCTGTGCAAGTGTCCTTCACTCCTCTGTTAATAAACCTGCTCTTTAAATATAACTAACATCTCTATGACGTGGAGAAACTCACCTGGGGAAATCAGCCTGTGTCGCTGCAAGGGGAGCTCTAGTGAAACTGTTACAGGGCAGGGAGGGAAGGGCACCCCTGAACCCCCATCTGTTACAGGACAGGGAGAATGGTACTACCGAACCTCCAAACCTGCCTGCTCTAAATAGGTTCTGCCATCTGCCACATCAAGACAAGACATAAGACCTTTAATGGAAAGAAACTTTAATACAATGAGTGTACAATACAGAAAAGACAAAGAATTTAGTTTCTAAATCAAACACCCAAAGTTACCCCTCCCCTCATGGGCAAAGTCCACCCAAAAGGGATTGGCCCAAAGCAAGGCCTGAAAGCCTGCCACAAGCCTAAAGCACCTTCTGGCCAGGACCCCATAGAAAAGGGTCAGACATAGCCAGACAAGTCTGGGAGGAAAATAGCAAAATCAAAATCAAGATAAAGGCTTCCATAGTTAATCTCCCCAATGGGTCTCTCACACATGTGTTTCAACCAGCCCAGGGCCAAGAGGCAAATACAGTTTCTTCGCGTATCTCTCTCTGCTCCATGTGGCTCCCTCAGGTCACTTTCTGGCTCTCCATCCTACTTCCTGCTTCCTCAGTCTCCTCTCCATATTCCTCTCTTCTCTACTCAGCTCCACCCTTCTTCTGGGTGGGGCAGGGAACCTGGAACCTCCCTTTTTCCTGGGGACCACCCTGTTACAAAACTTTTCCCAGAATGAACCTAAGGTCCCCTGCACTCCACACCCACCAACTCCAAAAGTAACATCACTCTCACTCCCACCCCATGCATCTCTGGGCTACACCCCAGCTCTTGTATGCATAATAAAATAAATCTTTAAAATAAACAAATAAAAAGAATGTCTAACATGAAAAAGACTGACCAGCCTAAGAGTTGGCAACAGTTGGCGCTCCCATATGCTGCTGATGGGAATGTAAGATAATACAAACACTTTGTTTCCAAAGTACTTTCTTAAAAACTTATAGACACCTACCTTAGGCCACAGCAATTCCCTTCCCAGGTATTCACCCAAAAGAAATGAAAGCATCTATCTGTTCAAATACTTGAACATAGCAACTTCATCTTTAGTAGCTGAAACTGAACAACTTAAATATTCACCAATAGGGGAATGAGTAAACATTCAAGGTATATCTGAACAATGGAATGCTCCTTGGCAGTAAAATGAACTATTGCAACAAGATAGTGGAACTCAAAGAAATTATATCGACTAAATCAAACAAAAGGTTTTTTAAAAGATTTATTTATGCATATAGAACTGGGGTACAAGCCAGAGATGGGGGGGGGTGATAGGAGTCACGAGAAACAGAGTGGGGAGCAGAACAGGCAGATCCATCAAAATATACTGCTGAGAAGAGCAGTGGGTGGGTCTCCTGCCCTGTAGGGCAGGTCCCTGGCCAGGGATCAAACACTGATAGTGGCTGCAGGTAGTTTCTTAGTACTGTGCTTTAACCGACTGTGTCACCAGGGAGGACCCTCAAACAAAAGTCTTAATGAGGTAACATTAGTTTACAACACTGTAACTTTTAGTTGTGTGCAGTTCCTCACACCAGCAACTGTTTATTCCATACCACATCCACCACCAAATTTCTGGTCACCATCCATCCAGATCACCGACTAACCACCACCCTCTTCCCATTCCACACCCCACTCTGGAAATACCATTCCATTTTCAGACTCTAATAGTTCATTTTCATTTTCATTTTTTGTTTGCTGAGTTTCCTTTTGTTCCACTTAAGTGAAATCATAGCGTGTTTGCTTGTTTTCCTCTTCCTGACTTAGCAAAGAACCCTTAAGACCCATCCTTGTCCTCACAAATGGAAACACTTCATATTTTTAAACAGCAAGACATATTTTTAAAAAGAAAGCTGATTTTTTTTTATTTCAGAATTGTAGCTGAATCTCAACTCACCTATACCTTCATAAGCTAGTACTCTATACAGACCTTCTCAGTTTTTCCCACTTACCACCAAAACAGACAGGAAAGGGTTTTGATAAGTATATTGCCTAGATAAGTACAATATATTACTCTATTAATTAGGTGATTGTTTTTGTGCTTTTATCTTTTAGACATGCTTCAAAGATCTCCACTCATACTGCCTCCCTTTTTTAGTCCTAGAAGATTATACCCTCTAGCAGCTGTTCTAAGACTTGTTGAGTACCAGAACTGCAACCATCATTTTCCTGGGTTTTATCCCAGTTCAACTCCAAACCCCACACACATATCCAAGATTCTGGAATATGGCCCAAAATCTCTATATAGAAAATGGTCTTTAAGCAGCTTTGTCAAGCAACCGAATTTCAGCATGTTCCACGTTATGCTGTCACATACAAATCTTTCCGAAACACTGACTACAAAATCAAGGGCTTCTTTCCCCTGTTTCTAAACAAAAAGGTGATATCTCCCGATGCATATGTTGGAGCAACAAACTCAAATGCATGAAGAACCAGTCATGTAACATAAATGCAGAAGGAGACAGATAGGGAGCAGTAGAGCTTGTAGCCAACAAGACCAATCTTGAAGGACAGGTGTTTACAGTTCTAGACAAGTGTGAACATGGCTGGCACTGCCAAAGTATCAAGTTTTCAAAACAATCTAGAAATCCAGCTTCACAAAAAATCTCCGGTGAAGGCTAAACGAAACAGAGCTGTAGGGGAATGGGGCCAGAGGCCAGGATTTTGTGGAGTGACAGGGGGATGGGGGGACAAAACACCTTTAGAAAGCATACTTATTTCCTGAGGCTCCTGAAACAAATTACCAAAAACTTGATGGCTTAAAATAGCAGAAAAATATTCTCTCAATACTATGGAAGCCAGAAGTCCTCCCTTTTCTGGGGTTGGCAGGGATGGTTCCTTCTGGGAACTTTGAGGGAAAATCATTCATTCCTCTTTCCTTATTCTGTGGCCATTAGCAATTCTTGGCTTATGGAGACATCTCTTCCATCTGCCCTTGTCTGTAGTTGGCCTTCTTCCCTGTCCTGCTTCCCCTTTCTGTTCTAATTTATCATTGGACTCTGGCCTCCTCAATACCAATGCTCACCTTTAGATCCTTAATCACATTTGCAAAGATCCTTTTTCGATATATGATCACATTTACGAGTTCCAGGGGTAAAGACGTGAACATTTCTTTTTACTGAACACTGTTCTGCCCACTACAAGCAGGTTTTCATTAAAAATATACAAGTCATTTTAGTGAAATTTTATTTTTATCAACCTTCCCCTATCTACTAACTGACTGCTTGATAGAAATGACTCACATCTTGTAAGAAGACTTGAAGACATGCCAGATACATGTTTTTCTTCATATATACTTCTTAGCTTCTAGTTTCTTCACATCCTATTAGCATCAGCCTGCTACTCAACTTCAGCCATTGTTTCTAGAATCATGGCATGGGGCTAAGAGATCCCGCCTCCACAGGGTACTACTTGAATGGAGAAAACCATATTCTCTCTATATGCATGGGAAGGAAAAGCAAGTCTTGGTGAAAGAACAAAAAGACAGGGTATTGAATGAAGGGAGAGAAAAATAGGCAAAGTAGTCTGTTCTCAAACATGAAAGAAAGAAGCAGGAAATAATGGTGCATGTGAAAAATCTTGAAAATGTTGTGCTATCTTGAGGATAATAGAGATGCCCCAGAACATAAATGTGATTTTTAGTGCCATCTACTGGGAAGTAGAAAAACCAGTTCAGATCTGAGCTGGACAAACAAAACGGGGAGTCCCGCCTTCAGTCAGTCACATTTAGGGGACAATTTTATTGACATTGACAAAGGACTCTTTTTTGTTTAGCCTAATGAGGTTCTAAAAAGTTTGTTACAACTCGCTGACCATCTTCTGTGCAGCCTTAACACCTTATGCGCATGTGTTTCCTAGTCCATCTGTTGCTGTTTGTCTCCCCAACTAGTCCCTGAGCTCCTCAACAGCAGGGGTTTAGCTCTGTAACAACAAGCGCTCTCTTTCCTCTTTCTATCCAGACACAAGCACAGTGTCTGGAGTGAACAGCCTCTTCCAAAAAAAGCCTATGGAATATAAAACGAGAAAAGCCAACTTAACAATTCTAGTTCTTATTGACCACAGCCTAACAGGACAGGGGTTGTTCTTCTGTGGTCTTTAGGCTTTATTCAGCAGTCCTCAGGGCCCATTTACAGCAGGAGGAGGACTGTAGCACCCCACGGAGGGAAGAAATCACCCTCTGTGAGAAATCCACCTGCTCCCACAACTGGCATCCACTTAAAGAGCAAACAGCTGAGGGGGGAAACAGTCTAGGAGGGTGAGATAATAGAAAATATATATTGTCTCTGACCACTTTACTGACATAGAGCTCCTAGAGTAGGGTAATTTCCTGGAGGATAGGAAGATCTTCTGTTCTAATAGGTGACTCTCTTTAGGCTCCTGAATAGGAATAGCCACCAGAAAAACTAAGCCAAGATTAGAGGCTTGGAATTTTCCGCTCCATCCAAAGGGGAAGAGCTGAAAATTGAGTTATTAATTGATCGTGCCCAAATGAAGCCGTCATAAAAATCCCAAAGGTGCAGGGATCTGACAGTGTCCAGGTTGGTGAACATGTGGAGGTGTGTAGGGAGGCTGGTGGACCCCAAGAAGGTGTAGAAGCTCTGTGCCCCTTCCCACACACCTAGCCCTGTGCTTCTCCCATCTGGCTGTTCCTGAGTTGTTTTGTTTTGTTTTTGTTTTGTTTTGTTACTATTTATAGGTTTTTTAATTAACTTTCAAATGTTTCATACTGTTGTAGTCCCCATAGTTTTCCCACCACCATAGCTCCCATGTACCATCACCATATTCCTGTGTTCCTCCCTCTCCTATAGTGACCTGTCCCCACCCCACTCCCCTTTGCTGTGTGCCTTGGGTCTAGTTTTGCTAGTTTTGCCTTTTTCTTGATCTTTTGTTTGGCTTGTCTGTAGTCTACATATGAGTGAGGCCATCAGAAGTTAATCCTTTTCCTTTTGACTTATTTCAGCTAACATAATCCCTTCCAGCTCCATCTATGTTGCTACAAATGGCATGTCTTTTTTATTCCTGAGTAATATTCCATTGTATATATCAAAACGTTTTGATCCATTTATCTGTTTTGGAGCATTTAGTTTGGTTCCATATTTTGGCTATTGTAAAAAGTGCTGCAATATACACCGGAGTGCAGTTTGCCTTTCAAATTAATGTTTCTGTGACCTTTGGGTAGATTCCTAGGAGTAGACTTGCTAGATTATGTGGTAGCTCCATTTCAGTGGCGTCTCCGCACGGCTTTCCATAGTTGAGTTGTATCCTTTTATAATAGACTAGTAATCAAAGTAAACTGTTTTCCTGACTTCTGTAAGTTGCTCTCCTAGTGTGCCAACCCGAGGAGGCGGTCCTGGAAAACTGATTTATTGTCGGTTGGTCAGAAACATAGGTGACAGCCGGATTTGCAGTTTTATAAAGGGACAAGGATAGTTTTGTTGGGCTAAGCCTTTAAAAAAAAAAAAAAAGATTTATTTATTTATGCACACAAGAGCTGGGGAGTACCCAGAGATGGGGGAGGAGGGGTGAGAGGATTCCTCAGAGACAGAGTAGGAGCAGAACAGGTAGATCTACTGAGGGAGAAGTGGGCGGCACTGAAGAGGTCTCCCCAGGAATGGACTCGTGCTGCAGCGGCTGCAGACAGCTTCATAGTGCTGTGTCTTAACCTCTTGCACCATCAAGGAGGCCCCAGTTGAGCCTTTATTTAATGTTTAACCCTAAATAGATAGCATCAGATTTTAACTAGTAGAGAATTGGAGAATTGCTTGTGTGTGTGTGTGTGGTTTTTTTTTTTTTCCACAGACAAAATGGGAGGGGGGTATATTCCCAATCTCAATGGACTTCAGTGTATATCGATGAGTAGCAGCTCCTTCCTTTCTTTTTTAAAAAAAGATTCGTTTACTTATGTATGCATACAAGAACTGGAGTACAGTGGGAAGACACAGTGGGGAGCAGAACAGGCAGATCGACAGAAATACAGTGCTGAGGAGAGCAGTTGAGACAGGAGAGGTCTGCTGGACCATGTGGGTCACCTCCCTAAGCCAGGGACCGAACTCATGCTGCAGTGGCTACAGATAGCTTCATAATGGTGTGCTTTAACCTGTTGTGCCACCAGGAAGAGCCCATCTACTCCCTTCTCACCTAATGACCATCACTCACAGAACCTCTACCTCAGTGGCCCTCAATACACAACAGCATCACCAGGAAAGGCTTTTAAATGTTGGGTACACAGGTTGCATCCCAGACATAAAATTAACATTTCTGGGAGCAGGACCCAGGCCTAAGTATTTTTACAAGTTTCCCACCTATAAATAGTCTCCTTTTGCTGCTGTGACCATTTAGCACAAACTCAGAGGCTTAAAACAATACACTTATTATCTTCAGGTCTGGAGTACAGAAGTCTGAGATTGGTCTCACCAACTAACATCAAGGTGTTGGTTCCTTACCAAAGTCTCTAAGAGAGAAATGGTTTTCTTACCTTTCTAGCTTCTAAAGACTGCCTGAGTTTCCTCCATCTTCAAAGCCTGCAGGGTTGGTGAGTCTTTCACATTGTGTCACTCCGAGAGTGACTTTTCTGGCCCTCTCTCCCATATTTACAGACCCTTATGACTAGTTTGAGCCCATCCTAATAATCTAGAACTCAGCTAATTAGCAACATCAAATCCACCTGCTGCTTTAATTCCCCTTTGCTGTGTAACATAACGCACAGGTTGCTAAGATTAGGACATGAACATCTTTAGGAGCCATTCTTTTGCCTACCATTAAATGGAGGACTCCAATGTGCATTTGAGAACCACTAGCCATAAGACGGTCAACAAGTCAGCTACCATCCCTGGGGAGATGGGACTCAAGCAGCATTTCACTTAACAAGCTGAGCCATGATGGAAGAATAGAGGTAGGCTTGGCTGGGGAAAGAAGGGAAAGGGCTGTCTCACCAATTTTGCATTATTGAAGAACTTGGTTTGGGGAGGGCTAGTGTCACGTGATCATCTCCTACAGATGACATCTGTTCTCTAAAGGTCCTGGGAAATTGAACTATGTAGGTGTCCCAACAACGGTAGGACACCTCCACTCAAGAGTAACCATTACAGAAAATACAGGTCACAGGATGGATCTTGCTAGATCAGTCACCGGTACATATCAGCTTCCTCCCTGTTTTATGCTCACACAGAAGCTTGGGACATAAAGATTCTTGGGGCTTCTGTAGACTCTTTCACTGTGGAAGATGCAAATTACTGGTCCGGATCAATGTGGCTTGAAGATAGGTTCTGATTGTCTGGTATTTTAATATCCTCTCATACACATAGACACACACACACGAGTTATGTGGCTTCTCTTAAAAGATAGAACCCTGCTGGGATAGCATTCCTGCAAAACAGCTCTTGGCAGGAAGAAGGCTGCTCTTTCATTAGGACATTTATTTTCTGCTTTACCACAGGCTTCTCTTTCGCCTTTTTGTTTTATACGTGGCTCACTTCACATTTTCACATTACTGACCTGGTCCGGAAGGTCTTCGGGTCTATAAGCCTCCAAAACTCATGTGACGTCAGGAAATATTCTCATAAAGAACCATCCCTGGGGCCCTCCCTGGTGAAACAACCAGCTAAAATGCAACACTGTGATGTGATCCATAGTCACTGTGGTGCTAGTTTGATCCCCAGCCAGGGGGCTGAACCACATGGCACAGCAGACCTCTCCTGACTCACCCTCTGCTCTCTCAGCAGTGTATTTCAGTACATCTAACTATTCTGTACCCCCCCCCCATCTCTGGTAAGCCCTCTCATCCCCCACACCTTTGGCCTGTTCCCCAGTTCTTATATGCATAAATAAATATGTAAGAAGAAAAAATAATCATGCCCATTGCTAAGACAGATGTGAGTACTTTCCAATTGGACAGATGGGATACAGATCAATAGCATTGCCTGAACACATCAGACCCGTTCCCACATCCCAAATGCAAATCAGGTTTCCCCACAAACCTGATGAGTTATATTTGGGTTTGAAAAAATAGCCTGCAGCCACCATATGTTCCAGTAAACAAATTGGGTCTCCATGGGTACACACCTCTTTTTAGGAAATTCAGCTGAAAGCTGCCCATCTGTAATTTCTGCACACTAGTCTTTTTCAGCCCTAGGAACCACATATAACCAACCTCATGCCTTTCATGCCCATTATCTTTCACAATGTGTAAGGCAACTATTATGGCCCCGGAGTGCCTCTTCTCATCTCCAAGAACTTGTCTCCGGTAAACCTGTCCAATTCCTTGGACAACGAAGCTATGCTACTGCAGTGACCCTATCATTCTTCTGGTAGTTCCCCAGCTTGGCTGTGCCACCGTGTGCT
Source organism: Condylura cristata (assembly GCF_000260355.1). Taxonomy (NCBI): domain Eukaryota; kingdom Metazoa; phylum Chordata; class Mammalia; order Eulipotyphla; family Talpidae; genus Condylura; species Condylura cristata. The sequence continues at coordinate 16,904,607 of NW_004567125.1, read as the reverse complement.
CTGCAAAGCACTGGAGGGTGAACTAAGCACAGGCAGTCTGACGAGATCCTCACAGAATCCATAAGCTACTCAAACATTGCCTGAGGATAGAAAAAGGGGCCCCAATCTTTGAGGGCCTTCCCTTTATTTGGCTCCAAAGGAACACGCTCCCTTTAAGAACACCAGCTCTTTCTAATGGGTAAGACCTAAAAAGACTGTTTTGTGCTCACACCCCTTCTCCTCAATGAATTAACACAATGTTGTAAGAATGACATCCTGACGGTGTGATGTGCTTCACCTCAAGAGGTTAGAGTTCACCTTAAAGGTCATGGAGAGTAAGATAGTAAAGGACAAAGCCCATTTCCCATGGTACTGCCTGTAAGTCTTGGTGTAGTCAGATGAAATGCAAGCCAATCTTCAAGCCCCTGGTTAAACAACTTCATTAATTGGATCATATTGACACTTTTGTCTCAAGTGATTTTTGAAGCAAAATAATTTTGGTTTATTATCCTTTATCTCAGATTGAATGAGACAATGTACATCATCTGCTCAGAAAAGTTACTGAAACATGTTATCTTGTATTACTACTCCATGCTTTCTGGCCATTCCATAACCTCTTTACTTCTACCCACATCTGACATGTAGCTGTGTACATGTCTCTGGCCTACACCATCCTGGAGAAGTTCCACCTACTCCCCTCCACTGAGAACAGTACAAATGGCTTAAGTGACAAGTCAAGGAAAACTGTTAATAGTGGGGTGGTTTTGCAAATTCTTAAAATTTGGGACAAGTCAGAGACAGTCCATCTTCAGGGAGGTAGAGTATATGGTCTCTCCAACTACACATCTATGGAGATGTGTGGATATCCTAGAGTTTAGCTTTTTGACACAGAACTGACATTGTTCCTATAGAACCAATAGGCTAAACCAAAAGCAAACCAGCAATGCATTTTGACTGTCTCCAATCCCAACGATCTTGGTGCAGACATATTAAGGCATCAGGGGGGCTCCAAAGGAAGTCTCCTCAAAGACACCAAGACAGCCAAGATCATCAACCCAACTGGGCTGAAGATGATGAGATGGGAAAGAATGTTTTATTTTCCCCGATCTTCAGGCAATTTCATTAAGCTAGAGGTAACGTGCAGCTAAAATGAAACCAAGAAAAACAGGAGGCTTAAAAAGTGTGGTCCGTTATATTTCTCTTTTCCCTGGGAGGGGGGTAGGCCAAAGTCAGTCTGGCAGGACACTAGGAGGTCTTCCTGGCTGGCGATCACACAATCTTCACAGTCTTGAGCATATCAGAAAGGACGTATGTGTCATCCCAACCCCTTCCAGGCCTCCTTAGGGACTGCTCCAAGGCCTGGGCCATTTCCAGGAGCTGTGGGGTGGCAAGTTTCTGCTCAGGGTGCAGCTGACAGAAGAGGATCTCGTTCACTTCCCCTTCAATCCGTCGGACATACAGGAGGGGGAACACAGCCTTGAGCCCAGCCAGCACCGAGTCCTTCAGCCCCATGTCTCGGCACACGAGGTTGAGAATGAATACACCTGGAGGATGAGAAAGAGAGTCAGAATCCAGGGGACATGTTGGAGACGAGGTTCAGCTCCAAGGAAAGTACCAGTCCCTGCCCTGGGAGGCCAGTGGGCTGAGAAATTTGCTCCTGAAGTAGGCAAGATTCAGAGATACCCAAAAGCAGGTAGGGAAAAGCATGGGCAATAAGTGAACTGTGAGATTTCAGCGTAGTGCCTTGCTCTTCTATGCTGCTAATAAATTATTTTATCCTTCTCCATTTAATTAGTTCTAAATCAGCTCTGTTCCCACAGTATCTTACTCCAAATCATAACATCTAGGGTACCCTGAACATATGGATTAAGTGCTCCAGCTTCCAAGTCACAAGACCTGGACTCCTGCCCCAGATGTTATCTTCTGTCAAGTTGATAAATATCTTTACCTCAGTTTCCTCACTTTAAATGGGCTGCTACAGAGCTAACATAAGATGCTGCCTAGTCCAGAGCACGCGGGAAGAAAGCACGTGGCAGCTGACGCCACCTTGTGGATGGAAATGGGAATCGCTACAACCACTTTACAAAATGGTGAAAATGTTTAGCATTGCAGCCCTACATATAGGCTCTAGAGACCTACTGACACTTTCCCCAAAATACATCTACTAGGATGTTCCTAGCATCACTATTTGCAAAAGCCCCAAAATGGAAACAACCCAAATGCCAACCACAGAGGAGAAATGAACTGTGGTTAAGTCACACAATATTACACAGCAATGAAAAGGAACAATGAAAACACAACCCAGAGGACGAATCTCACAAACATGTTGAATAAAAGAAAACAGATATCTAAGGAGTATATTCAGTATGATTCCATTTATATAGAGAATAAACATGGACAAAATTAAGCTTACTACTAGAACTTAGGGTAGCAGTTATTATTGAGAGGATAAATGAAAAGGTGGTAAGAGGTGGAATTCTGGGGTGCCAGAAATTCTCCACTTTTGCTGATAAATGAGTATATTCAATTTAGGGAACCTGATCAAACTATGCACTTGTGATACATGCATTTTTCATTAAGAAGGTCATTTTTTTCCTTCCCACCCTCCCTGTCCCCTTCCACCCTTTTGTTTCCCGTACCTTCAGAAGACAAAATGCTTTTGACCTTCTGCAGGAAAGGCCGGTCCACAAATGCTGGGGGTGGACAACTCATTCCCAGTGTCGGGTCTTTACTGTCTACATCAAACATTATGACATCGAATCGAGGTTGTGCTGAGAAAGAAGCAAAGATGAAGCTTTGTTTTTGTTGGATGAAAGAAAGCCATTTTCTTTCTTTTTTATTTTTTTTAAAGATTTTATTTACTTGTGCATACAGAACTGGGGTACAGGCCAGAGGCTCAGGGGCAGCGAGAGGATTCATCAGAGACAGAGTGGGGAGCAGAACAGGCAGATGGAGGAAGCACACTGCTGAGGGGAGCAGCGGGCGGGCCAGGAGAGGTCTGCCACGCCATGTGGTCACCTCCGGGGCAGGCGGGAATCAAACTCATGAGGAAGTGGCTCTAGCTTCTTAGTGCTGTGCTTTAACCCACTGCACCACCAGGGAGGGCCAAGAAAGCCATTTTCATTCCTACTGTGACCTGTGGAGATGGCAGGGATGGCTAAGTCACAAGGCTGACCTGGAGGAGGTGGCCGTCTGAAGGACAAAGGGTCCATAGTTCAAGGGAATGGATGACATCTAGGTACTGCTTTGAATACCCCACCTTAAATATGGGGACCTTCATCTCATCTTCCTCCTCCATATTTAAAAACACCTTTCAAAGGCACACATTAGAGGCCTTGCTGGTGGTCTAGGGGTTAAATCTTAGTGCTATCATTGCTGCAGCTTGAGTTCGATCCCCGACCAGGGAGCTGACACACATGGCACAGCAGACCTCTCTTGTCTTGCCCGCTGCTCCCCTTGGCAGTGTATTTCAATATATCTGCCTGTTCTGCTCCCCACTCTTTCTCTGGTGAATCCTCTCACCCCCTGCATCTCTCGCTGGCCTATGCCCCAGTTCTTCTATGTGTAAAATATAAATCTTTCTATGAAAAAAAGCACACAAGCGGAGACCACTTTAGGGTGATTATTACCGGGTACACCTAATATCTCAGTGGCTATTGAGGAGGTGCCTAGGGCAGATGCTAAATACTTAAGAGAACCTGGTCTCCTTTCCTAATCAACTAAGTCCAAAACCCTGGGGAGGTGCGTGAGGAGCAGACGGGAGTGCAGACAAGAAGCTCCTCAGATCTTTCAAAACACAGTCAGAGCTGAGAACCACCTATCCAGACAAAGCAGCTGCCTAAACCTATAAGGGCTGACCCAGCAAATAGTAACTCAATTCTGGAAACAGTTTATGCTGCTTTTTGGGAGAGAATGTTCTGATATTAAAGTTACTGCATCTTTTCTGGTTACAAGAACAATAGCTGGTTCAAAAAATGATTTTGCTAAGTGGGTGAGAAAGTACCGATAATGAATCAGTTCTACTTGTTATAATACTAGGTGGTTTTTACATGGTGTAGCTTGTTTTTTGCAAATCTTGAGACTGCATATAATTATCTAGTAATTAATAAATAATTAGTATTTACTTGGGACTCTTGCATGCCTGTAACTGTTCCTAGAGCAGGTCTGATCGTGGTTTCTTAGAGAGCAGAACATGTTGGCCCATCAAGTCCAAGGAAAATGTTGACCCACATCTGTGGCCTTGAGCCCTCACATAATATGAAAGGTGTGGTGGTCAGAGATCATGGCCAGAGCCCCTCAACCTTGACCTATACAGGTAATAGCTGCAACAGAACATCATGGGTCAAATATCCAGATGTTTAATTTTTTTCCCCAGGTGGGTATGACTCTTTTTTTTTTTTAATTTATTTCTATACCTATTTACATTGTTGTTCATTTTAAAACAATGTTTACTTCCCCCCTCACCCAATTTGCACATGCATCATAACCACAGTCCCCCACAATCCTCCCTCCCTCCTTCCACACCCTCTCCCTACCTCTCCCCTGAGAATATCTAGGTTTTAAATACTTCAAGCGTATTGGCTATCTTGGGCCTGGGCCCTTAGCCCGGCCGCAGCTTCAGACAGAGAACCTGTAAACTTTGCTATGAAGTTCACACTGAGGCAGCTTCATTCCAGTACAGAAAACCCACCCCATACATTCGAGTTTGCTACCTTTACTGAAGATATTCTAACCCAGTGAGAACTAGAGTGCCTGTCATGGAATGAGTAAACCAGGAAGGGTGGTCTGAGACTCTTAAGTTCACTTGGGACTGAACCAACCTAAATGACTTCCCATAGGAGGGCTCAGGTTCCACAAAAGTCCCAGTATCAAGAGCCATATATAAAGTTGCTGAAGGATCAGGACACTCACACAGAACATGAATATGCCTTTTGTCCTAAGTTCAGGAAACAATTATTAGAGCAAAATGGGGCTGCCAGTCCCATAGCAGCAGGGACTGCTGTGTTCCCACAGCAACATTGGCATCAGGATTTCTCACCTTCAGCACCAGTGCTAGCTGAGGCCAGGTCACCTGAGGCCAGGTCAATGGTGACTGAGCTATGCACTGCAGAGTACTCGGGAGTCTCCACACACCAGATACCAGAAGTACCTGACACAACATTCTGACAGACAAAAAATGTCTGCAGACATTGCCAAATGTCCCTGAACTACACAGGCACTGCATTGCTCTGTGATGGGGTTTCAACTCCAGATGAAGTATTTACAAGAAATACTTCCCAACATTAACCCCACCTTTCACCCCTTTTCTCATCCAGCCACAGACTTCAGGAAGCTGAGCAAGCAGTAAGGCTGTAAGGTCAGAAGAGAAACCCATCAGTCTCTTAACACCTTAAGGGTAGCAACAGTGTGTTTCATTTACTGCTACTCCCCAGCACCTAGCACAGCGCTGAACCCACACCTGGAACTTGACATTACTGAGTAACTATGTCAACGAATGAACCAGTCTGGAATGCTGCTGATGCTACCCCCTTAAAGATGAATTCTAGAAAACTGCTGTGGGCCTGTGACAACTCTTCACACTGTCCCATAGCTATACCTTCTCTTCCAGCCAGACTGGAAATGTAGTCTAGGCCATCCGCAATGTGCACCTTCATCCGGTCACTCTGAGAAAAGCCAAACCACTGGGTGGCCACTTCCAGCATGGAGGGGTCGATCTCCACAGCATCGATGCAAGACTTTGGGAAATGATCATGGACGAAGAGGGGGAGGCTGCCCCCACCGAGGCCCACCACCAGCAACGTCAATGGGGTCTCTGTAATAGTAGAAGAGAGGATTATGTAGTCATCTGCGCTCTGGGAAGTTTTGTACAGGCCTCAGGGCAGGTAAAAGGAGGAGTCAGAGTGGAAGCTCTACTCAGCTGAACCCGATAGAGACAGCTGGCTTCTCTCTGTCCCAGAAATTTAAAAGTGAATTTGCTATCAGAAAACTCAAGTCTAGCATTACAATCCCTCCCTTGGTAGATGCAGAAGATGCATTATGGTGGCTTAAAGACCCAAAGCTCTCTGCTGTCCTATCAAGAGTCCCCATAGTAAGATATCAGTCCCTTGCAGGAAATGTGAGGGACATCTTGCTCACAGACCAAGTGTGGTGCCATCAATCCAACTTTTTTTTTTTCTTCAACCCAACTTTTAATCCAAAAACCACAACTTCCATCTCAAACATCCCCAAGAGAGGGTACTCCAACTGAGTTCCAGAAGTCACAGGAAAACAAAGGCCCAAATGCTCCACCTAAGCACAAAGAAGCCACAGCAACCACAGCAGGGTGGGAGGCAGGTGAGAAACAGGAAAGAATCACCAGGAGACATATCCCGAGTATTCAATGCAAGAACTGAGCCTAGGAGGACACACACAATCAAGGTAATAAGGTAATCGAGAGAGGACAAAAATACAACGAGTTTTAATAAGACACACTCAGGGCCTTTGGATGAAGACAGTTTTAAGTGCAAACAGAAAAAGGAACTTTTTTTGCTGATGTCATCCTAACCAAACCTGCTCTGAATAATAAGGTTACACATTTTTTATTAAAGTAGAAATTCCAGATAGAATTGCCGCTGTTATCAACTAATGCATTACTGAAAAGCCAGCAATTCTCCTAAAGTGCTAAGGCATTTCTCCAGAGATATAATCCTTAAATGCTGCATCTCTAAGTGTAGACATATGAAAAGACACATCAAGCTTAACAACTTAAGATCTGTGTACTCACAAACCTCTCGAACATTACTTTCTTTGTTAGTTTTAAAAAGAAATGAGTAGGAGAAAGAAATGTAGACATCAACACATGTCAAGATTATAATCTGAATTGGAGGGACTAGTTGATTGGAGCTGCATTAACATAGAAGATGGCTGGGACAGGGGAAGAAAAGAATATACATGCAATCGTTGAACTAGAATCCCTTTGCTTATGAACTACAGGGCAGCGACTTGATCGCTTATTTCTCTGGTCTTACAAGCTCCCACTTACCTAGGAGCAGCTCGGGCCTTCTCAACAGGGACAGGCCAGCAATCATGGCTTTGTGGTGTTCACAACACAGGTAGCTCTTGTCGATGGACTGCCCTGGGGTTGCAGGGAGGTCCTCCACATTATCAGCGGGACGTTGTTTCTTCCTGTCCTTTTTCCGTTTCTTCTGTGCTAAAAGAGATAGATTGAGAACTCTTAGTAATCTTGTAGCTCTGAGGAAGCCAGGCACCCCAGCAGTGGAGCTGATATGACTCAAGAGCCCAACTGTTAAGTACACAGGAATTTTGTGAACTGGTTGACACCATATTGATAGCTAGAAAAGCTGGCTATGGTGGCCATTTTTATGCCACAGAAATAGGCAAACAGAACTTACTGGGGTCTTTTTCCCCACAAACAGACAACTGTTAAACATTTAATGTGCACCGCTGGATACTAAAGAGTATGAAAAGGAAACTGGCAAAAGCACACCAAAAAAGCTGGTGAAACTCAACTGAAGAGCTTGATTATTTCTCCATGTAGTTGTTAGGTAACTATCAACACAATTTATTTATTAGAATAACTCCATGTAATGCCTCCTCTATGCTAATTACACACAGGACTTTCACTCTTTTAGCTCGTAAAACCCTGGTATCCTGATTCTTGGCAGGTGGAAAAACCAAGGTTCTAAAGCTAACATGGGCAAAAGCAGCAATGGTGCTGCAGGATCTGAACCTGGGACTGCCCATCTGCAGTTCCCTGCATCTTCCTACTACACCATGTGGACATAACATAGGACCCCCACCCC
>NW_004567125.1:16878251-16896726 GCF_000260355.1 Condylura cristata | reverse complement strand
GAGATAATAAGTGTTCAAAGAAGAGGAGAAATTCTGTATTTCCCTCTACTCATCCCCTCAGTTGCCTTAGGACATCAGAGTAAATCATGGTTCTGGATATTTCTAGGGAGAAGCTGCATTCCACAGAGGCCTATGACACTGATAGGCAATGTGTGGTAACCGGGAACTTTTTCAGAGATGTTAAACCACTTTTTAAAACATTCTCCTTTCTCACCAATGTTTCATGAGGCAGAATAATTCCAAGAAAAGGCAGGGATACTAGGAAGGCTAGGCTCCTGACAGTGGTAGAGAAAAGCCCTCAAAGCCAACCTGGAGGGCATCATATTCTTATAAGCAATTTTACTGAGCTTTTAGTGAGGCAACACGGAAGCAGCCCACTGACAAAGTGAACAGTCACAGGGCAGAGAGCCAGCACACACGGGTGCCCTTGACCAGGGGAAACGCTAAAGAAAAGATCATTCTGGTAGGAGTAAACAGACAGTACATTCTGGGCAAGTCTATGACCTCCAGCATTGCTGAATCTCTTCTCCCTGCTCTCAGATGGCCTGGCTATCAGGACAGTGCGGTCAAGCAAGAGAAACTGAAATGAAGAATACCAATTTCAGCTTCCATGCCTGAAGCTCTGTTAATTGACTACAACTGAGTATCACTTTTATAATAAAACCATAGACACGCCATGAAAACAGTAGGAGAAACACAACGTCGCTTTCCCACTGGTAGGAGGGAGTGTCTGAGGAGCCCCTGGTAGACCAGTCTTTAAAAGGAATCCTGGAGGACACGGTGCAGCTCTGCATTCTTAACCCTAGAGCCACCAGCCACCTGTGGCCCTTTCAAATGAGTTGATTTGAATTAAGAAAAATTTCAAATTCAGTTATAGCAGCCATTTTCCAAGTACTCAAGAGGTCACATATGGTGAACGGCTCCGTACCAGGCAGATAGTAAACATTTCCCTCATTACAGCAAGCTGACCAGCACAGGGCCAGATGACCTCCAAGCCACTCTACCAACTCTAGAATCTTCTGAAACAAGTGCTATGTTTTCTTTCACTTCACAGAGATCTATCAAATTAACATACATAGAACAATATGGAAAACTCCTGGCTTTTAAAGTGAAACAATAAAATGACAATCACATTTATTTGTTCAACCACATCCTTGTTTATCATTTCAAAGCCAAGCTACATGAAAACAGATTATACACCTCAGCTAACTGCCATTCACAACCTAAGGGCTTAGGTAGTGAGGACAACCCAGAGCCACATGCCTTAAGTCACAGGTACCCCGGCCTAGCTTGTTTCTTTCACCAAGCTCCTAGGTTTTTCAGAGCACCCTAACTTCCATATCTACATGGGTGCCATCACTGTGCCTGTGAGACCTCACCTCTGTGGGACACCTCACCTCTGTGAGACACATCCTTCAGGAGCCTGGCTTCCGACTGCACCACATTCCTGTTACTGAGGAAGATCAGTCGCCGAAAGTAATGCTTGTCATCCCCCTGCACGTCTTCTATGACATAGTCACCACTCATGGGGCTACAGTCTTGGTGCTGGACAGTGCGGACCCCGATGTCCCCACCCACAGAAAGAAAGGGTACCTGGAGGTAAAGCAGAAATATGATCAAAACACCAGTCAATTAAGAAACATACAAGGGGTTCCCTGGTGACCTAGGGTTAAATTTCAGGACTATCACCTCTACAGCCTGAGTTCGATCCCCAGCCAGGGAGCTGACCCACATGGGGTGGCAGACCTCTCCTGGCTCACCTGCTGCTCCCCTCAGCAGCATATTTCAGCAAATCTGACTGTTCTGCTCCCCACTCCATCTCTGGTGAATCCTCTCACCCCCCCATACCTCTGACCTACACCCCAATTCTTCTACACAAAAATAAATTTGAAAAAGAAAAAATAACCCTGCTCCTCTCTGTGTGTATATGAAGAATTCCAATATCAAGGTTCTTGCAGCAGCTACTCTGAAAATACTCAGTTTAGTTCACTTTTCAAAGGCCAAATGAGGGCATAAAAAGATCCCCCAAAGCTTCAGTGTAATGCAGTTGGTCTTCCCCAAGAAAAACATAAATGTTTCTCAACAGTAATCCTTAAGACATTCAACAGTTGAGGGTAACAGAAGCAAGAGGGAATCCTCAGGAAAGAGCAAATTATTGGAGAAGGAAACTGAGCAAGGATAAAGATGGCAAGATCCAGGGGACTGCTCCAAATGTTGAGAAATCTCTCCTTTCCCCTAGTTATTTCTCATCTTATCCCCTGCCCCTATTTTTCTAAACCATTCAAGAAAAATACATTTTCCCCTAGACTTTCCTATTCTCCTTCCCAATCTATTTCTATTTAAAGACCTACAAGAGAATGTAATAACCAGCAAGACCACTGACACAGCAGAGACAAAAGCCGAAGACAAGTCATGAATGAACCTCCCCACAGGCTCTGGGGTCTCTCTGGTCAAGTCCTGTCCCAAATCTGCCAGAACACTCACACCCACATTCATCTGTAAACAAAAGTCATCCCAGTAGGTAAAACCACAGTCTAAGAGCCTGGGTTTTTCCTTCAGACTCATTACTCCCACACCTACCCCAGGCACCTAGACTGTCCTACACATCAAGAAGGATAAGTTCCTTACTATAAAGCCTTAACAATAAAGTCGCCTATCAATTAATCAAGGTAACCAGGATAGCATAAGACAGAATGTATCAAATGGTAATACCATATCAGCATTTTGGCAAAAACCTTCAGTCTCCTTCACAGTTGAACTACAAACCAGCAATGCTAATATCCTGAAATATGCTAAGGTTCTTTCTCATTCTACCCTCACATAACATATCTGAGAAGCAAAATAGTCCAGTCCCATGCAAGTGTGGGCAGCATGAAGCACTGGAGTCTGAGGAATGGTCTTTACACCGCCTCTGTGAAGTCTGAGAGTCCCCCATATACAATGATGCTCCTGTGGGTCTCAACTAGGGCACCTGTTAACTTCTCACTGCCTAAGGCAAGGCAGTATGATTTTGCCAACTTAGCAGCTGGCATGCACCTCCAGGAACAGACTATGCAGGCATCTGGCACCCTCCTTCCGAGGAGCCCTCAGCCTTCCTGGCTGCTAAGAGGACTCTTCCAGAGACCAGGGAAGCTCTGCCAAAGTTGTTACCTGCTGTTGAGTGGGCATCCCGGCAGGGGCCAGTTCCATGACCCTGGTAGACAGCTCGGCCTGGATGCTGTCCATGCTTTCATACCGCTGGCCTCGGTGAAGGGCCACTGTGATCAATCTCCTGAAGCCTGCACTGGCCGCCAGCTGCTTCCGGCCCTCCTCCATGCCAAAGAGCCATTCTGTCTCCCGCCCCTGGGGAACTGGAAAGAGGAAGTTGATGACAACGGGCCTCAGGAAGAATTGGTAAGCCCATAATCAATATGATGACATGACAGAGAGTCAGACCCTGCCCAGGCCCAGCATGCCTTCCAGCTGTGACCCTCTAATGGATATGGATTTGGATTCCCTAGTGCATGCTGCCCAGAGCGAAGCAGCCCAACCAAATCAGTCAAGACCAAGGTTGCCTATGGAAGTATGAGAACAAATGTAAGGAGAGGGAAACATGTGTCTGGTGCAAGAGAAACATGTGTCTGGTGCAAGAAAAACAGCATTTACTAACACTCATTACATGCCAGGTGTAATTCCAAGCAGTTTGCAAAAAGAAAATATTTGAATCTACCCAAAAATCCAACATGCCAGTAGCATTATTATTCCTACTTTATAATGCAGAAATTGAAACAAAAATTTGCCCACGTTTCAGTCAGTAAAGGGGCCCAGCTGGGATGCAACCTAAGCAGTCCAACTTCAGGTTCCATGTTTGTACCCATTACAGTTTGTTCCCACAGGTGGACAGAGAGGACTAGGAAATACTTGGGGTTCAGGCCTTGGGAAATAGCAGCTTGAGCATCTCAACAGCTTACATTTCTCTGGAAGTTTCTATTTTTGAAAGCATTTCTTCATATTCTCTATTTTGATTCTACGATAAATCTGGTTAACACTGATACCTTTTAGCAACAACGCTGATATTTATAAAGCACCAACTGTCAGGTACCTAAGGTTTTTTACGTTTCTCACGACTACACAGGAAAGGAATGATCTTACTTTATAGATGAGGAACTGAAACACAGAAAAAATAACTTGTCCAACACTTTCACCACCAGGAAGTGACTGAGCCTGGGCTGGAACCGGATAGTCTGGCTCCAGAACTCCTATTTTTAGTTACAACTCTGTATAGTCTAAGTTCAACAGAGAAGTGTACATCTCCCAAGTCTCACAGCTACAGGCGAGAGTGGGGACCACTAGAACTCGGGTTGTTTCCATTACAACAAGCACATTGCTACAGAGTAATACATGTCTCTTTAATGTGTGGTTTGCCTATATTTATCTGTATTACTTCTCCATTCTCTCTACTAGCCCATTCTCTCCCATTTCCATCAAGTCTTTGCAAATGGGAGCTAAGAAGGCACAAGCCTCAAGTCTAAGCAGGTAGCTGCAGAGCTCTTACTCCCTCTTTCTCATGCTCTCACCCTCTGGAAATACCACCCCCGAAAGATAAAACCAGCCAAGGCAAACCCATCCGCCAAAACTCCAGCCCCAGCCCGTGTAAGCCAGCCCCTCCAGGAAAGAGAGGGAGCAATCCCTACTCACTGATGAAAATGGCAAAATGACTGTCCCGCGATGGTTTCACAGTGGGGCTGTCCACCACGTGGAGGGTGTAGCGTGGCTCCCCCGTGTCCCCATTGCACAAGTCCAGAGACACATTCCCCAGCCCGGCCTTGTGGTGCAGCTGGCTGCACACCCAGGCATACTGCTGCCGCTCCCGCACTGCCTCAGCCAGCCGCTCGGCACTGTCCAGCCGCATGGGCTTGCCCTGCTCCTGAGCACACAGCTCAAAGATCTGAAGGGCAGAGCCAGGGACTGGCCTGAACTTGGTCATGATGAAGGCAAAGACAGGCAGGGAGAACCGAGGCTCTGCTTCCAACACCTGGTCCCGGCTGTCGGCCACCTGGTGCACCCTCACCATCCACCCCTCCCGAGAGAAGTGACCCACTGCTTTCTTCAGGACGTGAGCCTGAGCCAGGGAGATGCAGAGGTAGCGACCGCCCACCTGCAGGACACGGCCAACCTCAGCCAGCATCCTGTCCACCTGTTGCAGGGTCTTCTCCTCCTCATCTGTCAGGACAGCATCCAGGGTGCCCTTGTCCAGCACCACCTGGAAGGAGGCACTGGGAAACTCCATCTTTGTCATGTCCATCTTCAAGAAACTCATGTGGGGCCGCCGGCTGGCATTGCGTTCCTTCATTTGCTTGATGACCACCTCACTGATGTCGATGTTCACTATATCTTGATAGCCCACATCATACAGCTGCTCACTGAGCTCTGAGTTCCCGCACCCAACCACAAGTACCTGGGGGGGGGGGGAGACAAAAAGATGAGGAATTCAAGGCAAGAGAATGTGTTTCTGAGACCTGGAATTAAGGCACCTTGGCCACTGTATGTTTGCAGAAAGTGGAGAAACTTGTCAGGATAGAGTACCATACAGAGCTGATTCCAGGTTCCATCTTCAAACAACATTGGTTAAAACAGCCACCTGATCAGCCACAACATCACCAATTACATGAGGATGGGCTTGGAAACAAACTAATTGTGGTTATTCTTTTCTCTGAATCAAAGATCTATTATATTAGTTGATATCAAGTCACTGAATCCAAAGACAATTATTACAGTTGAAGTCTTCTCTATTTGTCTCACTCGACAAAGACTCTGGCATAATCCTATTCCAATGATGCCCTGGGCACTACCTCATGATATTCTATTTTCTGATGACAAACTTAAAACCCATGCACTGTCTCCCTGTCTCTGGAGCATCTCCCACTCATGCTATACTGATCTGATAGCACCATCTCTAAAAAACTAAAGATATAATGATATGTGCATATGTGCTAACACTAGGAAGATAGATAAGCTTGCGTTTAAATCCCCTTGTGACCACTTACTAGATGTATAATCTTAGACAAGAAACTGTTATCATCTATAGGATAAATGAAGTACCACTCACCTCAGAGTTAATTATAAGAAGGCAACTATGTAACTATCACATATACACAGCATAAGGCTTGACCGTCTAATGTTCTCCACAAATATTCCACTTTCTATCCTTTCTTTTTCCTGCCTGCAGTACAACCCCACTTGTATAACGTCTCCTTTCGTTGTACTTATCACTTTTCACTTCTGGAATGTGCCCAGGGTTTATATCTTCATCTTCTTGTAGTTACGGGCTGAGCACTATGCCTGAAATTCACTGGACCTTCAACAACTATTTGATAACAGATTCATGTTATCAGTAAAGCCACCTGTGCTGCCTGCCCCACAGGACAGTAACAGAAAGCACACTCGCTTCTCCTGGAGACTCTATCAAGGTCAGGCTACTCAAGATGTCACTTTTCCGGTCCCGATCGGGTTACTAATTTGAGGATGGGCAGGGGACCTACAGGAAGTCTTAACTGAACATCTTCAAAAGAATATTTTAAAACTTTTTTATGAATGATACCTAGAAACCCGAAAAAGTGGGCCTGACTCGGGTCACCATACTTATCATGCCTGCAAAGCTCAGGATTTCTTTTATCAGTCCCCACTTCCCGAGCACACACAAAGGGGCCTGCCAGACCGCGTTTACCTTCTCTCTGGGCTTGATGTATTTATGGAGCACCCCGCACAGTTCCAGGTACGTTCCATACCACTCAAAAGCTTTTTTCCCCCGCTGCTGGAAGAACTTCTCCCAGTAGTCGGCGGAGCCAAACTCCTTGGAGGTTTTGGGTAAGAGATTCATATTCCCACTGGCCGTGATGCTTCTTCAAGATTGTCCTTCCCTCTGAGATACCATCGGAGGGACTTCACACGCTGGTTCCGGGACAATGAGAATTCTTTCCACGGATAAAGAAGCCACACTGATTTGCCCCGTACTCAAAACCCGACGGGAGGGCCCTTGCAGCCCAATCGTGCGTCCACGCCCCCTCCGCGCCCGCAGCCCTGGCCCCACGTGGGGAACCCCTGACTCTTTGGGAGATCGGTTTCCCAGTCGGCAATCACATCCGGGTGCCAGCCTTCGCGATTGGTCGGCCTGCCAGTCCTTCCCAGGATTTTATTGGCCAATGATTTTCCTGGCACCGCCTCCGCGCCGACGCGAAGGACCGCAAGCTGGCTGCAGCTTCGCGGCTCTCCTTACGGGGAGGCTGAGAGGCGGGGAGGAGGGCCCGAGTCCCGGGAGGAAGAGGCCGGGCTAGCTACCCGGGGCTCGAATGTTGGCAGCTACCTCGGGTCTGATTTACCAGCGCCGGCGAGGGGCCAGAGGGCATCCGAGCGCTGAATAGCCGGCTTGGAGCCGGCTTCCTCTCGCGTTCTGACCCTGCCCATTCAAGGGCTGATCGTGCCCATGGGAGGGGGGGGGCGGCGCACACTGAACCTGGGAACCCTCCCGGAGAGAAAAACCTGTAGATTAGAAAGGAGGAAGGGAACGAGCAGTTGTCTGTAACAACACCAATCCACCACCCACCCTAGTCTGCATCTCCCGTTTCAACCCTCTCCCTTAGTTTAATCGTTTTTTTATAATTCAGGTTTATTAGTAGGAAAAGGAACTTGGCTGTGTTTCTGCACCAAAAATATAGAGTGTCACTATTAATGTAGTAAAAGGGAATGTAAGGGGAAAGCAACTCCGTAATCAACTAGAAGTGTCTCCTCTGCTACCGCTCAAAGCTCAACATAGGAAACTGTAGACTTATTTTCATAACTTGCCTCCTTAGGTGGTAATTCTGGTGTCATTTATAAGTAGTTGCTGCTGTTAAAAGTAGTTAATGAAATACTGAACTTTCAGGTGCTCGCACTCATTATTCTAATTCCCTCAGGAAGTTCCTGTGAAGGGCACTGTTTAAAAAATAATTAAAATATGTGCATCATTGGACTTTTCACAGTATCACAAATTGTAGAAGGAACGCAGACCCAGGAGGGCAGGTAGATTTGAAATTGAGCATCTGTAGTCTGTACTATTGCAGACCTCATCGGTATAGGTAAGATGCTAATAGATAAATAGGCTGGGATGAACTTAAACTTTGGTTTAAAAGAGCAGTTCTTAAATTTTCGTATATGTCAAAATCACCTAAAGAACTTATTAAAACTGCTCCAAGTGCCCTGTCCCTGTTGGGAGTGACCAAGTGCAGAGATTTAATGAGGGACTGGATAGGCCAGTAATAAATTAGGCCTTGCATCCAAGGGTTATTAAGGCAGTAATAAACTGGGCTTTGCATCCAATTAACCGGGCCTTGCATCTGGGATGGGACTAGAAGAAGGTGAAAACAAACTGGGCCTTACATCAAGGGACACAGTGTTGAGTCACCGCTTTGGAATCTGAGTTTAGAATCTATATAAGAGACCCTCCCCTCTATAGGGCTGGCAGTAGCTGCGGACCCCACTCTAGGGGCTCCTCCGTCTCAGCTGCTGTCCAGCTGCTCTCCGGGAGCAATCGATTCTGCTTGTTCAGCCTTTCTGCCTCCTGCCTTTCTGTCTTTCGGACAGTCACAGAAGTCCCACCCTGCAGGTTCTGATTCATCAAGTCTATCGTGGACCCAAGAATTTGCAATCCTATCAAGTTTCCAGTGATACCTGTAATGTTGGTCCAAAGTCAAAATGTATATCCACAGTTTAAAAGGGTAAACCCAAAGGTACTCTAGGATAATATATATATATATATATTTTAATTATATTCGTGTACCACTTGCTGAGCTCACATTATAGCTATCCTCACAAGATAAGAACTGGAAGGAGCCTTTCACATGGCTCCAGCTACCACCTCATTCAGCATTCCTGATGGGTGAGATGTTCTTTCAGAAAGCACTTGAGAGCTGAAGGTATTGCTTGAAGTGCTACATAATACAGAAAAAAATAAAAAAGACAGACATAGCCTCTTGAGGGAGTAGAGAACTGGCTAGTTAAGGAGATGGCTGCAAGCTGACTGGCAAGGGCAGGCTGTAAGATAGCAACCTAGATGTGAGTGCTTGAGGGAGCAGAAAACTGACAAGCAGAGGATGCTAGCCACTGAGTTAGTAGGCAGAGGCTGGTAACCACAGGAGTCATATAGAGACACGCAGTAGCTTGTGGTGCCTTCACATTTCTGGGTGGAAAGTGGGCAATAAGGCAAAGGTGGGTAGTAAAAGAGCACCAGAACAAGAAAAGTCCCCATGAGTGATTATAAAAGTAAACCTACCCCCAATAGCAACAGGTTCTTCCCTTGGGACCCCCTCCTGCTGGCAGGAGTCTCTGGCAATAAATCTGAGTTTGTTCATCTTCATTCCATTGTGTCAGTGATTATTCCTTAATTGTTTGAATACAAGAACCCACTAGAGGGTCTTCCCTGGTGGTACAAGGAGTTAAGAAGCAGCACTCTGAAGCTATCTGTAGCCACTGTAGCAGGAGTTCCATCTCCCATCAGAGAGCAGTACCACAACAGACCTCTTGGTCTGCTGGCTGCTCCCCTCAGCAGTGTATTTTAGTAGATCTGCCTGTTTGGTTCCCCACTCTGTCTCTGGTGAATCCACTCACCCCTCCCCACCCCAATGCATCTCTAGCCTATACCCCAGCTCTTTTATGCATAAATAAATAAATCTTAAAAAAAAAAAGAACCCACCCACCCAATAGGCAATACTCTGCCTTCTCCTCCCAAAAATTTATTCAACAGACATTTAAATTGCCTGATGTGAGGCAATGTCACTGTTGTAATAGCTATAGATGCTATGATAAGCAAGGCAATCACATGGGAGACCCACATCAATAATGTTCTTCCAAAGATGTTCAGGTCCTGAACCCTAGTACTTGTGAAAATATTAGTTATATAGCAAAAGAGGAATTACAGTTGCTTGCTAACCAGCTCCTGTCAAAATACAGAGAGTAGCTTCTCCAGCAGGGTGCAATGGAATTGCAGGAGTCTTTAAAACTGAAAGAGAAGCAGAAGGGGAAGAACCACAGAGGAGGTAGTCTGAGAAGAACTAGTTCAGGGCTGCTAGATTTGAATAGAGTCATGAGTCAAAGGGAGTGGCTGGCCCATGGATGCTAGAAAAGTCAAGGAAATGAAATCTCTAGAACCTCCAAACAGAACATAGCTCTGTTGACACTGATTTTATTCAGGTGAGTGAGACTCTGTCAGGCTTCTGATCTCTAAAACTGTAACATTATGTGTATTGCTGAAGTTCTGAGTTTTTGTTAACTTGCTATGGTGGCAGCAGCAAACAAACTAAGAAAGCTTTAGATTCACAAAAGAGGGAGGTTGACTCAAAAGGCTCCAATAGGAGGAAAGGGGCAGAAGATAAAACTAGAAACTAAGGTGAAGATCAAAAATTCAAACAACTCAGTGCAATCTAGCTACTAAATTGCACAGGAGAGGGCAATCAGTTCTTGGTTTCTCTACTTGTATCTCTTTACTGTTCCCTCAGGATACTTCTTGCTGATCATTCTGTCCTATAAATGGGCAGGAGTTATCTCTGCCATTCCAGTTGGGTGCCCTACAATGTAACTCAAATCTGACACAATCTACCTGGAAACAGTGTCAGATCCACAGTTACAGTTCAGTCCCACAAGACTGCTCCCACCCAGTTCACATGCTCATAGTAAGCAGGGTAGCAGAAATTTCCAAATTGGTTACAAATCAGAGGTTCCTATAATCCTCTCCTTGGATTTGATTAATTAGCTAGTTAGGTAGAGCAGTACACAGAACTCAGGAAACATTTACTTATGTTTACCAGTTTATTAAAAAGCATTCTAAAGATAGGAGATGAACAAGCCTGATGAGGCCTGGAATAGTCCCTAATTCAAACTTTCTGTCTTTTGGGGTAGGGCACATCTTTCTGGTAGGGCACATCATCTTACAGATGTGTTCAATACATTAGAAATGTTCTGAACACCAGTACTATTGGGATTTTTATGAAGGCTTCATTATGTAGGCATGATTGAGCATTGACTTCATTTCCAGTTTTCCCTTCTCAAGAGGATGGGTGGAGCTGAAAATTCCAACCTTCAAATCATGACTTGGTCCTGAGCAAGGACCAAGAGTACACCCTTCATCCAAGAGCACACCCTTTGGAACAAAAGACTATCCTATAACCCAAGAAATTACACGGATTTCAGGTGTCCTATGTCAGGAACTAATATCAAAGACCTATATATTTTTCTTTTTCTTTAAAGATTTATTTATGTATGCGTACAAGACCTAGGATATAGGCCAGAGATGTGGGGGTGGGGGAGGGGTTGGGGAGAGGGGATGAGAACATTCACCAGAGACAGAGTGGGGAGCATAACAAGCAGATCTACTGAAATATGCCACTGAGGGGAGCAGCAGGGGAGGCGGGATGGGGGTTGGGGATGGGGGTCTGCTGTGCCATGTGCGTCACCTCCCTGGCTGGGGATCGAACTCATGCCACAGTGGCTGGCATTAGCTTGATAACACTGAGACATTAACCCCTGTACCACCAATGAGGCCCTGACCATTTTTCTTTCTATTATTTCACAGTCAGATTTTAAGAGGTCTTCTACTTCAATTATTTAGATTAAACCTTTCTGACAACTAGAAATCAATGGATAATTATTGGAAAGAACTGACATATAACATGATATCTTGGGAAGACATATCTGTAAATAGGAAGAAAAGACTAAGAGTACAAAATGGCTTCCACATTGTCCTTTGGATGACAGAGAAGTGGCTCATTTTTTAAAAAATCCAGGAGCAGCAAGGGCATCATTGTAAAACTGTTGTTTGAGAGGAATTTAGAGGTCACCACACTAGTAAAACCCAGAGCCAGAGTCAAATACCAGTCTCCCTACCCTGCATGCCTATCCCAGGGCTCATGTCCTTCTCAAATTCTGTCAGTGGTATCCAATTGGAGTTAGAGATCCAAGACATAAAAATGCTTCGAGTGGGATATAAAACTGTTTAGACAGAATCTCTCCTTGGTGTAAAGGGAGTGGCTCTTATAATGCAGGAAACCGTTCACACTGGAAGTCTTCTTGCAAAAGGGTTTGATTTCCGCATTTGAAAAATTAAGAGCTAAATGGCCTCTTAAGTCTTGAATTAATGGAAGTTTGGCATGACACCCTAGGACAGTACCCTGCCATCTTATGAACTGAGCATCAGCACTTTCTTGATAGTATTGTTGACATGAAGAATAATTCTCAAGCTGACTTTGGATTCCTAAGCTTGGGATAATCACAGTAGTATTTAGTTCATATAACACATGTGATTTGCCTCTCACATTTGCCTCTTTTTAATTGAAATAACACTGCATTATAGCATTATATGTTTCAGGTGTGCATTATTTAAAAATGTGTGTGTATGTAGTATGTTATATGAAGTAGGTTACTAAAAGTCCAATTTTGTATATTGCCTCTTATCTAAGTAGCCACCCAACCTATTCCCTTCTGGTAACCAGTAAAATGGTTTTATAATAATTTGTTTTTGTTTTGTTTCATTCATCTGGATTTTCTATATACCACATATGAGTGAAATCATAACAATGTTTTATCTTTTTTCCATCTAACTTACTTCATGAAACACAAGTCTCTAGACCCATCCACATTATTGCCAATGATGGTATTTCATTCTTTATGTTGCTGTTTTTTTTCCCTTTTTGGTTAACAGTTGAATAATAATCATGTTATGTGTAATATATGTGCCATGTCTTCTTTATATCATCACCTGTCATTGGGTACTACTTAAGTTACTTCCAATTTTTGGCTGTTGTAAATACTGCAGTAAACATGGGGGTACAAATATTTCTTCAAATGAGGCTTTCTGCATTTTTTGGGGTAAATACCCAGAGGTCGGATAACTGGATCATTTAGATTGCTATTTTTAATCTTTTGAGGAAACTCCATACTGCTTCCTAAAATGGTTGTACCAATTTACTTTTCCACCAACAATGTACAAGGGTTTCCTTTTCTCCAAATCCTTTCTAACACTCAGTTCCTGTCTGTTGGATAATAGCCATTCTCTCATATGAAAGGCGATATGACCTTTTTTTCTGCTTATCTCTAATAAAAAAAGATCTCATACATTATTTTGAATAAGCAAGATGCACACATAATTAAGGCAAAGGTCTCATTAGTTGAAAAAAATAAAGAGGCTATTTATTTACAAATCCAGCCATTCCTACCTCTGGATATTTTTTTTAAGATTTATTTATTTATGCATACAAGAACTGGGGTATAGACCAGAGGTTGGGGAGGGGGGAGTTGAGAGGATGCACCAGAGACAGAGTGGGGAGCAGAACAAGCAGATGTACTGAAATACACTTTTGAAAGGAGAGGCAGGTGAGTCAGGAGAGTTCTGCTACAGCATGTGGGTCACCCCCTTGGCCAGGGATGGTACTCATGCTGTGATAGCCTCATAGTGCTGTGCTTTAACCCATTATGCCACCATGGAGTGTCCACCTCTGGATATTTATAATTCCCAGGGTTTTCTTTGTGCCATAGTTTGTACTTTCACTGCAGACACCTGAAAGCACACTGGTTTTCTGATGCACATGAACCACAAGATTTTTATTTGTATTCATCTTTATGGGAAGAAAAAAATGAGCATAACAAACATAGGAAGTTTTTGTCTCTGGTGCCAGTGGGCAATAGCATTTTGAATACTAAAATTCAGAAGCAATGAGCGAATTGTGCCAAGGACAGTGGGCTGTGCCTGGTGCCTGGGACCCCACAGAGGAGGCTCACAAAAAAGCAAATTTTTGGACCCTTTCTTTTTTTTTTTTTTTTTTTTTTCAGCCTAGACCCTGATTACATGGCTAAACTATGACAATGTTTTCTCCATGACTTATTATAAGCTTCAGTTCCTTTGCAGGGAAAGAAAAAACTGGAAAACAAGTTGTTTTTCTCCTAAAGTCTCACAGTCAGCATCTCTCTCATGGATCACATTTTCTGGATGCTCTCTGTCCTCAGCTCATAACAAAAAATGTTTCCATCACCAAAGAAAAGGCTGTTTTCCATCACCAAAGAAAAATCTCTAAAAACATTATTTAACAAATAAAATCCACTAAAGTGCTCCACCCAAGGTATTTAAAAAAAAAAAACCCACTTAGATCCAGACCTTCAAAAAAACCAGAACAAAATTCCCATCAGTCCAACAAAAAGTTACATGTGATCTTCTAAAATTAAAACACTTTGTTATGACAATGCAAGAAAGCTCTTTTCCTTAGAAAAAAATCTCAAGGACCTCGCTAGTGTCCTAAAGGTAAAGTGTCAGGGTTATCTCTGCTAAGGCCTGAGTTCCATCCCCCGCCAGGGAGCTCACACACAGGAGGCAGCAGACCTCCTGGCTTTCCTGCTGCTGCCTTCAACAGTCTATTTTAGTAGATCCCCCTGCCTCTGGTGAATCCTCTCACTTCCCCAACCTGACCTCTAGTCTATATCCCAGGTCTTTTACTAAATAAACATTAAAAACAGAAAAATCTAAAAATATGGTGATAACACATTTTAACATTTCTTTACCTATCTTATCTTTGAACAGTGTATCTTTTTGGTCATTGCTGAGATACAAAATAAAAATGGTCCAGTATGTGGAAATTTCATTCAAGCAGCAGAGAATTCAACAGAGTAATTAATGTCAGTATTTCTGGAGATCGATGGCAAGAAAGTAAATGTTTGGCTAAAATTAAACCCTGTTTTTTAATAGGAAATGATATAGCACAGAAGTTAAGAACATGGATTTAGAATCAGAAAGATTTATCCATTTTTCAAGGTATAAATTTGGTCAGACATTTTGCTTTGGGGAAGATGTGGTTAATATACACAGTGGAATACAGCTCAGTGATCAAAAAAAAAAATGCCATTTGCAGCAACATGGATGGAGTTGAAAGGGATTATACTAAGCAAAATAAGTAAAAAAGATAAGGAAAATACTGGATGGTCTCATTTACAGGAGGAATATAGGAAAACTGAACAAAGTATTGTACAAAATTGAACAATGATGTAAGAAAATAAATTTTAAAATAAACCAGAGACATTTTACTTTGGTATCTTTTAGGTCTCTTGTCCACCATTCGATATGTACCACATAGACACATGATCTTTTAAAAAATACATAATAGCAGATTTTCCCATTGAAATAGTCCTTACGTAATAAAAGAGGTGGTGCAACCCCAATGTTCATTAATTGATGTATGGGTAAAGAAAAATATGATATACACATTTGCTGGAATATTCTTTACCTTTAAAGAAGGAAATCCTGTTACTTGCTACAACATGGATGAACCTTGAGGATATCATGTTAAGTGAAACAAACCAGTCACAATAAGGGCGTGTATGATTCCATTTGTAGGAATTATCTGAAATAGTCAAATTCGTGGAAACAGAGTTGTTTCAAGGGGTTGGGAAAAGAAGGAAATGAGGACTTCATGTTCAAGGTACAGTGCTTCAGTAAAAATCCTAGAGGCCAATTGTATAACAATGTAAGTATTGTAATGCTACTCATTTTTATACTTAAGGAATGCCTAATATGGCAAATGTTGGTTTTTACCACAATTTAAAAAACTTTTTTAATGCCAAACTTTCCTATCTAGAGCCTTTACTGTTCTGTTTAGAGAACTCTTTTCTGTAGTGCTGGCCTATCCCCAGCTCTTTCTGAGAACCCTATATTGTAAAACAGCGCCCTCTTGAATCTCAGCCACATCACTTGTTTGTTCTTTGCAAATCACATCACAATTTGTAATTTGATTATTTTTGTTTCTCTTTCCTGCACAACTATAAAATATAAAGTCAACGACTGTGTCTATATTTTAGCTACACAACTTCGTAACAGATATACAATAGATGTCCAAGGTTTTAAAAAAATTTTTTTATATGAACAAGCAAATCTAAACTGTTCATTGAGAACAACTGCAATGAGAATCGGGTGTTGTGATGTGTTGATGACACAGGGCCTGATAAAAAGTAAAACCCTGACCTTTATCTTTAGGGCAGAACACGTTGTTTGCAGCACATGACCTTTAAACTTCAATCCAACGCTGAGATTCTTAGGAATAGTGCAAGGGCTCTGAGCAAAGTAGAAGTATTCACGCACTAGTAAGCAAAACACCTGACTTGTCAGGAAGACGATCTTGCTTACAATAGGAGCTTTCATGTCTGAATATACATATACATACATGCATACATATATGTGTGTATATATGCAGAAGTAGTTGTCTGTTCTGTTCTTTGCTTAGAATTTACCAATACTCTCAGAATCATTTCACAACCTGTAGGACAAGATGAAATACAGTTAATCTTTGAACAACGTGGGGTCTCAGTAAAACAACTCAGTATGTGTGGGAGACAAGTAGGTAAGCAAATAAAAGAGGAAAGCAAAAGCCAAACTGGAATTATTTTGGGTAAGTATGCCCAGTTCCTGAAGTCCTGGAGGTTTAAATATGCCGCTAATTAATAAGGTAGAAGTATTCGCGACACCAGTGCTGGGGGTCCTGCAAATGTGATTTACCTCAGATGAAACCTGAAGGTGCCGATATCTGAACCCCGCTGTTTCATGTTAGAAGATAGGGGGAGGAGTAGAAGGGGGAACAGGTAAGATGAGTGAATCCTTGTCCCCAAATCTGTCCAGGCTGTGCAACCTCAAACAAACTGTTTGGATAGAAGATTCCTATAGTCCAAATTGAGGAAACTAGATTAGTGTTGAGTGTGACCAGATAGGCAATACCGGAACCCGGCCTTGTATTCAGGTGTAAAGCACCACCATCAATACAACAATAACCAGAACCGGTCCTTGCATTCAGGTGTAAAGCGCCATTAAATAAAAAAGGAACCAAAAGCCTGTAGGAGAGACCATTCCCCCTACAACACTTGCAGTAGCTGCGGACCCACCCTAGCCGCCTCAGCTGCTGCCGGAGAGCTATAAACAACACTTGTTCAGCCTTTCTGCCTCCCGTCTTTTTTCCTTATGGCCGGTCACAGAAATCGGGACAAAACAATTAGTAGTCCCCAGTATTTCCCTCTAAATCTAACTCAGATTGTATAAACGAAGTGTCACACATATCTCTTTCTTCCAAAAGACCCGGACGACCCGAAGTCGGTCCTAGGATTTCGAGACATCCTCCTGAATCTATTTGGCTACTAGCCTGGGAGATGCACCGAGTAGAAAGCACCAACTTCCTAACGCCTCCTGAGCCCTAACCACCCAGCAGGCTTTTCAATGCTTCCTCCCCCTCCTCCTCCCCCTCCTCTAGTGTACTGTTCTCTACGCACGCCCGGTGGCAGCCGGGACCTCGAGAACCAGAAGAGGTTTTCTCCCTCAAAGTCCAATTGGATCCTGGGGATCCAGTCCCAAACTCCGCCTCCGCCAGAGGGACCTCTAGGAGGAGAGCTGAGGACGAAATCGACTCTCTCGACGATCTGCAGCTTGGACCCGCCCCCTCCGCCTGCTTTCAGGCCGTGGAGTGCCGATCGACTGGATGAGCGGGGGCGCTGCAGCGGCGGAGCGGCTGACGCCGAGTCCGCGCCCACTGGCTCCCCTCCCCGCCTTCTTCCGCGGCTGCTGGCTCCTTCCCCCGCCCGCCCAGCGCCGCCACCCCGGAGCGCTGCCGGGAACTCCCCGGGAGTCTCAGGTACTGGCGCCGGCCTGGTTCCTGAGAGAGTGGCTGGCATTGGGAATCCTAGAAAGGAAACGGAGGTGACGCCCCCGCTTCGCCTCCCCTAACGTCCGCGTCCGGCTGGGGCATTGGTGGAGGGGGTGGCTGTAAGTGGCCCCCGAGTGGGAGAAGCTTGAGGGTCTGATTGGGGTATGTAGAGGAAGAACGACCTAGGGGACGACCTGTAGGGGCGTTTGGGGGTGATGGGAGGAGAAAGGGATTGAAAGGGGGCTCTGGGCGCGGGGGAAGATTTAAGAAGAGTGGGAGGCAGTCCGGAATCTGAGTGTATTATTGGGCAGAAAAGGCCAGATTTAGGAGCATATGCCGGGGGACGTGGCCTGGTGCGACAGTTGGGGTGCGGGCGGGGGTGAACCAGGCTACTTGCGGAAAGAGGTGGGTTTGTTTTCATTGAAAGGCGTGGAGAAAGAGCGCCAAGCCTGCTGCTTTCGTAGTGACAGGCAGGTGAGGGGAATCATTACACTTTCACAGGTTTTGTGAATAACACCTCCAGGCTGTGTCCATCCAAGTCACTTTATTACCATGAAACCGCACGGAACGCAACTGCTGCTGAGAGAGGAGCAAGAGGACTGAGAAAGGGAATGGAGGCTGGGAAAAGGGAAGCCTCTGCCCAGATTCAAGCTTCTTGTGAAATGAAATAGTTTTGTTGTTGTTTTGCTTTGTTTTGGGATTAAGGGTTGCAAAAAAAAAAAAAAAAAAAAAAGCTCGGATTGAGCAGGTTACTAAATTTACTATGTATGGTTATTAAGTAGAGAATACACCTTTTTTTTTTT